>NC_031775.1:10028153-10380803 GCF_001522545.3 Parus major | reverse complement strand
ATCTATATTGGCCCTGAAAACTCAGTTTTGCAACGTGACATCAAATGATGATCAAGAATTTTGCTTGCACAGATTGGCAACATTTCAGAAACTGATGAATAATGATAGTAATAAAGATCATGTAGCAGTCTTTGCTGCTGTATGTCTTGTGTATCCAGTCAATTTTTAATAAAATTATTCTGTTACTCAAGAGGGAATTTGGATAATACTTCAGGTAATGTGCCACATCAGGTGGGCAGCCTGTTTTTTGTCAGGCACAGGACAATGACACTCCTGCTTGCACGTACCTTACTCCTGTGTGTTGCAGCAGCTCTTGCAGACTCTGTGGCTGTTCCTAATGCAGGTGTTTCTCTTCTCTGTGGTGACCAGTGCTGGGGCCCGAGGGAACAGCCTGAACTTGTGGCAGGGAGGTTTAGAAAAAGCTTCTTCACCCAGAGGGTGGTTGTGCACTAGAACAGGCTCCCCAGGGCACTGGTCACTGCACCAAGGCTGACAAAGCTCAAGAAGCGTTTGGACCATGCTCTCAAGGCACATGGTGTGACTCTTGGGGATCCCCTGCAAAGGACCAGGGGTTTGACTCAATGATCCTTGCAAGTCCCTTCCAGCTCTGATATTCTGTGATTCTGTGATTCTGTAGTCCATGAGCATCATCATTTTGTAGGTATGGTGATGGTAGCTATGGCAGTACCCAGGTCAGACTACATCAGTACTCAAGTAAAAACAAAACAGTATGAATAAAAACATGTTTTCAGTTAATCAGGATATGTTATTGATTGTCTGCTTCTCAATCTGTCACCCTGATAGTTGCTTTGTATTTTAGCCAGTGTATTTTTTTTTAGTACATTTTAGCCAAATATTACTCCCTGAAATAAGACAATTACTTTTTTAACCCAGTATGCACCAGCAAACTGCATAAATTTTAAATTATCTTCCTTTAGTGGTTTATAGGTCTCCTCTATTTTCATATCTGTTTTCTCATTGTCCCAAAATACTTGGTTAGACTCTGGTGCACAGAGTTTACATTAATCAGGTGAGCTTAGATATCAGCTACTCTTGTGTTGTGTAATAATTCCCTGGTGGGTCTTAAGACATTTTAGAACTGGAAGTCTTGACTTTCATGGATCAGCTTCTATTTGAATTAACACCGATACATTCTCTCTGCCTCATTAAGACTAAATTATCTTTAATTAGTTCCTCAGATGTATTAGATATCAGGAATTAAATGTTGAAACTGCCAATCAGTTTGCTGGATGGTTAAACTTTAGCTACTGATGCCTAACTAAAATAAAAACCAATTTCAGTGCAGTTTATAAATAACAAAACTTCACTCAAGTGGAGTTTTATTATAATTGGATTTGTAATTTTTGCACATTGCAGTGTATCTCAAAGCTGGTCTTGCTGTCTAACAAATAGAAAAGAAATTGCATGTTGTGCACAGCAAGCAAATCGTTCAGTTGTTCAGAGATTAAATTGCAGTGCCCACTACTGGCATGTCTGTTTTCCCTTTTTGTTTATGTGTCAAGTTGCTTTTGTTTTTTCAGGTAGTGCTTCTGCATTCTGAAAGCAGAAGCTAGCTGGATAACTGCACATTTTTGTGGTATTTGGGAGGAAAATGTATTTGGGTAGTGGAAATGAAATGCACTGCTATGTCAGTTGCACAGAGGATTTTCTCAAGAAGTAAGATGAGGGATGTCAGATGTGAGAAAACAAATCCCATTTACAAAAGCAGACATAGTTCCTCTTGATTTTGGTTGGGTTTTGTGTTGCTTTTTTCCTCTCCTGCTTTTTCTTCCCTATCTCTTGATTTTGAAAAATCAATACACTTGAGAACTGGAATTGAATTTTGCTTCTATTTTTCCAAACAAGATGTGCTGAAGCAATTAAAGAGCTGCTGCTGACAGACTTTTATAAGGGTTTGAAGTTGTAGAATGAGGAGGGAAAAAATTGAGTGAGTAGAGAATTATAATATTTTTTAAAAGTGGGGGGAAATAACGAAAAGTTGAATGGTTTGGGTACTCTCCTTTCAAATTTCATGTTACCCTGAGGAGGGAGGAGGGTTACTGATCAAAGATGGTTCAGATGGAGGCAGAAGAGCAGAGCAGCAGAGACACTGGACTCAGGTCAAGAGGAATAGGGACAGAAAATGTTTGGAAATAATTGGGCAGAGATTGCGTTCTAAATGAGATTCAGGGTACACTTTAGTAATAATGGAATATAGAAATTGTCTTAATTATTGCTGTCTGTATAAGGATATTGGACTAGTTGGATCAAATGAACTGCAAAGAAACCTGCAGATAGAAAAAAATTGGTATATCCCCAAGACAGGTGCAGTGACCATCTCTGCTCAGAGCTGAAGTCTCCTTAAATAATAACTTTTTCTTCCTAAAAGATTATCTGATGCGTGTTGAGGGGGTTTTTTTTGGTGAATTATCTTACACAGTAGTTCCCAGGATTTGTATTAAAAATAACTGAAGATATTAGCATAACTAGTTTAGCACTGTGTTTAATTTTAGTCACTTATCTAATGCTTGTTCTTTTAAAAGACTAACTTTTCCATCAAATCCCTTAATGAATAAAAAAGGCTTAGCTTTGTGAGGAAGACACAAAAGTGGGTGGGTTAAAGAAATTGCCTTCAGTCACAAACGAATGAGACCCTCACTTTTGACTTGCTGATCTCGCCTATTTCTGCCATGTCAGTGTATCACAGATCTTAACTGCTTCTAACACGGGTGAACAAATTTTGAGGTGTTTTATTTTAAAATAGGCCTAGTATGTATTCCTGGTGAAAGTTTCCAGCCTGCGCAAAGGTTTAAAGTTCTGGTTATCTCGTAAACTTGTTTGATACATTAAAATATTGATGCTGCTGAGTTTTAAAAGAAAGTCACACGATGGAACCGTGAGAAATTACCAGTTTAATTACTTCAAACTAGTGTTGGAAACTTCTTGCAGTTTTATCAGCTTTTAATTATGGAAAAGATAGTATGTTTTTAATTTCAGTTTAGATTAGTTAGAGCAAAATATTGCAAATTTGGAAGCCCAAAACATGCTTTCCTTCAACTCTCAAATTAAAAAAGAAACGAGCTGAAAAATAAGTGAAGGGCACAGTAACATCAACTGACTACAGAAATCTGTTAAACTACAAAATCTGTATTACTGCTGTGACTGTAGTTTAGCAGAATTCCTTTTAAAATTGAAACTTGTTGGTTACCACTTAATGTCTGATAGGCATTACCCTATACATGTTATTATTATATTTGCACTCTGTCCATTTGTGTCTAAAATGAATAGTTTAAGTATTAACAGCTATTTAAGAACAATACCATATGGTATATTGAAATCTAAAAGTTTCTGGGCTGTCTCTGCTAGTGCATACCTAGAAAAGACAGTGATAAAACATGGCAAATACATAGTGATGTTTTCCATTTTCACCCTTCCAGTGCTAATTTCCTGTGGCTCAAGGATTTGGAATTGCAGGCAGAATCTTCATGTTTAATATCAGTGGAATATTTCTCTTGAATTTTTGTCTGATAATAAAATCTAGTGCTTAAAGAAATGTATTAAGCTGTGTAATTGCTTGAATGAGAAATGTTCCGTTGGTAGATAAGAGATACAAAGTAACACAGTTATACTTAATTTGTTCAACCTTTAGCTACCAACCAGTGAGAATGGATGTTTCTTATATTAACACATCACAGTTATTTACTTAAATTTAAAATCAACCATTTTAACTGCAAATTACTTGATCCTTGAAATAAATCACTTCTGTGCAGGGTAGATAAATGAAATTAAATATACTTATGTGGAGGTGATTGATTTATGACTACACTTTAATGTGTTAATGGAGTTGTTAAGTCATAGTTGATAAAATAAGTCTTTATGTGATATTGATTATTAGTATTAGCCTCTCTAGGGGGTTTCATTGAAGTGAACAGTGTCTCATTGAACTCATCTCTGCAGTTATAGTATATTTGTCACATTCTTGAAAGTGCATACTCAATTTTAACCACAAAAAATGTTAGTATATCATAAAATGTATCCTAAGAATCAAATGGTTATGCTTTTTCAATATCTTTCTGAAACTCTGAATTTATTGAATTGATTATTCTTTGCTCTTTACTAATAGATTATTTCCCTGCATTTTATTTTGAGAAAATGCACAATTCAAGTTGTCTTTCAAAGTTTAATAATAAAGTGGTTTAAGCCTTGGATAAGTAGAGTAAAAGGAAGTAAAATCTGAAATTGTCACTCAGGTGGCTGTTGCATTCCATCAGTCTTCGCCATTCATGCCTCAGTCCATTAGAAGACAAGAATAGCAAATGCTCATAGATTAGATTGTGATTTTATTTATGGTGTTTTAGCTCAGTCCTGGAGTAAGTCTGAATCACTGTGACTACACCATTACCTAGAAGAAAGCACTTATCCCAACTCTGACAGTGAGAAGAAAGCACCTTTGATGCATGCCACATCACTGCAGCCATCTATAAGTGCAGCATGGCATCAGGGATTCTTATCTCTCTGACAGCTTCTGTGTTTATGTTCTTGATAGATAATCTCTGAATATAATACTGTCATAAAGTGTTTCCCTGGGAAGGCTTATCCTTTTCTATATAGCAGTGCTTTTATCTTTTCTGGATTAAGGGTACTCTCCAAGGTTGTTGAAGACATGAAAAAATCACTGCCAGTATTGCCTAAGGTGTTGGATGTGTTCACTTGTCTGGTATCTTCTGTTAATTGGAAAAGTCATTTGGGCCTTCAAAGCTGCTGCAAAACGAGGATGGTCCTGCCGAGGAAATTTTGTGTTTTGTGGGAAGTAGTTCAACTACTCAGCACCCACCCCCTCAATTTTATACCGTCTATTGCAGTATCTTTTCCTTATGCCAATTGCCAGATTCATTTTTTCCCTTTTTATTACTCTGAAATTGTTCTTTGTGTATAATTAATAAGTTGAAATTAAAAAGGCATATAGTTTAGCTGTTCAGTATCTCTGGTAGATACTTAGTATAGTTATAAAAATAACAAATGCAATTTTATCTAAAGGTTTCTTGTTTATTTTGCACTGCTAAGAAAGGGAAGTGTGGTCAAGTTTATGAATATACTTTTTTCAGAACCACTGACAGTTTAATATGCTATGGAAATAACCTAGTGAAAATAGAAATTTCAGTTCTATGTGCTTATGTAGGCCATTCACTGGTGTCAGTTGCAGTAGAAGTCAATTTTGTGCATGTCTTCTTGAATGGTTTTCATGACAATTATTCTGTATATTTGTATGAAGTAGGTGATTAAAGTAATGTGTTGCAAAATTCTGAAAGCAGCTGGTCCTTGCAGGGCTCTGGTGGTGCTGGCTGCATCCTGCTGAACTTCAAAATCAATCTAACCAGTCTTAAATCTCAAGCTCTTAATAACATTTTGGTGTTTTTTAGGACATCCATCATGTTTGAAATTCTGTCCTGAGTTAACAACAAATGTGAAGGCCTTGAGGTGGCAGTGTATTGAATGCAAGACATGCAGTGCGTGTAGGATCCAAGGCAAAAATGCAGTAAGTTAGACTTGTTCAGGGTTACTTGACTTTTCTTTGTTTATAGTAGCTTTATAATTAGCACATGTCCAAATGCAAATCATTGATGTACAGCTTCAAGCAATGCTGTATTAAGTTTTTTTTTCCCTTTTCCTTTTCTCCCCCCATCCCTGCCTCCCCAGGATAATATGCTTTTTTGCGACTCCTGTGATAGAGGGTTCCACATGGAATGCTGTGACCCGCCACTATCCCGAATGCCAAAAGGTGATCTTAAAAATCCTTTCCATAAAAATACTTTCATTTTCAGTCTTGTGTTAAGTGACCAAAACCTCTTGAGCATGCTATTTTTATTTTTGTTTTCAATGATAAATGGTATGATTTTATTCATATCAAAGGCAATTTTATTTGTCATTATATGAGGGTTTTTTCCTCAGGATAATAATAAAGGTCTGCATGTAGTTGACCAGATGAATTCACTGTGTAATGAGTTGTTGCCCAGTTTATTGAAGGTGAAATTTTAGAAAGGTTGTTTAAATGTTTGGAGTATACCCACTGACAAAGAAGTCCTTGGAATATGTAGAAGAGACTCTTCTTCATGCATTTTGTAAGAGTAATTGGAAAAACAGGCAAACAAAACAAATTATGTGTGTCTTCAGGTGCTTTAATCTCTAGATTTCTGACCTATGGCACCTCTCACTTTTGCTCTTACATCTTTTTGGCTTTTCCTATTTAATCTTAAAGTTACATTAAAGACTTTATTCAGTTCCTCCCCTCCCAGTCCCCAGCCTTACTTACAATTAAATTTAGACCTCGCTATCTAACATTAAAAGGATGCTAAGTTAAAGTTGTGTATTAAAACAAATATACCTAGGTGTGATGTAGTATATTCTTTAGTATGCTCTACCCTAGTGGCTTTGTAACACACATGTAAATTTTCTACCCTGTCTTAACTGTGTCTGGAGAAGGATCTAGGTAGTATAAGGAGAGACAAGCTAGAACAGAAATTCTTCTAGGAAGCTAATTGCTCATAATCTTTTCTGTGATCCTTGTTGCTTCTTGTTTCCTCCTTTCCATGAGCATTTGCTTTTAAAAATCTCAGAGTATGGGTAGAAAATCACTTGTTTTGTCCACTTTCCATTCCCTATGTCCTGTTCAAGAGATAATTTGCTGACCTTGTATATACTTGGTATGTTTCTTGGTACACATCTGCAGTACAGATTAGATAAACTGTGTGCAACTAAACTCTTTCCTTTTTGTAGGGATGTGGATTTGCCAGGTCTGTAGACCAAAGAAGAAAGGGAGAAAGCTGCTTCATGAGAAGGCTGCGCAAATAAGGAGACGATATGCAAAACCTATTGGACGACCGAAAAATAAATTAAAGCAACGAATGTTGTAAGTTTCTCTTGTTTTTTTATTTCTTTAGATGTTTCTGAGAATGTAGTCAGATAAGAGTTTGATACAGGTTTAAGCACAGATTTTAACTCTGTTTCAAATTGGGAAAAATAAATAATGAGGATTTTGTATGTGCCTTTCAGCCCAATGTTCAATAACTTCTAAATTATAGTAGGTGCTTTAGGTGTCATGTCAGAAGGTGATAAAAGGTAACCTAAAATTTTCAGATCCTATAAGTTTTTATCGAAAATTGTACCTATAGCAGATGCAAATAAACTTCTGTATACTAACATATGCTGCAGCTCTCTTTTAAGTTTAATTTCAAATAATTGAAGTACCTACAGAATACAAAGTATTCTGTAAAGTAGATAATATCAATCTACTTATATAGAACTTTAGGATATGGTTCTGCTCAAAGGGCTGTTTGGAAACTGTATAAAAATTACTTTATTAGTTAATATCAGCTCACAAAGCCTCTTCCAAACTACACTAGTAATAGAGAAGTTCTGGTTTCAGGGATACTCTGGAAAAGATTATTACTTGAATTCTGCTGTTGAGCTGCCACCAATTACTAGGAGAAGAGACTGCAGTTCCTCTTGCTTCTCAGGACTGTGTTTACCTAAAACAAGAGTGTGCTGTACTTTTTTTTAGCATCTGTCTTCCCTGGAAGCACTGTAGTTGGACATTGTAAGTCTTGGTTAGATGATTGTTTAAGTAGTGTTTAAATACCGAGTTGAGATGACACTGAGTGTTAAACAGGAACAGATTCTGTCTCAGCTACAGTAGCATGTTGCTGTCCATCACATGTTCCTATCCACGTACACCTATTCCCCCACCCAATTTAAATATTATTTAACTGTTTGGCTATGTCAACTGAACAGCTGAAAAGCTTTCTGATTATACCAACTACTCATTCTGTACATTGTGACATTCTTCTCTACAGTCTAAAAACCTGTATTATATTATTCAGACTTGCATGGGAGATGCTGTAGAACTTTGCATTTGGCAAAACAAGGATTTTTTTAAGCCAGTGGAGCCCACATGTGAAAATAGAAGGAAAAGTACTTACAGTATAGTGCACTAGTCAAGTTGATGTACTTGATGCTGTGCATCTTGCTGTATTCTCTTTTGCCTTTCTTTCTGCCAGGATCTTTCATCTTGCTTTTTTGGTTCATGTCCTGAAGTTCAGTGTATGTTGCTCTAGGAAAGTAGTTCAGGACAGGAATAAAGTGTGACACTACATGAAAGTAAAAGATGTAGTTGTACTGGCTGATGAGACCATGCTGTTAGACTGGGCAAAACATTGTACTTCTCCATTCTCCTCCTGAATAAATAGCTTAGGAATTTGAAGGTCATTGAGATTTCTATGTATCAATTTGTGTGCATAATAAAAATATTCCTTATATCTCTAGCTATGCCTTGGGCTTTTGTTGTATCTCTGGTTTTACCCTTTGAAAACACATAAACCTTCAGCTGGAGGTTTGGGCTCTCTTGTGGTTCAGGAGTGGTACTCCCCAGCTTAGTGCTACTGCTGAGACTCTCCAAACCATGGGCTGCTCGATTGCTTCCCCCTCCCCTTGCCAGTGGCCAGAGAAGAGAATTGAACGCACAAAAAGTAGAGATCCAGGTTGAGATAAGAACAATTAACTGGAAACAGCAGTGAGATAAGAAAACAAACAGTAACTGCTACAGTACCATAACAAAGTGTACAAGATGGGGAAAACAATTCACAAGTGATTATTTGCAATGGTCTTACCCAGCTGCTCCCTGCTTACCCAAATGGAAAGAACCCCTTCTTCCTTGGAAGAGACTCCCTTTCTCTGCCCAGAATAACCTCAAGGTCTTGGACTTGTTACCCCTGGCTACTGCAAAAATTAACCCTGCCCTGACCAGAACCAGGACTGGTTCTAATACAGTCCTGCCATCTTACTTCTCTACAGACATGCCTTTGGTTTGGGTTCCCAATGGGTGGATTTAGCAGCAATGTCCTCCCCCTTCCGTCTTCCAGTAGAAAGATTGGAAATGTTATAAGGGTTTTCCTGTTATGTTTTGCTGTTGAGATTCTGTGCTGCAACTTTTAAACTGAATATCATGCTAAAGGATACAGAAGTTCTTTTAGTATTATATGAAGATTATTAATATTTTCATGAAGGTTTTCTTTGTAGCACATGAGCTGCATGGGCATGTTACAGGAATACTTGGGAAGCTCCTTGTAAAATAAATATTTGCAGTACTGCCAGCACATTTCTATTACTTCAGTGTCCCATATATAAAAACAAAGTAATCTTGTTTTGGAAAAATAGTGGCTGGAGATAGATTAAGAGAAGAGACTCTTCTGCATGAAGTCCTATTTAAAAGTGATTGTGGAGTATGGAAGACAATAGTGTCAAACATAAAAAGCATGTGGTCACATGAAATACAGGAAGGATAGCCAGTGCCATTTAGTCCTTGCATAGTACAAAGAAAATCTGTCCAGTAGTACTGGAATAATTTTTTGCCTGTTGACTGTCTGTAGGAAGCCCTTCACAGGTAAATTACTGTGTAAGATTAACTTAAACCAGGTGTGTGCTGGCCTCTGGCACTGCTGGTGGTTGCCACATCTGGTACTGAGAATAGGTCTTGTGCTAGACGTATGCATATGACACCAATGGATTCAAAAGGCTTAGAAGTTTCTGGTTTTGTTACCTTGTAGGAACTAACCAAATTTAAGGATGTGTGGGTGGAAAAGGGGCTAGTTCTTAAGCTGGTGGGCTATTGGAGGTCAGTAAACCAGATGGTAGCCCTAGGCTGTTGAATCCCTAATTAGAAATAACCTGTTGCAATTAATTACTTCAGTATCTCAATTTAGAGGGAAAAAAGTCTGTGGAAGAAAACTTTCTGCTGCAAAGTAAATAAGCTAACTTCAAAGAGCAGGATGGAAAAGGGAATGAATGAAAGCGTGTGATACAATTGTGTAGCTTTGTTTGGCTTTATAATTTGATTGTGTGTCCTGATAACTATATCTTTTAGTGCAGATATTTTCAAAAGTTCTGGTTTTATATTCTAGAATATACTACTCTGCAGTGTAATTCCTCTCTTCAGTTATTTGCAACTAGCTAAGCCTGTAGTTCTGCTCTCATAAACCTTGGCTTTTGGTATGCCCATTTTCTTCCTAGCGATTAAATAAGATGCACCACTCTGTTTTTTCCTAACACCTCCCATGTTAGGCCTGATTAGTTCATGGCTTTTCTGCAAAGACACCTTGGTTATAGTCTTGCTCTTTCCTTTCCTTTGCTATTTTTGTTTTTTTCTATTTTTAGAATTTCTAAAGAGTCTATTTCTTTAGTTTTGTTGTAATGCTCTTAATAAAATATCTCATTTGGCTTTTAGATCTTTGGTGGTAACTTTTACTGCCACGTTTTAATGTGTAATCCAACACGAGTGTGGGAAAAAAAACCAGCAGTTTCTTGGAGATTGACTGTATTGCTTTAAAGGATTAATAGACTTTTCTACAGTTTAAACAAATGTAGTCTGAAGTTAATTGTTTTGATATCATATTAACACTGAAAGCATTTCTCTCCTCTGTGTGTACAATAAACTCTATGGTGATGGAGCAGTTGTTGTACAAACATGGTGTAATGATATTTTTTCCAAAGAATCACACTTTGGCTATGCCTAAAAGGATGTGAGAAGGCTGTATACTTGAGAGATCTTGCTATGCCAGCACATATATATATATATATACTGTGGACTATTTTAAAGAAAAGAGGGGAGAGGGAATAAAAAGGAGAAGGGGAAAAAAAGGCGGTTCTTATGTCATAGTGGGAAATGTATTTCCAAAGTGTGTATGTCTTTAAATTTCTTTAAAGATTTTTAAGTACAGTGGCCTAGGTAACTTGTGTAAACTATAGTTCTATTTGATAGTAAAAATTTTGAATGCTGATTTTTTTTATTTTTCCAATTTTTGCATAGGTCTGTAACCAGTGATGAAGGATCCGTGAATGCATTCACAGGAAGGGGGTCACCTGGTAGGGGTCAAAAGACTAAAGTCTGTACCACACCTTCATCTGGTCATGCTGCATCTGTGAAGGATTCAAGCAGCAGATTGCCTGTTACAGACCCCACTCGGCCTGGTGCCACCACCAAAATCACCACCACCTCCACCTACATATCTGCCTCTACACTTAAAGTTAACAAGAAAACCAAAGGTCTCATTGATGGCCTTACTAAGTTCTTTACACCATCACCTGATGGTCGCAGATCACGAGGTGAAATAATAGACTTTTCAAAGCACTATCGTCCAAGGAAAAAGGTCTCTCAGAAACAGTCATGCACTTCTCTTGTGTTGGCTACAGGTACCACACAAAAGCTAAAACCTCCACCTTCTTCACTTCTACCCCCAATCCCCATCTCTGGTCAGAGCCCCAGTTCTCAAAAATCCAGCACTTCCACTTCTTCTAACACTCCCCAAAGTTCTTCCAGTCAGTCAAGCATACCCTCCTTTAGTAGCCTTCCTAGTAGCAGTCAGATAAAGGGACTCTTTGATGGACTCTCTCATATCTATACCACTCAGGAACAGTCTCGAAAAAAGGATCACCCAAGCTATGCACCCCACAAGCATTTGTGTAGTAAACCAGAATTATCTTCCACATCAACATCTAATAGTCATTTCTATGGAAAGAACAGGGTTAGGAGTAGGTTTATGTCTCATGCCTGTGCCTCTGGATGGGGTGTGTCTAGAGGACATGCTTTTAAAGCAATTGCTCACCTCAGGAGAACAGCTTTCTTTAAAAAGCACAGGATTCTAGGCAGATTAAAGTATAAAATGACCCCTCAGATGGGGACCCCCTCACCAGGGAAGGGGAGCTTGACAGACGGAAGGATTAAACCTGATCAGGATGATGGTAAGCAAAGGTCGAAGCGACAACCAAATCTGCGTCCCGTCCAAAACCAAAATTCTTATCACATAGGTCTTAGCTATTTCTCTTGTTCTTACTTCACTTTCATACAAAAACAACAAAACTTTGACCTTTTATCTAATGCTGACTAAATCTCCAAAACATTTTTGGTTGTGTTTTTTTTTCCTGACTAATACCACACCACTTTTTTATTTAATTTTTTTTTTTTGCATCTGTAGTGACACTAGGAGCCCCAAATGCCTTCATAATGTTGCTTATGGCTGTGTAGTACCGCATGAGTAGCCACTTGTCATGCTACTTCCTTGTTCTTCCCCTGCCGTTCCTGTGGCAGTAGTGCTGTCATCATGATTGTGTGCTGTCAGTGCTTGTAACGGTGGGCATTTCAATTCATTTCCCTCTGCTCCATTGCTTTTTCATGAACAGTTCCATCATACTACAGTCTCCACAACACTTGATCTGTACTGCTGTGAACTACCTTTTTTTTACTTTTATTTAAGAAAAGAATGCATTTAATTTATAATGTTTGAATACAGGCTTAGCTTAGCATTAATCTTCAAGTTTTAAGTGCAACTTTTTTTCTCTTGTGTTTATTTTTACCTTCCAGAGTGTACTGGAATTTATCAGGTGGCATAGTTCTAGCTATAAAATGTGCTCCATTTCATGAGGTTCAAAACTAATTTAGTAGATCTGGACTATAAAGGCTTATTCAGACAAACAAGTACCAAAAAATAGCTCGTTCAGCAGCAAGCTACAAAACAAGGAGGAGGGGGTGAAGGATTCACTTCTGTTACTTAGTAATCCTAGATTTGGTTAAAATGGGGAGTTCATAACAGCCATAGTTGCAATTCTGTTCAGCAGTATCACTTTGCTAATGCACTTGTAACCTTCATGTCTGTGAATAAACTTTTTGCTGGTTTTAAATAACAGATACTGAAATCAAACTAAGCATCAAACAAGAAAATACGGATGTATTTCTGTTGGGAAGCAAGGACACTGTTACACAGGAGGATTTGGAAGTCTTTAAGCAGGCTCGAGAACTTTCCCTGGAGGTAAGAATCATGTTGCACAAAATACAGTTATTTCTGTAAATAAAAACTGTAAATACTTATTTCTGTAAATAAAAATTTTCAGTCTCTTCATCTTCATTTCTAATATGTTCCTTTTGATCTAATGCATCATGCTTGCTGTGAATTTTATTTGGGAGACTCTGTATACAGATTGAAGACAAGGCATCATGCTGGAATGGATCAGATGATAAGTGACGCTTAAGATAGATTTTGAAAGATATACTTGAGCATTTTGGACACAGGACTACAGGATCAAACATAGAATTTAAAAGTAGCTGACATCCTCATTAGGACTGAGAGGATACTGGTTGCTAAGGATGTGCCTAATGATTTTCCTCTGCAAATAAAGCAAATATTCTGAAAAACTAAGTCAGTCCCAGAAAACACTGCTTGGTAGAAAACCAGGTCTAGTGAGTCCATAAATTCCTTTTACCTGGTTAGTTACAGGACTTTGAGCTTAAATACTGTAGACTTTATCTAGCAGTGATAATATTTGAGCTGAATCAGACCAGTGAACTAGACTTGTACTTTCCTGTGTCTGTGAAATGAACAACCAGTGTCTTTGAGAACCTGGGTCAGAAGGTGGGTGAATGTAATGTTTCAATTGCTGCTTTCTTAAAATGGTATCATAAATGGCTGTGTGTTGTGCTCTTTTCAGTAATGGAAGTCACTTTTTTCAGGTTCAGTGTACAAGAAGTGACATTACACAGTGACTTTTTTACAGTCTTCATTCAGAGCGTGTTAACCAACAAACTCAAATTGAGTTTAAAGATCCTGTTTCATTATTAGCTTGTACTTCTGTTTCCTCATGGAAATAGTTCCCACTACTTACTGTCTTTATCTTTCATATGCAGTCCCTAAAAATGTTAGGTGGTAAGGTTTCTAAAAGTTGACATTGAAATTGCTTGTTTTTCCTCACTTTCTTAGTCTTTTATATTTTTCCAGCCCTTTAGAGCCTAGCAATCATTTTCTGATCAGTTTAAATGCAGTATTATAGCTGAAATCAATATGTTAGCATATCCTTGACTCTTTGGGAAGGTAAACAAAAGGTTGCTCTTTGAGGTAAATTCCAGTTATCCTTGAAGGGTGCTGATACCTTTTTTCTCATTGTTTTGGCAAAAGGACAGCTTTGAGTTTGCACCAGAATTATAGGGACACTAGGTGCAGTAGGAGAATAGAACTTGAGGGTGTTGTGCCTCTTCTTTGGCTGGGCTTTTGCTGTTTGTATTTTGTTTGCAAACTGTCCTCTGTCAGAGTTTAAAGAGCTTAAGCAACTGATTTGTATACTTCAGGTTTCTTGTGCTTTCAGTGGGTGAAATTGGTTATACAGAGCCAAAGTTTCTTCTGCTTTTCTATAACTAATACTTTTTTTTCTTTTTTTTATTGCACCTGACAGAAAATTGGGTGTAAAAACACTGGTGAAACAAGTGGGCGATACCCTTCAGTGATTGAGTTTGGAAAATATGAGATCCAGACCTGGTACTCTTCACCTTACCCACAGGAATATGCAAGGTAGCAAGTTGTCAAGATTGCCATACGTGGTTGGCATTTTTCTGATGTGAACATTACAACTTATTTTTTACTCTTTTGTAACTGTTTATAATTTAAAGCCTTTAAAAGTAAATATGCTTTGTAATTATAACTGAGAACAAGGATTTGTCATTCTTTTTAGCTAGTCCTAAATCAAAGATGCAATAAAAAGTCATTTTCCTAGTCCTGTATAAATGTCAATGCTCAGTGTGTATTGGTGTGATTTTGTTGGAGGTTTACTTTTGTGATTTTGTTTTGTTGGTTTTGCTTTCATTTATTTGTTTGGTTTTGTCTGGGTTTTTTTTGTTGTTGTTGTTTTTTGGGATTTTGGGGTTTTTTTGGGGTTTTTTTACACGATTGCAATGAGGTATGTCCAACTTCTGGCCCTTTAGACAAATTACTCTTGGTTGTGGTCCAGTGTTAGTTAACCTGCTTTTTCTAAGGACATGGGGAGGTGTCATGCTAAAAAATAGAGTCAAAGTGGACAAGTTGTGGCAACAGCATCTCATTTCAGACCATCTTTGCAAGGGTGCACCTTGCAGTCAGGCAGACAACATGGACTATTACATGTGCTCAGTAGATCTCTGCTGAGTTTTATGTGTGCTGAGAATAAATGTTTTATTAATCAATTGTCTCTATGGTATACTGGAAGATATTCAGAACTGTATTTTTATCAAGCTCTACTACTTTAGCATGCAACGTGATCTGTTGCATAGTGTTACTCTAAACTGCCTTTTGTTTGTGTGCTGGGAATGAGGGATATGTCATATATCCATCATATATAAATCAAGGGCTAAAAAAGTGTGGAGAGAGTTTCCATGTCCTATTATTACCACTGCTTTTGTAGTGTTAATTTTTCAGTTGTGCTTTGTATTCCCTCAATTTATATCATATTGTGAAAGGGTGAGTTATTCCATCAAGTAAATTAATCCCAGATAGAAGCATAATGATGACTGATTATTAGTATGTGGCTAGAGTGGGATGGCATTGTAGGAGGCACTGTGGCTTTCAGCTGAGTGCAGTGGGATTACATCATTGCACAAAGAGTCCAAACTACTTTTTATGTTGTTGATAAACTTCCTTAGGATACTGGAATAGTGCAAATCATGGCTGTAATCCCAGGATGTGCTAGTAACTTCAGAGCAGATAGAGATTTTCCTCTGCTCTAAAACTTTGCTAACTAATTAATTTCTAGAGCAGTTTTCCACAGCTTCAGTAATTTAAAAATGAAGGTGAGTAGCCATAACAATTACCAAAGGGAGTGGTTTATGATGGTATGTAGAACACAGGGCATGTGGGTTACTTGTCTAGTCTGAATCTTCCCCAGAGAAGTGCACTTCCCTGTGTTGCCTGTGCTGTGGAGATGTGTGTAAGGGAGGTGTTTTGCCTGTATGTGAACTCTTTGGGTTGGCTTCTGTAGTAAAGTGATAATTTAGATGGAGGTGAGGGGGTATAATCCTACTAGACTTTGCTGTCTTGCCCAAGTATTTTTAAGACAGTGGGAAGAAAAGTGACCTCTGAGCCTTCCCCAGATGCAAAGTAAGGAAAATTAAAGGGAAGGAGGTGTCCTGCATCCTACTTGGTGCTTCCTTTACATTTATTAGGAACAAGAAAGATGAAATTTGAAGTATTACTCCAGTGTGCTAACTTCGATGGAGACCACAACAAACGCTAAGGTGGAGTGTGGGAAGGGGGAAGTAACTGAGATCTGCCAGAGGCTGGACCACAAACTGACTACAGCACAACTCTGTTGAATTAGGTTCACTGTGATTGATCAATTGATTGGTTGAAGCTGATAGTTTCTTATTTTCATTTTCTGATGCCTAGCGTGTGAATGTTTAATCATTCACTCTAATGTTGTATTTATTTATTTAGTTATGCTTTAGCAGTATTTATGTATGGTACCTTGTAGTTTGAATGGAAAGGGTTTTTCATTTGTGGTAGCTTTGTTTACAGAATGTACCAAACTTTTTGTGTAAAATATCTTCTTAATTTTCCTACAGATTGCCAAAGCTTTACCTGTGTGAATTCTGTCTTAAATACATGAAAAGTAAAAACATTTTGTTAAGGCACTCAGAGAAATGTGGCTGGTTTCATCCTCCAGCCAATGAAATCTACAGAAGAAATGACCTTTCAGTGTTTGAGGTAGGTGTATCAGAAGTTTAAGCTTTTGGAAAATAACCAGTTTGTAGATGTTACTGACCAGCTGCAGAACTAGTGAAAACTTTAACACGCATAAATACATCCTTGGAGATTCTTCTTACATTGCAAAGACAAGTTGAGATTCTGCTTAAACTGCAAAAATAAATCCATCTTCCCAGTTCTGTTCTACCCTGCCATGTTCTTTCATGGTTTGTACTTTACTTGCACTTCATGCCTTAGCCAAGCTCTTTAAGATACTTGACTTAAGCATGAATCTTATGGCTTCCTTTGCACTTCTCATCTTGGATTGCCTTCCCCTCCTCAGTCAAAGTACCCCTTGACACCCATTCATTTCTGGCTGCTTGAGTGCCTTGGGTATGGGGAGAAGACTAATCATAATGTAGGTGCTCCCAAAGTATAAAAGCAAATAAAGCAGCTTCTTGTGTGTTCTAAAATCACAGATATAGCTCCTGAGTGCTTTTGCCTTCATTTTGGATATTTGAGAAACTTGCCCTGGAATATAAAAAGTTCCACAACCTCAACTAAAGATTTATCAATCTATGTTATTCTTTTGGGAGATGACTACTTTTAAGTGTTAGGTTTTATGGATGTCCTGGACAAGAGAGTTCTGTGTTTCTAATAGCATACCTGGAGTTATTAAAACCATGCCTTAATTTTCACGTTCCAGATTTTCAAGCATTCTTAGAGGTAGTAATAACAGAAAAAAAAGACTGGTGGGGTTACTAGGATTTCTTTTATCATGTGTTGATAATTTCTCTTTAACTGCAGATGTCAGTTTCTTCTTCAAACTTGTATTTTCAAATTGTATATGTCTTTTGTGCTCAGTCATTGCTATTATCTGTTCAAACAATGGTTGATGCAGTCTTGAAGTTCTTTTTTAAGTTAGAACAAAATCTTTGTATTTGGTTGTGTTTGTGCTATTAAGAAGTAATTATTTGCATCAAGATTGCTTCCTTCCTGACTTGAGCAAATTTTACAAATATTGAAGATCTGCCAGCAAAAGACTTGTTTGTAAATAGACTTACCTCTTTTCCTATCAAGAATGAAATTGCCTTAGTCTGTTTAAAATAACTTGATTTTCTCTGTTAGCAGATGTTAAGAACTGTGGAGCATACAATAGGCAAATTGTGCTTTCTCATTTATTTTTCTTAACTAGTGCTAACATGTAAATGAAAAATACTTTAAAAAATAAAATACAGAGAAATACTGAGGGATGGAGGGGTGGGGGATTGCTGCATGAAACACATGGAAAACAAAGTATTGTGAAAGCGATGTCTCAACTCTTCTCCACTACTTTTATTCCCATTGTCTATTTTGTGTGCTTCAGTAAGCACTTGTGTTAAGCTTTCTGAAATAAATGTAATCAGTTTGGGTCTTTTTATTCCAATGGTTAATGTCACTTGTCACTGATTGCTGGAAACTTAGTCATTAGTTGATGTCCTTCTTCATAGACCCTGTCAAGGATTCTGTGCAACCATTCTCTTATAGGCAGAATGAAGAGTTTGTGGTTTCCTTCATGCTTTGTGTTTTTGAGAGAACTGGAAAAAAGTTTGGCATTTTGTGATTTATGTACGTCTGCCCAGAGCATGACTTTGACAGATTTGAGAGCAGACTTTGACATAGCTTACTGCTATGCTGTAGCCAAGCAACTTTTGACAGATGCTTCCTTTTGAGCTTGCTGTCCCTCTTTTTTCTCCACTTCTCACATTTAAAACTGATGAACAAGCTGTGTTTGCCTGAAATTTAAGAAGTTCTTTACATTTCTGTACAAATGTTCTTACTGAAAAAGACAACTCATACGATTTACATTTTCAGGTTTACAGCTTACCCAGTGGTGATTTCTGCTTACTTACTGTTCACATTTAATTTGCACACTTGTTAATAAGTGTGAGAAGTAATAAAAAGCATCTGGACAATGGAGTGTGCTGTAAGACAGCTTGCTGTATTCGACAGGCTCTTAAGAGCTTTATGCAAGTTTATCCTGATGCCTTTAGTAGCAGTAGCTATCCAATGAGTGTTTTTTCTTCAATCCACTTCAATGCAGCTGTACTCCTGATGTTCCCTTGAAATCCCTAAATATATCCAAAAGGATGGGTTTTGCTTACATTTGTAACCAAGATTCTTACTCAAAACAAATTAGAATAGAAAATTACTTATTTTTCTGCAGAGTTCCTATCATTTGTCCATGTCTGAATGAAATACAGCTACTGTCATTAAAAAATCAGTACAAGCAAACCTTTCTATTAAGATTATTTCAAAAATGTGTTGCCTTTGACCGAGCCTTTCAGGAAGTACCCAATTGATCTAGGAAATCTGCATTTGAGGCTGGCTTTTCTGTAGCTGTCTGAATCACAGCTTGACTCTTTACACTCATAATATACCTAGACTAATTGTAGTATTTAGCCAGAAAATTTACCTCTCTCTCAATAGAGTTTTAGCCTGGCATGGAAATTTTGTCTTGTCTAATTTATCCAAAACATTGATGTGATTGATATGTAATTTGCTACTCATTTATTTGCTTTACACCTTAAGGAGTTAACATAATGCACTTCGTTAGGGATTTTTTTGTAAAGTTGTTGTACTCCACTGCCTTCTACCAAACCACAATATAATGCAGTTTTAACTAGTATATTTTTGTTATTTGCCAGTCGTACTTGTTTTCATTCCAGAAATAAAGTGGAAGAGGTAAGTCTGTCTTGAACAATTAAAAGGTTAAGTTACTTTATTTAGTAAATCCAGATACTCAGAGGTTACTTTGAAAATGCAAGGTAATTAGCTCTAACTGGAGATCTCTTATTTAAGAAGAAATTGGGGAATTTCTCTTCTGAACCATGTTGTGGTTTGTTTGTTTCTTTCTTGTAACACCATACAGTTCACATTTCCTTCTAGGTTGATTCAATAAGATGTTTTGTTGTAACTTGTTGGTGTCATGGAAATAACAGCATCTGTTTTGCTTTTCTAGGTTGATGGAAATGTGAGCAAAATTTATTGTCAGAATCTTTGTTTGTTAGCTAAGCTCTTTCTGGACCACAAAACCTTGTATTATGATGTTGAACCATTCCTCTTCTATGTCCTTACAAAAAATGATGAGAAAGGCTGCCATTTAGTTGGATATTTCTCTAAGGTAAAAATTTTAGAAGTGGTTTTATTTAATATTTATAATGTTCTGCTCTCCTTAATACTTCTGCCAGCAGCAAAGAAAAATCAGGAGTTGGGGAAAAAACCCATGAGCTTGAAAGCCTCTCTGTAAATCTTGAATATTATGTGCAGTGTCTCAAATACGTTGTACTTTCTTGCCTCACTGATGCAAATTCAGAATTCATTCAGCCACATGGATGGGGGTAGGTTTTTTCTTGTTTGGGGATTTTGTTTCTTCATTTATTTTGTTTCCAGAATTTGTTGTGTTTTCAGTTGAATATTGAAATCTTTCTCCTTCCCCAACATTTTTGCATTGGTATGCCAAATCTAACTTGTAAAAGTTGCAGGTACTTGGAATGTTGATGTGTTTTCATGGCTTGACTGCTGGCAGTTCCAGCTGGCTATTTAGATGTAAATGGCCAGTGATGTTGCTCTCTTGTGTGCAGTCTGATCTAATGCAGTTACTTGCTGCTCCCATGTAAGAATGCATTGCCTAACTTCATGGTGGCTGCCTTGTTTAGAGTGGATGTCTCAGTTGTGGCCGGTTTTCAAGTAATAGATGATTGCTATTGAAAAAAAATAATACTTAAGTGGACTATCTTGACAAAGATGACCAAGAAAAATGGTGAACTATAGTTAGATGTACCTGCAACAGGAAAAGCTTCCATTATTGTCCATAATTTGCCCCTAAGGGATGTGTTGAATAAGTACAGGTTACTCAGAAATTCACTAATTCCTGATCCTAGTATTACTACCTACTATTGACTATATATTTTCTTTTTTGAATAAGTGATTTGTGGGAAAACAGTAGTTAGGAAAATGCCAAAAGTCTTCTCAGAGTACCTGGATATTACACAGTAATCTCTTGGATGTCTGGCCACATCCTTCCAAGAGGTGTGCCTTGCTGGAATTAAAATGAAACATGTAGGCACAGTTTACACTGTCATTAATGTCAGTCAGAACTTCTTGTGACAAACATGTCAACTTTTATCTAGACAAGTATTTTCTCCATTTATTTAAGGTGTTGCAGCTTAAGGTGAGTCTCTTGATTTTTGTTCCTTATCATAGAATGGTTAATGTTGAAAAATACCTTTGAGATCATTGAGTCCAACTGTTACCCAGCACTGCCATGGTTGCTGCTAAACCGTGTTCCCAGGTGCCACATTTACCAGTATTTTGAAATTTTCCAGAGATGGTGATTTTACTACTTCCATGAGCAGCTTGTTCCAATGCTTCATAACCCTCTCAGTGACAAAACTTTTCCGAACACCCAGTCTGAACGTCCCTTGGTGCAACTCGAGGCCATTTCCTCTCAACCTGTCACTACTTACTGGGGATAAGAGAAATAGAACATATCCTCAGCCCAAACAGAATGTATCCTCAGCCCTTCCCTCTCCCTCTAAGTGGGTCACCCCATCATAGGAGATCAGATTAATCAGCACCTGCCTTTCATAAAGCTGGCTGGACCTGATTCCCTGGTAGTTCTGTATGTGTCATGTGATGGCAGTCAAAATGATCCGCCCTATGACCTTCCCCTGGCACAAGAGGTCAGGCTAACAGACCTGTAGTTCCCCAAATGCTCTTTCTGCTGCTTTTTATTTGTTCTACAGTTGCTAACCTCCAGTCAAGTGGGACCTTTATGGTTAACCAGGACTGCTGGTAAATGGTGGAGAGTGGCTCAGTGAACTCTTTCAACAGTTCTCTTGGGCTCTGTGGACTTGAAGGTGTTTTAAGTGGCATGACAGGTCATTAAGCATTTTCTTGTGATCGCAAGAGCTTCACCCTGCTCCCTATTTCTGTCTTCCGGCTCAGGGGTTGGGTACCCTGAGTAGAGCTGGTCTTGCTGTTAAAGACTGAGGCAAAGAAGGCATGAAGTACCTCAGCCTTTTCCTCATTGTTTTAGCCCAGCTGGAAAGTAAGCCTCATGCAGCCACTCCTTTCACCCCACTCCCTCTGGTGACAGAGGCAAAATGCTGAGGTTATGGGATGGGAGTAACAATTTACTGGAAATAGCAATGAGATAATAAAATTAATACTGACAGCAACAGTACTAATAAGAACAGTGTACAAAAGGGAGTGATTGCATGCAAAATGCTCACTGCATCAGAGTTGACCTATTGCTCCCCCCACGTGTTTTTTCCCTGGAAAAAGAAAAAAATGTCTGTGGAACCTCCACACGCTCTTTTACCTCCACCCAAAATTGTGCCCCCTTCTTGGAAGTGGAGAATTCTTTACTTCCAGCCCCAGTGATTATGTAGGTGGTACAGAATAACAGTTTTTTCATGCTTTGTGTGCCAGTGGCCAGTTTGCATTCTAGGTGTGCTTTGGCCCTTCTAATACTCTCCCTACAAAAACTCACAATATCCTTTAAGTGCTCCTGTTACCTGCCTCTTCTTCCAAAGGTGATAAACTCTCCTTTTCCCTGAGCTTGAGACAAAGCTCTCTGTTCATCCAGTCAGTTCAACTCTGTCTCTACATGCTCATCTGGAAGCACATAGGGATGGCCTGCTCCGGGATCTTTTAAAATTTCTTCTTTAAGCACATCTAGCCTTTGTGTTCCTTTGCCTTGCAGAACTGCATCCTAAGGGACTTTCTCAACCAGCTTCCTAAACAGGCCAAAGTCTGCCCTGTGGGAGTCCAAGGTAGCAGTTCTGCTGACCCCCCCTCATTATTTCTTCAAGAAACAGAAGCTAGCATTTCATGATCACTGTGCCCAAGATGACCTCAAGTCATCACATCACCCCCACTCCTCTGTTCACAAGCAGCAGGTCCAGCTGTGTACCTTCCCTTGGCTCACTCACCAGCTGTATCAGGAAGTTTTATTCCACACACTCCAGGAACCTCTTAGTCTGCTTCCTCTCTGCTGTGCTGTATTTCCAGCAGACATCTAGTAAATTGAAGTCCCCCTCAAGAACAAGGGCTAGCGATCACAAAACTAACCCCAGCTGCTTATAGAATAATTTGTCTGCCTCTTCATCGTGGTTGAGTGGTCTATAACAGACTCCCACCAGGATATCTGCCCTGTTGCCCTTCCTTCTGATATCTTGCTCAGAAACACTCAACTCTTTTATCCCTGTGATCAAGTTTAAGACAGTCCTTAACATATAAGGTTACCTCACTGCCTCTTCTTCCTCACCTATCCCTCCTGAAGGGTTTATAGCCATCTATTTCAGCACTTCAGGTGTGTGAGTGAACCCACCATGGCTCCATGATGGCAGCTATGTCATAGTTTTCCTGCTGCACAATGGCTTCCATTTACTCCTGTTTGTTGGCCATGCTGTGTGCATTGGTGTAGGTACCCTCGAGTTGGGCAACTCAGTCCTGCTGCCTCTTTTGGGGGAAGCAGCTCTAATTCCTGTGTGACCATTCTCAGGCACTTCCATGTAAGTACAAGGTAACCCTTGTATCCTTGCTGCCACGTGGATCTCCATGTCCTACCTTTACTGAGGTGGCAGAGTGAAGGATGTCATTAGCACTCTGTTCCTCAAACAATGGATACATTTCCTTCTTCCACTTCACCCCTGTTGCTTTCGGCTGGTCTGTGTTGATCACAGTGTGATCCGATGATCACAAATATTATCACCACTGAAACACAGGGAAAAATCTTCATCTCACATTATTGCATGTCATCTTCTATGTCTCCCCCTCTCTTTTTTTTTGAAAGAACATGTGTGTGTGTGCGCTCTTGCAGGCAGAAGTGCTCTGGCTTTCCTTACTTGGTAACAAATGTTTTGCCAGGATGTGGACTTCTTACTAGCAGTCGTCTTGAGAGTTAATATTTAACTATGTTGTAGAAGCTAAGAAACCTTATGAAATACAGCCTGGGTATCTGATGGAGTATTTGGGAATGAATGTAGTGGCATGTGATCCTGTCATGCCATCACTGGTCTGGTGTCATCTTCTATGTAGGCTGAAATGATAGCTGGCATCTTAAACTATACATGTGCTTACCACAGCTTCTTGTCAGCTGTACTGACCTGGATATTTCTGGTTGCTTTGGTCTCCCTCAAAACTGCCATTGGCTGTATTTTGGGGTGCAGTCTTCTAAAGGTAACAAAGCTCTTCCTTCTTAACAATAAACTGGAAAGAACCTATAAACTCCTATAGTGTTAGAACAGCTTCCTAATTTTAGCTCCTGTTGTCTTAAACAATGAGTATAGTATTTGTCTCCAGTGCCTGTATATAACTTCATTCTGTCTGAAAGCTTTTGTTTCTGAGCATTCTGCCTAGATTTATGCTCTGGTGATAAGCATCTAGCTTTGAAAAACTTACTATGCTTCAAGTATAACTTCTTAGTTCTGCACATATGGAGTTCCCCCCTGCACCCTGACCACATATTCAGAGAGAAGACAAAAAAAAAAAAAGGGGGGGGGGGGAAAACCTACCATGTGTAAGGATATTGTATTCCACTTTCATATCCTTCAGAGAATGGTCAGTGAAGCATGAAAATGTCTTCCTCCTTTGCTGCATTTAAACTTTATTGTGCTGTTCAGACAACGTATTTAATTTTTAAGATGCCAAGTGGTTAACTAATTTAAAAAAAAAATATTCTGAAGGGTATGCTTGATACTTCTTTCTTAAAACTAGACATTAACATGGAATTATTTGACTTTGGTGCTGAACTCATGCATCTGTTCACCTTATTGGGATATTTTACAAGGACAGTAGCAGGTGCAGGCAATTGCCCACTTCAGCAGTGCTTTGACATACTTGATCTGTTTCTCCTTCCCACAGGAAAAGCTTTGCCAGCAGAAGTACAATGTCTCCTGCATAATGATCATGCCCCAATACCAAAGGCAAGGATTTGGAAGGTTTCTCATTGATTTCAGTAAGTGAAGTGTTTTATTTACACATGTGATCCAAGGAACTGATGGCTGTTATATGAAAGTGTAACATATGAAACTTTATTTAACTCACTTTGTTGTTTTTATCAATAGATAATGGGATTTCTGTTTATATTTACATAGGATAGAAAAGCTCCCTGAAGTGAAAAACTTAGTGCTGCTCTGTTATTGTACTCGAGGAAATTGGGAATGGATCTCTCGGCAGTAATATTAGCTCACAAAGCTATTACCCTGAATGAATTGTCTAAATTACTTTCCATTTTGCCTTGCTCATTAGGATAAGAAGAGGCAATTATTTGTGATTATAGCTAAGAAGGTGTTAGTCTGAGGCATTTTCTCTATTCTAATATTTCTAGCTTGTATCTTTTAGCCACCCCCCTCAAAAAAAAAAAAAAAGCTTTACTTGAAGAATTGCCCCATGGAAGAAAAGTATTTTGTTTTTTGTGTTCATCACTTTCCTAGTGAAAGTTGTTTCCAGAAAGGATGTAGGTGTTAGTGGTTGTATATATACTTGCTGCTTTATTTTGCTGAGCTGTCTGAACTCTTAGAAAGCTTCAGGCACACTTCTTTAAATATACATTTGTTATTCCCCAAATCTTTAATGTACAATGGAACTCCAAACTAAATTATCTAAGGAAACTTCTCAGTTGAGTGTCCTCATTACTACTGAATCCATCTTTCTACTGTAATTTAGAGGGAGGATGATAAGGAGTTAGTGTATATTGTATGTGGTTGCTTTTCACTATTATGTTTTATAAAGCACTGTAGAATTACCTGATGGTAGAGATAGTTCAGATAATAGGATTCCTGTCCTGAAGGTGTATGCAAGAGCATTAAAATGCAAATAATTATATATTGCAGTATAACACCAGGACAAAGATAATAATTTGTAACTATAGAGTTTTCGAGTTCCGTCTTGCAGTGTTGTACCCAGCATGACTGTGCTAGAGTATAAAGATACTTAGTATGTCCCATCATTGCATGGGTTTATAAACAGCCTTCACTATACCCCTGTGAGTTAGGTAAAAAATGGTTCTGGACCACTTAATCCACCACTGAAATGTAGCTGTCGCTGGAGTGGAACACAGCAGCTGTTCTACTGTGTGCCTTCTGCAACCTTTTAGCAAAGGCTGTGAGAAGTACCACATATTTCTCTGGGTCTGTGGAGAGAACGTTAAGCTTACTTAGGTAGAAATATACACTGTTTTAGGATTAGAATAGTTTCTTTTTGCAAAAGGAGATGAGGAACTTTTAAGTGGGTGCTGGTAAGTGCTTCCAGGCTTTTCCTTTGTTTGTTACTCTGTGGTGTCTCTCTCTCAAAGAAAAACACAAATGTTACTCTGGTTGAGTTTGCAATGGTTTTAAATACAAAACTGATGGCACAGCCATGAAACCCATGGATTCCACAGCAGGTCTGGGTATGAGTATGTTTTGTCTTTCTGGATGTGTGCTCTACTACTGTGCCTTGTGCTGCTCAGTTTGGGAAAATCAGTAGGGTGTTCTGGCCTTCTTGTCCTTCTGGAAACATTTGGAAGCACATGGGATTGTCTGAATTATTAGGTTTTATATCATAAGTTTCTTGGAGCTTACCTGGTACTGTTCTTAGGTCCTCCCTCTTTGCAGACATGTTCAGAGCACAGGTATGGGCTGCACCTGTACAAACTGGGCACAGGCCAGAGACACCTTTGGCTTCTGCTGTGGCTACCACACTGCCCACTTCATGAGCACACAGGCAGTCCTTCAGTCCTTTTCCACAGTGCTTTCCCTTTGTTTTTGGGACAGAGGTTCCCTTAACTAACTGGGAATCAGACTCTTTCATTTGCCAACAGAATGAAGAACCAAGAGATTACTGAGAAAGTTTGGCTCTGTACTGTAAGGCACAAACTACCTCAAAGATAGTGAGGGAACTGCTTGTGGCTCTTTCCCTAGATGTAGAAAGGAAAGGAAAACTTTCAAGGCTAGTTTTCATACATTGTATTTGTATCTTTTTTAAGGAGGGAGGCTGAATGCCATGAAATGGGACATAGCTTCAGCTGAATTAGCAACCCCAAAATTTGTCTTTGTACAGGAAAACTCTTCAGAATTATTTACTCTTTTTCTTGGAATTTAATGTGTTTCTGCCTTGTGACTAACTCCCATCTTCTTTGTGCTTTATTCTTTCTGTTCACTTGTGGTGTCCTGAGTATAAATTGCTCTAACTGGTCTGAGAAGATACGATATAAAACCCCCCAGTTATTATTCTAAACTTGAACAGAGCAAGTTTATCAGAGTTTTAAGCATTCTTTGCTAGTGACATTATCTAGACTGTCATGTTCTCATAAAGTCATAGCAAGATAAATTTTATGCTCTGAATGTTAAGTCTTCATTTGTTATGTGGGTAATGCTTGTAAACTGCTCTATTTTGAAATCTGTGAAGCAGTCACTGGTACTTGTCTTTTTTTATAACAGTAACCAGAACAGTGTTTAGACTATAATAATAAAAATGTAACTGAGCAAGTAATTTTCAGAAAATGATAGTTACAAACCACAGAAGGGAAGATTTTTAGAACTGTGTGTGAGCAGTTGACTGCTCACATTATTTTGTATATATCTAGACACTTGATAGGCTGGAAAGAGCACAGCCTTTAAGCCACTACACAACTTCTGCTTTGTCAGCAGTCTGCTGAAAATGTAGTTTGTGGTAAAAATTTGCTTCTTTTTTTTTTGGTAAGTGAAATGCATTTGTTAGTTCAGATTGTGATGTGTTCTTTTGTCTTGAATTAATTTAATCTTCACAGATGAGTCTTATATGGTCATGCTGTATCTAGCAAGGGAAAATAAATTCTTTCATTTTGCTAAAGGAAAAATAGGCATTTGTCTTCTGACCACTGATTTTTGGTGGTTTTTGTTTTTTCATTTTAACGTTTTCCTAGCTACATTTAAACTTACCTGTATTTCATATCTAAACCAGTTAATAGCAGTATTTCTTACTCTGTAGACACCAATATAGAGGTCTATTGGTCTGTCTCTATAGGAATCTATAATCTCACCTTTGGGAAAGAAGAGTTTTTAAAAGAGACTCTTGTGAGAAGGTGTGCTGTAAAATGCCTGATTTAGCTACTCTGATTGCCTTTGGCAATAATTTAATTTCTAGTTTTCTGTATGTCATTCATCATTTAAATAGACATACTGTTCTTAAAATCAAAAGATATGTTCTGTATCTGTGTTTTTAAAGCCTGGTAAGAATTATTTTTTTTTCTTTAATTTTGGGGAAGTTAGAGGTTTTGACTGATAGAAACTTGTTGTGCTGTTTAGAAATTGAAAAAAATTAGTTATAAATACTTTATTAAATGATTAAGCTATTGATTTGTAAAATTGAAGACTTGAAACTGCTTCATTTTGCTTAATTCACTCCAAGACAATCAGTTTAACCTGTTTTATTTTCTTGAAGCATGTCATACTGAAGACAAAATGACAAAATTACATGAAGTCTGCTCTTTGTTTACACTAAGTATGCTTTATTAAATACTATTTTGTAACAGTTGGTTGATTTATCACATAGGGGTAAGGAATCTGCTTTTCACTTGGAGTGTAGCTTAGGTGAAAAGCATTTCCTGAAAATGAATAAGGGTCTTAATTTGCTTAGTATATTCATACCTTCCTGCCTTTTACAGGACTGGAAGCTCCCACCAAACTTTTTGGGTTTGGGCTGTTTGTTTTTTGTTTTCAATTCCTTGTTTTTCTTGTATTCTGTGGGATTTACTGGGTTGTGATTACAGGGTTTTATCTGTGAGAGAATAATTGACTTCTGCATCCATCTTTTGTATTTGCTGTAAATGAAGTTTTTGGGCAAGCAGACTCCAGCTGAAGTTGATCCAGCAGTCAACCAGAAAGCAGGCTTTATTGTGTAAGAGCCCAGTGTGGGTTTATGTCATTTCAAGTCCTTTTGTGGTGATACACAGCTATCATCCCTGTCCCAAGGATTACATGTGCTTGCATTTGGGTGAGCCTTTGTATGTCCTCAGCTCAGCCTGTATTGCTGCTGTGGTATGGACAGTGCAAGCACTGAAGCTACAGTGTTGTAGCTTCTCTCTGTGCAGACCCATTTCTTCTGTAAACTTTAGCAGCTTCTCTATGCAAGACATTTTTCTTTGCTTTCCTGATTTGAGCTCTTTCAAAGCCTGGAATCTTCATATGTTTTCTATTTCTATTCATCAAA
The DNA here is from genome assembly GCF_001522545.3 of Parus major. Classification (NCBI taxonomy): domain Eukaryota; kingdom Metazoa; phylum Chordata; class Aves; order Passeriformes; family Paridae; genus Parus; species Parus major. The sequence goes on along the minus strand of NC_031775.1, from coordinate 10,352,058 downwards.
CTGCAGTGCCAGAACACATTAGTATTTCTTTATTTGGCATATCTAACACAGAGTTCATTATTACTAGAATGAAATACAGCAGTATTTCATATTTGTTTTCTGTAAGTTTAAAGTCGTCTTTTGATTCATACTTCTTCACAAAGCTCATCTTGTCACAGTCTCACATTTCTTAGTACTGGATTGCAAATTCCGTGCTGGAGGCCTAGCCAGCAGCTGGAAGAAAAGAAATGCATGTGACTGTTAGGATAAACCTTTCCAACTGTGCTGGCTAGGATGCTGACAGTTCATTTGCATTACAGTAACAACTGGGCTTAATGCTGAGGAGCAAAGTCCTTGGTAGCCTTTTGTTATTTATCTTGAGGCTGTTTCTGGTCCAACTGATTGTAGCAGTTTCTTCCTCCCCTTCAGAAATCCTTGTTTTTTAGTTTATCTGTTCATTGTGAAATTATTATTCTTGCTCAAGAGATGAAATATGTTTTAAGGATGCTGGGATTCTATTTGGGCTAAAAACATTCTTTGTTTTGTGGGTTTTTGGGGCTTTTGGTTCATTTGTCTGTGTGGGAAAGTCACTGCTAACTTTTTTAACTTTCCTGTCACTTATTGCATGCAACGTGAAGAGGCTGGTTTTTTTTCCCTCAGCTTGACTTAACCCCTGATTCTCCTTTAGGATGTGTAAATTGGATTTTTTTTTTTTGTGAGAAAACCATAATAGGGAAAGGCAATTCAAGTCTGACAGAAACAAATATAATTTATATTACCTAAGTTTGTTCTGGTGTAGGAAAATTGTCTCTGTTCAATGTCCTTGTTTGCTCATTTCCCCATATCTGATATCCGTTTCTTGGTCAAGTGTTGTTTTTTGTTTCTTGTTCCATTCAAACAGTGAGTAAATCTTCAAGTCCTGATTTGCAGAAGCAGCAGGGCAGCAACAGTAACAGCTAAGGTATAACACCAGGGAATTCCAAAGGATGAGAGGAACAAAAAAATTTGCTCTACAAGTAAGGGAAAAGTGTTAATGAAATGTTATTTCTTTCCTCCTAAATGTTATTCATGAGTAAGTATCAGAGCCATTGATGAAGGAGGTCGGTACCATTAGTGATATTTTAAAATTGGTAACTGAGAGAGATCCACACTTTTGCTCAGTTAGTGGCAACACTCATTAGCCTACTTTACTTCTCAATAGTGTTTATTTGCTCTTTACAGCTTTGAAGAACTTGACTGAAGATCTGGAACTAAAGCTTGTTTCTTTCCTCTCAATTCTAATCCTGTCCTCTTGACTGCAAATACCTACAATTGCATGTTCACATATAACCATTTAGGGGCTTTTGAGCACAAAAGCTGAATCAGTGAAATATTCTGGGCTGAAAGTGTGTGGGGAGTAAGCACAGATATATCCTCCAAAGTGTTTGTTATACATGATCCTGTATGTGCTTTCCTTGAGAAGTGAGGGATGGTGATGGGGCACTGAATAGGCAAAAAAAATAAGATGCATAGCTTTGTAAAGTGCATTCTTGAATTCCTTCCAGTTTGCACTTGTTTCAGAAGATCTACACCTCTCTGGAAATGTGGAAGTTGTTCACTGCTTAGTGCCCAGTCATGCAGAAGTGGTAAGCATTGTGCATTGAGCCCAGAGAACTGCTGCAGGCAGAGGAGCTTTCTGTCCCACAAGTGTCTACAGGTAGCATAAACCTGTACTGATGAGAATGGGGACAGTGTGTTTATTTCTTACAGCCAGCAGTTTTGAGATAGTTTAGAAGGAAGCTGAAAAAAATGCATTCCATGAAACCTAGGTTAGTTTAGTCTTCCGGCACAGTTTAAGGAGACTGAAAAGGATGAGGTTTTCTTCTGGTGGTTAGTGCAGTTTTGTTCTTCAATCAAGTTTGTTAAAGAGCTGGTCTAGCCTGTAAAATCAGTTTCTGCTAAGCTTGAAAATGAGCATATAGCTCGAAAATAAAACCCTTATTTTTTAACATGCTCAATTCAAACAGCATTTACTCTTCTAGGATCAGCTAGTTATTTCCAACTTCCTTGTGGCTCCTGTGCTTGAAAAGCTCTGTCTTCTGATACAGACAAAAGGTTATTTTTGATTGAAAGTAACAATTCCTTTTAGACAATTTTGGGCTTAGTTTTCTAACTCGTATGCATTATTATGTCTTGGGTTTTTGTAGTATCTTCAGAAGAAGTCAGCGTTGAGCTTTCCATGGCTAGTTGAAGTTTGGACAATGATCTCTTCTTCTAGTTTCATCTTCCAAAGTGGCTTTGTGGTGCTTTAATGTATCAAGATTTTGAAATGTTGCTGTGCCAGAAGATATATTTTATAACTCACTTATCTATGGTTCTCACTGTAGTGTTTCCAGGCTTTCTGCTTTAACAGCAAATTAGGCTGCTCCTTTGTGGAAACCTGAAAAGCAGTGGGTTTTTTTTGTGAAGCACCATGTTTGTGCAGCCAACCAAAAAAATCTTACTGAACAAAACTTAAAAGTAGTAATGGACTAACATGTGGCTTCTCATTTAGGGCAACATATTGCTGGTAAGATACTAGCATTTGGGAAAATGTCAACACTGTTTGGAAGATGAATAACTTTTAAATACAATAAATGTGTTGATAGTAAATGGTGGAATAGAGTAAAAATGCTGCCTCAGATTTTAACAGGGCCTCTGGAAAAGTGGTATATCAGTAAGGGAAGAGCCTCAGAAAAGGTGAAAAACTTGATTGAAATATTTTCATTTTTTGTTAGGAAGATGGAATGAGGTAAATGAGCAAAAGCCATTACAGTATGGAAATGGTTTTATTTCTTCTTTAAAGCATACTTGAAAATGGAAACAATGGCAAACTATTAACAGGAAAGTGCTGTGAGGACAAAAGAGATCAGAAGTAATGAAAACGTGTTTTTCTTCTTCATTCTGATGAATTCACATGGTTTATTTTGTGTAGCCTTACTTGGTGGTAAATACCTGTGTAGACTTCTCTTTAAGTATCATGTTAAAGAGGGAATGTTTTAAACTGATGTTAAACTTTTCAGATGGAAGAAAGACATAGATCCTGAACTGAGAAAACTTAGGTTCTTTTAATAATTCATGAATTGACTTCTGAAAAACAAAACTACTTTAAAAAAATTGTAAAGGTGGATGAGGTAATGAAACAAATGTGTTAGGGAAGATCAGAGGAAGTGTGTTCATGTGTGGCATTTAGGTTCTGGTACACTTATGGAAGTGCTGGGAACCACTGTCTAATACCTGCCTGCAGTTTAGGGCTAGGCCTGAGCTGCAGGAGGCTGTAAGTGATTGGATCTACTTGTGTGGTATGTGTTTATATAACAGTGACAGTCTAAATCTCTTTATGAGAAATAATTTGTTGGCAAGAAAGTAATATTTTTGAAAACCTGCTTGAAGATAATCAGAGGGAATAGTTTTAATGTCTAACTATTTTAATCAAAAATGAATATGAAGTAGAAATAGCATTTGAAAAACTAGGTTGTCTGTGGAATTGTGAACACATTCAATAAGCACCTCTTGCACAGTTCTTTTCCAAAATCTGGTGTTAAGATGTTTTACATTTTGCCCTAACGAATATTGAAATATAACACAAACACAATCTAGGAATAAACACTTTTGAAGAGTTTTCACAGTCATGCTTTGCTGTGGTCTGTAAACAGGCTTGAGATGGGGATGAAATGGGACCATGGGGGATTTTTCAAGATAAAATTTACTTTAACTAAGAGCATTTCAGCATTTCATTTTTCACATTACAATCCTGAAAGTATTGTTTTGTTACTGCTGGGGCTGTGGCAAACAGTGGAAGATGAAAATGCGAGACCAAGGGTGGAGAGGAACAGTCTATTTTTTTTAATAGGCTTTATTGGAAAGGTGTATTCTCAAGCAACACTTAAGATTTAAGGATCTCTGTGAAACTGTTTCATTTGTTAAATGTGGTGGCCCACGTGGAATCATTCTGTGTTGTGGGGTTTTCTACTCTTGACTGACTGACTTGTGTACCCCAGTACAGAACACTGTGTCAGTCTCCTCATTGTTTTGTGGTGGTGTTTACAGATGCACTGTGTCCAAATGAAAGGTTGAATGACATGCTTTTTCTTTTATTTCTCTTACTCTTTTTTCTCCTTTAAGAGTGAATTTAAAGTGTCTGTGGTAGCTGTAAATTTGTGAGGGAGCCTGACTGCTGCTACTGCTTATTTTCTGTTCTTTTCTTGATGATTGATTATGTTGCTGACCCCAAGACTTGAGTTTGGCCTCTCCTAAATAACTAATAAGGAGCATTCTGTCAAGCTGAGATTTAGATGAGGGAGGAATGAAGATGGATTTTGAATCAAGCTTAGTTGACTTAAGATTATTCCAAGAAAATCAGCCCCTTGGGATTTCTTGGAATCACTTTTATATAGCTTTAAGACACTGTACATTTATCAGAATTGCAAAAGAAAGCAGACATGTCACTTAAGATACAGAAGCTAAGGCTGTTTTAACTGAAGAACATCTTTATTCCAGATAGCATTGAAAGCAGTGAAAAGGCAAGGCTAAATATGATAAGAATTATAGTAGGTATTTGTTGGACAACGCTATATTTATAGGCCATTAGTGATTATGGAAAACCATCTGCTGAAGACTGGTGGCTGAAAACAGATTTTAGTTAAGTAATGCATCTTTAAAATTTTTACAGAGGGTAAGGTAGCCTTGGAGACAAACAGATATGGTCTGAGTTGGTAGGGTTCAGGTTAGGAAAGCCAAAGCCCTGATAAAGTTAAATCTACCTGGGGACATTGAGGGCAACAAGAAAATCTATAGATACATTGGTGATAAGAGGAAGATTAGGAAAAACGTGAGTCCTGTCTGGAAGGCAGTGGGGGACCTGGTTACCCAGTATATGAAGAAGGCTGAGGTACTCCATTACTTTCTTGCTTTGGTCTTAAGCAGTGAGAGCTCCAGGGACACGGCCCAGGCACTAGAAGGCAAAGATCTGTCATGCTGCTGTCAAGGCACAGAGAGAACCTTGTGCCTTCCTTAACGGATCTATTGTTTCCAGTGTCAGCATTTTCATCAGTCAGTTCTACCTTCTTTTAAAGAAATTTTATTTTCCCCTTGTTTATTGCAGTTTTGAGTCACAGCAGAGATTTAGCAGGTGACTCTTATTTTAGGCTTAACTTTTTGAAGTGTGCTGTATTAGGTACCTTTGTGTTCGATGCTTGGTAGATAATGTGCACTTTCTTATGCAGTTTCTGTGTATGTTGACTAACCAGGTATTACCATCAAATTTAATCATAACCTTCTTCACCTCTGGGTTTTTTTTCTTCTAAATCTTATTTGGTTAATTCTCTGTTATACAGCATGCTTTAGCAGAGCAAATGAACAGCAGTGACATTTTGCTGCTCCCATCAGACAAATACAGCTTTCATCTTTTGTAACTTACGGAGCATGTTTGTCTTGACCACTGACCTGAGCAAACTCAGTACTTGCAGTGATTTCTTAGATTACTGAGAAGCCGTTTGGCTTCTCAGTATTCAACTCCCCATTTCACTTTTGTTCATGTTGTTTAGTACTACTAGGCTGTCCTTTGTAGGTATGAATAAAATAATGATAGGAAAAGCTCTTGGGCTCTGGAACTTTATCTACTCTAAAACTGTTAAAGCCATCCCTAATACAGTTTTTGTCCAGTGCATCTGTCACTTTCCAAGTGTGATAACCATCTTCCTGAGCCATGAGTCATGGGAGGATTATGTTAACAGCCAGGTTAACACTCGAGCTGAGAGTCAGAGCTTAATGGTATGGATGCCATCTGTCTGTGCTGGTTGGCCTCAGTGACATGTAAAGATTCTGAGGATATTCAGTGTACTCATTATATTAGGCAAAGCCTCCTAGGTCCATCTTCCTGTCTTGTCACTTGGGTCTTGTAGAGGTACACAGAGCCTGTAAGAAGGCAAGCAGGTAATGTCTAATGAGCACAGGAAATACATTTACAACCCAGTATTCATGTGCTGTCAGCATTAAACACCAGAAGGTAAAGGCAGTTCCTGAAGGGAGTTCATTCAACAGTTACCATTGTATAAACAGTTTACTTCTTGATATCATTTATTGAATAGATTTAAAATGTAAATTTAAGTAACTTATAAAACTTATAAACCCAAGAACAATACAGAGTTGTTAATGATCTTCTAAGCCACTTAACCTACTGACAAATTTATTCATCCAATTGTTATTCAAGACTGATGCCCTCTGCACATACAAGTCTTGCTTTTAAGGGTACTTCAGTTCTCTTTCTCTTGCTTATGCTTTCACTCTGCTTATAAGTAGTCCACTTCATACACAGAACCTCCACTCAAGGGGTTTACTGGCGCAGGTAAAATAAGTGTTAGCAAATTAATTCACTCAAAGGGTGCCTTTTGTAGGTCTGACTGTAATGTAGTCATCTCTACCTTTCCTTTTATTCATGAAGGGCATTTGTTTAGCCCTAACCTCTTCTGTGAAGCTTTCTATAAAGGAGCTAAAGGTTTTGGGCCTCCTGTGTTAGGTTTACTTGAGGATGTGGAGAGGAATGAGAGCTGGCATTATTTCTTGTAACAATAATGAGAGAATCTTTGGCTTACTCTGTTCATAGTGAAGAAAGCTTTTCTTTACTGACAAAGAAAAGAGAATGTAGCAGGTTGTGCACTGATCTGAGCATCTCAAGTTACAGCTAGTCTCTTTTTTTTTAAAAAATAGTGTTTGTGTGGATCTTGGGATTGAGGTCCTTTGAAGCTGTTTCAAAAGTGCTTTCAAAGAGGGTACTAACACCTATTTAAGGTCCTCTATCTTTGACCTTCTTCCTACTGACATAGATAAGAACAGTTCAGAGGCACACAGAATAGTTAGGGAAAAAATGGTAACATGAATTACTGTTTTAGAAATTGTAAGTCTTAATAAGCTCACACTTTCACCTTACCTATTTCTACCTTCCACTCATGGTCATACCTCTGAACTTGCACCATTGAGCTGACCCATCTGTATTGAGCTGTCCTGTCTGAATACTCAGCTGTTTTGATATTTCTATCAAAATATCTACCCTTTTGAACCTCTGTCTTCTCGACTTTTTCATATAATATCAAAACAAAGGATGTGATGTTTTGTATGACAAAAAACATTAGCTCTTAGGATAGCTTGAAATGTTGGTTTGAGATAAATCTTCACTCTAGATACTGGTGTATTATTAAAACAGTTGCTAGTACTTGCTGTTCTTTCAGATCTTTGGCTTGATACAGAACATTGCACGAAAACTCACAAGTTCTTCCCTTCCATACCGAAGGATTTATTTTACTTGGTTTTGTTTCAAACAAAACAAACTTTAATGGAAAAATGCTTGATTCTATCTGCCTGAGTCTGGTAATTAATTTGTGGGGGATGGCCTTTAAAGAGATGGAGAAGGACTCCAAACATAAAAGGGTAACAGCTCAGTGGTTGCTTCTTTTGTTCTGGGTAGATTCTCAAGAGTATGTTTTCTTCTGACACAAATACTAACAAAATATAAATAGGAGTCAAATAGTGCTGATTACGTAAGGGTTATATTCGGAACACAAGCTATTGCATAGGACCTTCTACAAAGCTCTGATTTGAGATTAGGGGTCTCTGAGAAAGCAGATTTTTAAGCTTTTTCCAGCTCCCATTAGCAGTTGAATTTTACTGTGACACTCCTTTCTGCTCATGGTTTTCAGCTGTGTATTGGCATCTTTCGAGTGCGGAAAGTTCCAATCATCTGGAAGCCTTTCATAAGTACCTTGATTACAGTAACTCTGTAGAGGAGTTACTTCAATGGTGTTGAGTTCTCTTTCCTACATGTGGAATTGTATGTAAATGTTGGTATGGGTGATGTGCATCCATAAATGCGAACCTGAGATTGACAGGTCTGAGTTAAGCAGAGCATGGCAAAACGTTGTTACCCTTATAAATCAGACTGAAGTCAAGAATGTTAGTGTTACTTAGTTGCATGGTGTTACTGTATTTTGCAGATTTAGTGTAGATGTAGTTCTTAAAAGACTTCTGCCGTGGAGACTACATTCAACCCAAAATTATGGAAAGATCAGTAGACCAGAAACTGTTCTTGTTTCAATGAACCTGCTCCTACTTGACTCCATTTGCATGACATCAGTACACGTTCCTACCCCTTTGTTGCCCTCCAGCAGCTCTTGCCAAGTGGTGATGATGTATAACTTCACTGGCAGATAGATCACATCAGTGGACTTGATTGCTGACTGCTTAACAACATGATGACATTAATAACTAAAGTGATCCAAATTCTTAATTACAGTTACTGTTGCTCTAATTTGTTTATAGGGTATATTCATGTTAGATATAATACTATCTGATAGAAAAATGATGTTTAAAATGGGCAGAAATGCATCTAGAATATTAATATAAAAGCACAGTTGTCTTGAACCCTTCCCAGCCTTTGTCTGGATACAAGTTCATAGAAAGTGCTCTCCAAGATGAATCCTTCCTAAAAGGAATATATGCTGACTTCTTAATGAAGTTTCTTATAATTTTCTAGCTTAATATTTTATAGAGTGTTTATGTGTCCAGGGTTCATGACAATAGCAGGCATGACAGTAAGCCTGCTAGGCTGCAGGGAGAGTTCTTGACTTTAGCAAAACCAAAGTCTACAAAAGGCACTGGTATTGCTTACATGTGCTTCAATGTTAAGCCAAAGCTTAGTTGGGGTTGAAACTGAGGGCGGTGGAAGGTAACAAAATATGGAGAGCTCTTAGAAGTATGCAGACAGCCAAAGGAAGAGTAAGCAGAACATGGGCCTGCTGATGAATGGAATAAGCTTAGTGTGACAACAGAGGGGCTTGGTGGGGATCTCCAAAGGGATCTGAGGTACTCTCTACTTTCTTGGCAGGACCTGTTCTCAGGTGTGACACAATTTAAGCAGCAGAGTTAGATGCCATCTTTGCCAGAGGAAGATTGTGTTACAGACTACTTAAATAAAATGGTGAGATTCATCCTAGGGAACTGGCTGACTTGACTCCAACACCTCTCCCCATTGTCTTTGGGAAGTCTGAGCAATTGGGAACATCCTCAGTAGCTGAATGACGACAAATGTTACATGCATCTTCAAGAAACTCAAGGAAGATGAATGAGTGAAATAAATGGCTGTGTATCACAAACGTTCTAGAGCATATGACTTGGTATAAGTCACATAAATATAGTACAAATACTATATTTGTAGTTGTATAAATTCTGTATAAATTCTGTCTACAGGTATTTCCATATGTGCACTGGTTGTTAGCATTACATTGCCTCATGATAGGAGAACTTTGGAAGTAAGCTTCAGGAAGTTTGGAAGTAAAGTGCTGCCAGCAGGCTGTCATTTAGGCACTGTCTTGCACAGGTGCATTTTGAAGTGGACTTGATAATGTGGTACTTAACACTGGCAGCTTTCCTCAAGCCTATTTATAGGATCAGTGGTGTTTTCCCATTGTTAGTATAGCTGAACAGGTCCAGAAAGATGAAATGGAGTTATGTATTGACTGCAGCTCTGTGTAGCTGTTCAGATGAATTTGATTGCGATGGCCTTAGTGCATGTTTGGAGAGCAAGGCTGTCCTTTAGAATGGCACACTGTGTCTCTGCTGTCTGCATTGTCCTTGGTTCAGTTCAGCCATTTACAGCTCGCTGCTGCATCCCAGCACATACCGGTGACATCTCGAAGGAAAAGGGAAACTGCTGGCACTTCACCTTATTAAGGCTTGCTGTGTGTTGTAGCAGCTCAGTAGCTGTTTCATGACTGACAACCTGATGCTTGTTCTAAGCTATGTCACTCCTCTTTGTGAGTTGAAACCTGGTTTTAAAATGGCTTTTCTATGCAGGCTAGGCTTAAGCAACTTTAGAACCATTTAAATTGGCTTTTTTGTTTTGCTGTGAGACAAATTACAGTGGTAAAAGAGACTCCATGTTGAAGGCCAGATTAACAGATTTGAATTCGCTTCTACATATGGTGTATTCCTCACCCTGATTCTCTGTCATTAGGTATAACAAGCATACAGTCTCATTTTCTGGGTTTAAAAATGATTGAGAGATTATTCAGATATGATAATACAGTCTCTGTTTTATGGGTATTTTAATACATAAGCAATAAAGGGATTGGCAATGATACTTCTCTTAAATTTTGATCCTTTGTATTTAAGAGGTGGAGACTTAATTTCTTTCATATAAATGAAGTAAAGATTCCCAATACAGAAAAATAGAAATTTTTCTCTTTTAAGTTGCCACAATGATGCTTATGTAGTTTTACTAGAACACAAGGAAGATGATAGCAAAAAGGAAATCTTCATTATCTTCAGCAGGGTTTCATCAAGACAACTTGTTCTTGTGCTCTTAAGACTGAGTCCTCTCTGGTTCAAAGGCTTGTAGTAGGTTAATAGCCACTGGCAGGGTTACTCCTGTAAGACTCAGGAGTTTTTCTGGTCCAGGGACCTTTGCAATATTGCTTTTTCTGTATGGTTTTTCTCCTGGAAGAGTTGCTCCTATTGAAGACCTATTGTGTTCAGTCTATTTCTGTGAATACGGAGGTATAAAACAAGATGTAAACATTTCTTTGTAATGAGTTTTCCCAGTGAAGCAGAGCTCCTTATCCTGCATTAAACTACCATCGATGTGATTCTGTTTTTGAAAGAAAAACTATTTGGTTGCAGCTTTTCTTAAAGGTAAAAGCCAATCTAATCTGTAAGTACTTTAAGAAAAGTGAGGATACAAGTTTGAATTACAAAATTTGAGTGAAAAAATCTGTTCTTTAGAACAACTAGGTTAATTCAAGATAAGAGCTGGAATACTCTGGTAGGACACATTACACTTTAAGGATACCTGTATTTTTGCTGTTTCTTTTTTAAAGTGAGCTCTGTCTCAATTACAAGAATATAACAGACTTTCTTTACTCGTATTTGTAACTTTCTTATTCAGAAATTGATATGATTGATTTCCTAGTAAGTGATACTGAACATGACTTCCAGAACTATGTTTGTCTCCAGTGCATGATATAATTGATACATAAGACACATAAAACTATTTCCTTGATCACAGACTCTTAGATAAAATACTTTTCAATTTTTCAGTGTAAACTGTTATTTCCAGAGTTTTTGTAGCAGACAAAAAAAATCTGTTCTAGCTAAAAAGTAGGACTCATTAATCCTTACCCTTGGGGTCCACTTTGAAGACTGTTTGTTTTGGATTTTAGCCTTCATAAGTGAAAAGCAAATACATGGATTTGTTGTTAGTAGCATAGAAGAAAGGAACTGCAATTTCTAAGTACTTGTCCAGGGACAGAATGAGATTGAGTACTCTGTTTTCCATTCAGGTGCATTTTTGTTGATTCTGTTTCTGCTGAAGACAGCGCACTGCATTGCATTGCAATGTACTGATGTTTCAAAACAATACTTGAACATCTTACATGATGCCCTCAAAAGAGTGAAGTGCCTCTCTTTGTGGGGCTGTTCTCAAAGAACCTGCCTGTCTGTGAGCAGTGAAGTTCAAGGAATGGAGGAATTGTGTCAGATCAGCACAGTGTCCATGGCATATGTCACTGTTGTTTGTGGTAATGTTGCTGTGTCAGATACTCCCTTAAGGGAGCACATGATTAACAGAACATAGGAAATTGTACGAAAGTTTCAGCTAGTGGCATCTTCTGGAGAATATTGCATTGAAGCTGCATTAGGATGCTCTGGATGGATTACATTCTGGCTATGTGGAATTTTCAGTAAAATATACAACTGTATTGCCCACTGGAGAAGGCAAGAAATGTGATGACTTCATAAAAGGATGAGTGATACACTTACAAGCCAACTATAACCCTCCATTTCTCCTTCTTAGAAGCTACTCAGCTACAGTTATTTATTTTCCAAGGTGTGGATGCTAACTGACTGACTGACTGTTGTTTGCTCTTAAGCCAAACAAAGTAATCCTTGTATTTAATAATAAAATACAGCACTTTGAGTACTATTCTATGTGGTTTTAAAGTAGAAATAGTAAATATAATTACATCAAAAATGCCTGTTCAAACTTTCATATTAGCTGAGTTCCCTAGCTTGTCAGGTGAATAGGAAACCACAAAGTCTTCATTCAATCCTGTGCAATATGCATACCATGGCTTGGCTGTTGCTTTAACTGAGCCACAGTGTGACCATGCTGTCTTGTGTGAGCACAAACAAGTGTAATTCAAACAGCTATATCCAGTTCACAACTTGGGTTTTTTGGTTTGCTTACATCAGGATGAATTCCTTAGCTAACTGAACTCCTAATGGCTTCAAAATTATTGTGGTCAGTGTTAATTGCACTCAAGGAAACTGAAAATTTCAGTTTGTCTTTAATATTATAAAGCCAAGGTAGTGATGTTTAGAAGTGTGTGTGGTAGGGAAAGAATTTGGAGATACGAGACTTAAAGAAATAGCTGCTCTTGGCAGTTTGTAACTTGAAGTATGCACAAAACTGCTTTCATGCCACAGGAGTGAAAGGAGGCCGATCTGATCTTGATTTTCAGAAGATTTTCAGAAGAGAGCTGGTGAGATACAAGTCTGTTCACCTCACAACAGACATGACAATAAATTTCTCCTAGTAAACACAGAAGTAAATGCAGTGAATGGAAGAGGAGGATGGACCCTGCCCTGCTTGCAGAAGGGAGTGATAGTTAACAAATGTTACCAAGCTCTTAAAAAAATGCCCAAAAATGTGGACATGAAACTCATCTGGTTGGTTCCAGTTGTTTTGATGAAGCCATACTAATTCTGTTTGCATGTGTTTCAGGTGGTGGTTGCCAGTTTCAGTTTGTCCCTTGGTTGTCTCTGTTGGCCACTGTCCTGCTATCAAGCCTGGACCTCTGATCTCATGCTACTTAACTTGTTTGAAGATACAGAACCAAGCATCAAAAAAAATCAGTAGTTAACTAACTGAAAGTTTCTGGAGACTGGCACAGATGCATTAAAGTTACTGTTTTCACATAAGTGTGTTGTGGATTCTGTAGCTATTTCAGGGGCGTTACTAGGAATGCTATAGATTGAAATTACTAGATAATTACAAGTCAGTTTGTTTAAATGTATATTTTAATGCCTAATCATCTCCTAAATTTGTGTTGGGGGCATAAAATTGATGTATATTATACCATCTTTTACTTTCTCAGATTTCATTTCTTCTAATTGTTTCAAATCTTGGATAAGATGAAACCCTGGTGATTCTGGGAAAGTTTGCATGACAGAAATCAAAGGCTGTAGGTCGCATTTGCTTTGCTGTGGAGGATAGAGATAAGGCAAGAAATAAAAATCATTAATGATATTTTGGCTGTTGAATTTTGTGATGCTATCACTCATATGCCCAGAAGATAGATGACTCTTTGTTCTTGATTAGATCTAATATTTTGTTGTGGGTTCAGTTTTTTGTGTAGCATGCAGTCTGGCTTGTTTATTCTCGAGGCTGGGTGGTGAAGAGTTCTATTTTGTCCTGTGAGTGTTGCTATTGCTCATAATCTGATATCAAGGATTATACTTTGAGAAAGTTCTTTCAGGTTGCCACTTAGAGGCTATCAATTATTAAGGTTAGGCAGACACAGTGAGGCTGCAGATATCTGTTTAACGGGGCATATTGTGCTCATCTCAGATGCTTCAGGATAGATACATGAGCTACCAAGATCAGTGTTTTTATTTACCTGCACTTTAGATGAATTACTTGGTACATCTTTGCTAAGTTTAATCTAATAGGTGTTATTCAAATCACAGAATCTGTTAAGAGAGGCTTTCCAATCAGTGTTTGCTACATGTAACCAAGACTGTTACCTCTGATTTATATTTTTGATCCTCTATAATGTGAGTATTTTGGAAAAGCATAGGTTATATTTTAGAAAGGTAGGGGTGGAATACTGTCAGTTGTTACTGCCATGCAGGTAATGTTTCACTGCTTTAATGTAGAGGGAAAATAATGACTAAGAACTAGTCTCTAAATTCCCAGACACAGGAAAGGTACAGTGAGCCAGTTTTGTAAAACTCTAAAGGTACTTGTGGTTGCCTAAGTAATGATTCCAAACTCTTGTTTGGATAGTGGTTTTTATTCAGCTTCATAATATGTTTACCAAGAAACTATAGGTGCAGCTCCCTTATATATGAGGAAAATTAAAGTAGAGGAAGAATTTTTGTCAAAGTCACTTTAAAGTGTAGCGAAATGGAAGAATGAAACTTAAGTCTTGCAAACACCCTACAAACACTTTCTGTTAGTGCCCAAGACTTCTCTGAATGTGAAGTTGGTAGGGTAAAGTTACTTGTAGCAACTGTAAGTTCTCCTCATGGATTTATTTTTAAAATCTAAGTTATTCTCCCTTTCTTTTCCTTTGCTGAGGCTTCTATCACTACTTCTGCTACCTACCTCAGTTTTGCAATTTTTTTTATAGGCAGTGACATTTTAATATAAAACTTGGGTTTGTGTGTTGCACACAAGGTGATCCAGAATTCTTTCTTGATACGAGTGAAGCTTTGTGTAAAATTAGGCAGAATAGTCTATATGCTGTAGGAGTGCTTTTCTGCAGTTGGAATTAAAGCAACAATTCTTTACCTTCAAACTATTCAGAATGCACTGTGGTGTTGAATGTGGAATTTGATGTTTCCTGTCAACAGTAGTTGGATGTAGTACCAAGATGTACTAAAATGTATCGTCTAGTTATAAAAAAGTTTAACATGCCACAATTTCAATGCTAAAATACTTTCATTTCCTTAATTTTGTGGTAGTGTTTCTTCTGTAAAACAAAATAAATTTACTTGCTGAATTTCAGTGATACCATGCAGATGTAGGCAGGCTTCATGGAGCTCTGTAGAAGCAGGAAGATGTGGCATGGTGTTCCTGAAGCTCTGGCACTTTATCACAAATCATGCTAATAGATAGGAAAGGTACACTACTTACTTCAGTATCTCTGTTGTGATCACTTGAAATGGTAGGATGCCTGCTTTTCTTTGTAAATTTCTTTAGGCAAACTGGATATTGGACTACAATGCATATCTGTGTATGGTTTTTCTGAAGTCTCTTGTGGACCTTTGATACTGTGTCCAAGAAAGGGAAGACCAATGTTTCAGGCACATAGATAGACATACATTTGTATGTGTATTTCATGTTTTTATCCAAGGAAAATACCTCTGTGTGTGGTTTGTGTATGGTAGGCCTTACAGCAAAATAAGGAAACAGACACTGCTTCTCTTAAACCTGGATGTTAATTATATGCTTTTAATTTATAGCTAATTTGATTAGGAGAAACTTGGTGAAGAGGCTAGTAGGATTTGTTTAACAAACATGACATAGCTATTAGATATGTTTTATATCAGTGTTTGAAAAATTTGAGGGGGAAAAAAGTATTTTAAGAGTATTGGAAGGCACAAGAAGAGTGTATTTTGGTGGATTCCAAATGACTTTGAGTAATGTAGTTCCATACACATAATGTCTGTGCTTATGGCAGAGGAAGCATTTTGTAAGCCTAGTTATTTAAGGCCTGTGTGTTGGCACTTTTTGGAAAGGCACAATACTGAATATGTATCATGGAGGGATGAACTACTGTGAAAGGATACCTGTTATTAATTGTGTTATTTTATTTTTTTTCTCCATACTGAATAAGTTTTACAGGTGACATCATCTGGTATCTCCAAGCAGGTGTGTTCTATTCTAAAGTGTAAAATCCTCTTAAAGCTGAAGAGTTAAAAGGGACTTACAGCATACATAGACTATAAAATGAAGGTGGTATATTGTGTAATAGTGGATCAGTTACTGTCTGGAAAACCGCAAGCAGGAATTATGTGAATGTTCTTAAATGTGAATTACGGGAGATTATTTTTTAATTATTTCTCTTAACTAATTCTCTAAGTAATTCATCTTGTGAATAATGTTACCTCCAAAATACAACTTCTAGCTGTTTAATCAAAAACTTATGTCACTTGGGGCTTCTTGAAGAAAAATGACTTAACTGATATTACCCATAATACTTTCTCTTGAGATTCTTCTGAAAGCTCTTGGCTTCACTGATGTAACTTGGGTGTAAAAGTTTCTCAAAAGACCAGAAAGCTGTAGTTCTGAAGGAGAACATGTATGATGGGACCTGCTCCCAGACATGTTGCTTTTTCTTCTTATCCTTGCCTTACAATTAGAAAAGTTTTTGGTTAATGCCTGGTTCTCATAACATAAGATCTGAGTCACTCACAAGAATTTGATCTTTTCTTGTGTCACTGTAATAATGAAAACTTATCTCTTTTATAGAGAGGATTTCTTGATTTGCAAGACATTCCAGTAGTTCAATCAGTCATGCTGATGATCTTTTGCATTAATTCTAACTTTCTTACAGGCTAATTAAAATTCCTTGCTTTTGTTATCTCCATAAGGTATCCTGTTTATTTTTATTCTAGGTTATTTGCTTTCTAGAAGAGAGGGTCAAGCAGGATCCCCTGAAAAGCCATTGTCTGATCTGGGTCGCCTCTCATACTTGGCTTATTGGAAAAGTGTCATA
Organism: Parus major; assembly: GCF_001522545.3. Lineage (NCBI taxonomy): Eukaryota > Metazoa > Chordata > Aves > Passeriformes > Paridae > Parus > Parus major. The sequence continues at coordinate 10,335,568 of NC_031775.1, read as the reverse complement.
TTGGAATACCTGAACTGCCACCATGAAAAACAAATCAGTATCAAAGGAATGAGCCGAGCTACTGGAATGTGTCCTCATGATATTGCCACAACCCTGCAGCAACATAGCATGATAGATAAAAGAGAAGATAGGTTAGTGAATCTTGTAAAAATTATTTTTAAATTTCTGAGACAAGACATTCTCTACTTACAAAACAGTTGATGTGAAAAATGTATGTGTAAAATGAGTGATAACCATCTTACTGTAGAAGTCAGTATGGATGGGTCTTACATAAACAGCTTTTCTTCCTCGGGATTTTTTGGATGCTCTTTTCATATTAATGGTTATTAGAAATATGTGGCCAGCTCAACACATTTTCTGTTAAGAGTTTTGTTTCATTCAGTATAATCTTCCCTAAGTGTTCCCAGCTCTTGCTGTGCAAATATTTTGCTTTGAATACCAGTGAGAGAAAAATTTGTGTTTGTGGGTGGCAGTGTCTCTTTCCACACCTCCTATTTCAATCATTGCTGAATTCTTGTAAACCATGGGATCAGATCAACTCTACATGAAGTGCTCCTGCTCAAGGTACTGGTAATACAACTTTCTTTTTAGTGTTATGATCAATGTTGAAAGTCAGTGCACTGAGAAGGTGAGTTCCTGTTGTGTGAATATCTTCTTCATGTTCTTGATGGGCATTTTAGAACTTTACTGAGTTGCTGTTCTTGTTTGGTCTGTTTCTTTCCATAAAATGTCTTAAATTGCTTCCAAGAGTATTTATGTTTCTAATGATGATCTTAATTCTTTCTGTACATGCCAATCATAGAAACTTTTTAATTAAGCAAAGCTGCCTTACAAACACTGGCTTGCCAAAAAAAGAAAATTAAAATTGAAAAAGTTCAGCCTCAGTAATTTGTATTTGTCCCAGCACTAGTATTCAAAACTAGTAATTTTTGAACCAGTAAGAATGCAAGTCTTCAAAAAGGAGATTGGTTTACAAGCTGGTGTATGAGAGTAGTAAGAGGAGTGCTGGAATTGCCTCAAACCCTTTCTGGAGTACTTGGCTATGGACAACCTGAGGGCAAATGTATTTTAAGGAAAATTTTTCTAACATACAGTCAAATAAGAAGTTTGTCACAATTTTGGGAAAATTATTCTGGACTTGATTTCTTCTTTTTAAACTTTGTATTTCACTGAGAAAATGTTGTTTCTTCACCAGTCTGATTTTCACAGCTCTTTAAATTCTTGCTAATCCTTGTTATTTAGAATTGTATAGTTCTTTGTAACAGGGGAGTTTGATAGGATATGTGCTAATATATTAGCACACTGTGGTATTTTATTAGTCTTTACCTACTTTTGATATACCACTTTTTGGTAATTGAAAAGTCATTTAGTACTTCATTAGCACAGGACTAAAGTACAGTTGTGTACTTTGTTGGAAAACCTGTACTTCTGACTTACTTTCTTGTCCTGTTAACTTACATCTTCAGCTGTAACATTATGACTTTCTCACTTGATGATCCATGCTGTTTTCTATGTATGTTTATATGTAATATTAAAATTAGAAATTTTTCTGGCAGTGCTTCAAGTGCCAACATGAAACCTCTCAAATCAGGTTTAGAGTAGTCAACTATAAAACCTATACTTTCCTCTCCGTTGCCCTAGTGTTTGTTAATATTGAGCTTTCACTTCATGAGCGTTGTTTCCTCACTTTCTCTCAGTAAACAGTCAGTAGTGTAAGGATATTATCACTGTGTGTCAGCTGGTATTTTTAATTTGATGGATCCTTTCATTTACTCATCTTTTTTCACAGGTTGTTTTGCAAAAAGATGTCACATATAGAAAGGCTGGTCTAGGTGATCACTTTCTAAATTAAATTACTGTTTATTTGATTGTAGATTTGTAATTATTAGAAGGGAAAAGCTGATTTCAAGTCATATGGAGAAACTGAAAGCAAATCCACGTATCAATGAAGTAGATCCTGAAAGCTTGAGATGGACTCCTTTGTTAGTTTCTAATGCTGCAGTTTCTGAAGAAGAGAGGGAAGCAGAAAAGGAGGTAATATCAGAGATATATCTTCTGAATTTCTCTTCCTTTGGCTTTCATAACTCTGAATATTCAATATAGACTGTCTTAAACAGAGCAGATTTAGCTTTGACCACTATATACTGCTATTGTAATGCAGAATTTTTGGAAGCTGTGCAGCAACACCTGGTAACTTTGGGAGGATGCATATGAAAACTTAAAAGTGAATCACTTGTCTGTGGAGCTGTATTTATCACTCTTGAGGTAGTCAAAGAGCATGTAATCAGATCAAATTTGGTGCAGAGCTCAGGGGCTACACTGTCAATCGATTCTTTGTGTTCTCAACTTGCTCAAAGTGATCCAGTCAGTGGGCATGTAATGTAGTGCTAAAGGACTTAAATCAATTCGCTGCATCATTAATAGTGCTAAATATCCCATGAAATGCAATCTTCTTTGGTTTGTTATCTGTTAACTGTTGTAAAGGAGCAACTAGATGATTCAGCTGAAATGTTGTTGCTAGGTTAGCCAGCAGTGCTAATCAGGGTTGACTTATTTTAACTATTTAGCTGAACGTAAAGGATATCGGTAAGTAAATGCTGTTTCAGTGACCTGTTTTTTTAACCTCAACCCTTCAGGCTGAGCGTCTTATGGAACAAGCTAGCTGCTGGGAAAAGGAAGAGCAAGAAATATTCTCCACAAGAACTAATAGTAGGCAATCACCTGCAAAAGTACAATCTAAAAATAAATATTTGCGATCTTCAGAAAGTGTGGCAGTGGTGGGGGACCGAGGGCAATCCACAGAACAATCTAAAGAAAGCAGTGAGGAGGATGGCGGGGATGAGAATCAACAGAGTTCGCCTCCCCGGCTGACAAAGCCCCAGTCCCTGGCCATAAAAAGAAAGGTGGGTTACTTCAATGCCTTGGTTCAAAGTCATTTGTCTCTGATTTCAATCAAATAGTTATCATCAAAATAACAACCTAGGAAACGTTTATCAGACTGTTTTAGGCTTTTATGTGTTATTTGGACACTTAACACTCCTCTCTTCTTTTCTCTGCACTCTGTCCAATTTTTTGTCTTTTGGATTTTTTATGGAACTATGAAATACTAGTGACATAAGGAAATCAGAATTTTCTGTTAATTTTTAAACTAGAGATTGCCCTCTGCTGTTTGCAATTGGTATTGGTTCAGTATCTTAATGGTTCTTCCTTTTTTTGTATTAAGATGGAGTCCAGCTTATGGGGTTTGTCTTTTTATGTTTTGGGGTTTTTTTAATATAGGAACTCCTAAAAGGGGAGTACTGTTTTTCAAAAGAAATGTTGTTAAAACAAAAGAGGTGTTTCTACCCATATTCTTCTAATTGAAATGTTAAATTCTATGGTTACTGCCATGTTTTGCATAATTCTTAGTTTCTTTGAAAAATCAACTCTTTGAGTTGCTTAAATTAATAAACTTAAGAATCCCAAAATTTTAGAGCACTCACCTTAGCCCATGTATGTAGATGTCTCTGTTGAGGATTAGGAAATTGGGTAGTCTCTTTGGTTATACTCTTAAGTGAGCTTACTTTAAAGTAACCATAAATCTCTGAAAATGTATAATAATAGAAAAACAAAATCTTGAACAAATTTTTTTATAGCAGCCAACTGTAGGATTCTTGAAGTGCATTTCTTCAATGTTACCTGTTTTTCTGTGTATGTACTTATTTCTAAAATTAGCAGAAACCCGAAATGTAGAAGAATAAGCTTTGACACTTGGGAAGGTTGTTGGGGAATTGCAAATTTGCAGAAGAAAAATGTACCATTGTACAATGTACAGAGTACAATTTAGGTAATAGTACTATGAATATTATTTGACAGAAGAAGGTAAAAGACACTACAATATAAAGAAAATTCTTCATTTTCACATAGAGATGGGTTTGTATACATACCTATTTAAACGCTTTAGACATTTTATTTTTAGATTCTGTCTACATTTGAATTTGATGCCACATAAGGTGTTTTCTTGAATGAATAAATAGATTATTGTAAACTCATTCTACAAAAAATTATGTCCAGGATCAGTTAATGAATGGGAATGTAGGAAGAGTTTGATTTGTGGAATTATTTTTCAGAGACCTTTCATACTGAAAAAGAAAAGGGGCCGTAAACGCAGGAGGATAAATAGCAGTGTTACAACAGAGACAATTTCTGAAACAACAGAGGTGTTGAATGAGCCATTTGATAACTCAGATGAAGAGCGTCCCATGCCACAGCTGGAACCCACCTGTGAGATGGATGGAGAAGATGATGACTTGAAGCCTGTGATTCGAAAAGCTTTTGAGTATCAACCTGGGCAGCAGAAACAGGAGGAAGAGCAGAACAAGGAGGAGAAAGATATTCATTGTTACCGGAGTGATGAAAATTGTACAGGTACATTTAAAATGTTCTTATATCTTTACAAAAATAATTTTGTTGGGTTGCCTTCAAAAGAAGTGTTAATTTTTGTAATAAATCTGGAAATTTTTAATGAAATCTATTTAGCTGTTGTTATAATGTTATAATTTGCTTTTTGTGTTCAGGTAACAAATCTTTTCCAGTCTCAGGCATTGAAGTTCTTGTCATATTGTCAAAAACAACTTCTATGTCCCTACAGAAGGGCATTTGCAAGGGGTATCACTGGAATATTGTCCAGTATAGTTTTTGTATCAGTGGTAAAGGATACAAGCAAAAAGTAAGATTTGATTTACACAAATCTCTTTCTGTTCAGTATTGTTGGTAATTCAATAAAATTTTTGGTGCTTCTGTGGCATAATATATCCTCAGCACCAGGATCCTGGTTTTTTTTTTCCCTCGAAAGAGACAGTTTTAATTTTGTCCTTTCAAAGCTGCTTTTCTAGTTTGAATTCAAAGGTAACTGAGAAAAGTTAATGGATGGATAGTGAAACTACTAATGAGCTATTCTGAATGTGCACTCTTCCCTTGACCTCCTGGCCCTCAAATTATGCTTATGAGTTTTAATTCTGGAATTAATGACTGGACTCTCAGGTCTGTGTATTTTCTCTAAGAAGACAGTAGGTACTACTTCAGTATTTTTGTAATTGCATGGGAAGGCTCATTCTTGTGATCCTCAGTTTGAGAGATCATGGGCTGATTTCTATTTCAGACAGCTCTTGGTGTGATGTGGTAGATTAGAATACTACCACAATATTATTTAAACTAATAGCAGCAAGTTCCAGCTATGTCCCAGCAGTCAGGTTTGCACTGTTTTAACTAGACTGATGTTTTGTATTTGTCCATGGAGCACGACATCACAATATAGGAGTATTACTGAAGCCATTACACTCCCAAGAGCAGCATGTTGTATCTTGATAACTCTCCTTTTTTCTGGAGTGTATGTAGTGGTATCTGGGGAGAAAGGAAAGAGATGAATGTGTTTGGGTCCTTTTTTTATAGTCAATGGATTAGTTTAGTGTTCTGATGCACTCTGTGTAATTTTAATTATCTTTTGCCTTCTATCATCTCTTGTGAGCCATGTCAGGATATGTTGCCCATGAGAAAGTACTAGAATGAACCACTTTTTTTCAGTATTGGTATTAAAGCATGATTATATATTTGCTATGGCTTGTCGTCCACAATGGTCAAAGAGGAAATTCCAGACTTTCATGGCATTACTGTCAAAAAAGATGAATGTGTGTTAAATAAATGTCTATATAAAGCGAAGGCATACATCTAGTCTAAAACCAAAGGTGGAAAATCAAATATTTGGACAGTATTTGCTTTAGTTTACATGTCTTGTCATTTAAATCTCTGGGATTCTTTTAATGTATAAATGGTGGTTCTGATAAATTGTGTGTCTGTTGAAAGGCCACCAAAGCATAGCATATCTGTGTAGTGTGTTTGAGCAGTAGATACTACATTGTTCTACTGTGTTTTGAGACCTGTTTATGACTTTTGCTTTGTACTTTCTTAGTACATTGAGTTTATAAATTATTTTCAGGTTTGTATTGGAAAATATTGATTAGTCTGCAAGCTAAGACTTTTTTTCTTTTTTTTTTTGTCTCTGTTACCTCCCAAAGATAATACAGAGGATGTAGCTGTGTTGGAAGAAAGCACTAAAGACAATCTTGAACCTTTACAGAGTAAGCAGGGTTGGCCCAAAGGAGTTAAACGTGGTCCATCTAAATGGAGGCAAAGCAAAGAAAGAAAACCTGGCTTTAAGCTTAATTTATACACTCCACCTGAGACTCCCATGGAGCCTGACTATCAGGTGTTGGTGGAAGAACAGAAGGAAGTAGCTGAAGACAAGCCCTGTTCAGTTCCTGCTGTTATGGAGGAAGCTATTAAAGAACCTGTTGAAGCATTAGCACCACCAGATGATGAGGTGAAAGAAGTAGAACCTGAACCTCTGCATCCACCCAGTGAACCCTTTGAAAAACAAGAAAATGATACTATGAAAGCTGGGGAAGAAGAAAGGAGCATAGAGGAAGATGGAATCAATTCAAAAGATCAAGAAAAAGACAAAGCAGAAGAAGTTTTTGTGCAGAAAGAGGAGTCCGTGCATTTGGATGATCAGGAGGAAGAGGAGGAGGAGGATGAAGAACCTTCTCACAATGAGGATCATGATGCAGATGATGAAGATGATAGTCACATGGGTTCAACAGAAGTGGACAAAGAGGAATTGCCTGGTGAAGCTTTCAAGGAAATGCTGGAAACTCAGCAACCTTTTTTAGACGTAAATGTTCAAACTGGTAATTCAAATCAGGAGGAGTTAATGGATTGTGGTGTTGACCTTGCAGCTGATGAGTGTGAAAGTGACCAGAAGGAACTTGCTACAGATTCAGACCCAGTGCCTGAATCTGATGATGATCATGCAGACAACAACCAGGACCAAAAAGCTGGTGAAGAATTACATTCCGATTTCAAGGGAGAGAATACTGAGACCATGGAGATTGACTCAGAGACAGTTCAGGCAGTACAGTCTCTAACCCAAGAAACAAGTGAACATGAAGATACATTTCAGGACTGTGCAGAGACTCAAGAGGCCTGTAGAAGTTTGCAGAACTATGCCCACAATGACCAAAGTCCCCAAATGACCACACTCGATGACTGTCAGCAGTCTGACCACAGCAGCCCAGTTTCATCTGTGCACTCTCATCCCAGCCAGTCAGTTCGTTCTGTTAATAGTCCAAATGTTGCTCCTTTAGAGAACAGCTATGCTCAGATCAGCCCAGATCAAAGTGCCATTTCTGTGCCGTCTCTCCAGAACATGGAGACCAGCCCAATGATGGATGTTCCCTCAGTTTCTGATCATTCGCAGCAAGTTGTGGATAGTGGGTTTAGTGACTTAGGAAGCATTGAGAGCACAACAGAAAACTATGAAAACCCAAGCAGTTACGATTCTACAATGGGTAGTAGTATCTGTGGAAATAACTCTTCTCAAAACAGTTGCTCGTACAGCAGCCTTACATCTAGTAACCTAACACAGAGTAGCTGTGCAGTGACCCAGCAGATGTCTAACATTAATGGAAGCTGCAGTATGATGCAACAAGCAAACATCAATTCTCCTCCCACTTGTAATGTAAAATCTCCCCAAGGTTGTGTTGTTGAAAGGCCTCCAAGCAGCAACCAACAGTTATCCCAGTGCAGCATGGCTGCTAATTTCACACCACCTATGCAGTTGACTGAAATCCCCGAGACTAGCAATGCCAACATTGGGTTATATGAAAGAATGGGGCAGAGTGAATTCGGAGCAGGGCATTACTCACAGCCATCTGCCACCTTCAGCCTTGCTAAACTGCAGCAGTTAACTAATACGCTTATGGATCATTCTTTGCCTTACAGCCATTCAGCTGCTGTAACTTCCTATGCAAACAGTGCCTCTTTGTCTGCCCCCTTAAGTAACACAGGGCTTGTTCAGCTTTCTCAGTCTCCACATGCTGTTCCTGGAGGACCCCAAGCACAGGCTACCATGACCCCTCCCCCCAACCTTACTCCTCCTCCCATGAATTTGCCGCCTCCCCTTTTGCAGCGTAATATGACTTCATCGAATATTGGAATATCCCACACCCAAAGACTGCAGACTCAGATGGCCAGCAAAGGCCATGTCTCTGTAAGAACCAAATCCACGCCTCTGCCACCTGCTGCTGCAGCCCATCAGCCACAAATTTATGGGCGAGCTTCACAGACTGTGGCCATGCAAGGGCCTGCACGGACCTTAACAATGCAGCGTGGCATGAACATGAGTGTAAATTTGATGCCAGCCCCTGCTTATAATGTCAATTCAGTGAACATGAATATGAATACCCTTAATGCTATGAATGGTTACAGTATGTCCCAGCCAATGATGAATAGTGGCTATCACAGTAATCATGGGTATATGAATCAAACCCCCCAGTACCCTATGCAGATGCAGATGGGAATGATGGGAACTCAGCCATATGCACAGCAGCCAATGCAGACAGCACCCCACAGTAACATGATGTACACTCCTCCGGGCCACCACGGCTACATGAACACAGGCATGTCCAAACAGTCTCTCAATGGATCCTACATGAGGAGGTAGGCCCGTGGGAGAGACACACTACCAAACCGGCGTATGGGATTGATCTGCACAAATACCTTTGGAGAGTACGATTTCAAAACCAGCAATTGGTGTGAATGCAAAAACATTTGTTGGCACCATTTAAAAGCTGTATGCAGCAGAAAGCCTTATACAAGTTTTTCTTTATTTCTTGCTTTGTTGGTTTTTTCTTCTTTTTTATTTTCTTTGTTTTGTTCTGTTTGGGGTTTTTTGTTTATTTTTTTAACATTGTGAGATTTAACTTCTCTTTGGGGGAAATTAGGTGGTTTTCCATTTTTTGTTTATTTCATTGAGCTTGAAGTTCTCTGGAAAGGAAGAACTCTTTCTATGAACTGCAATTACACAGCAGCTGATGGTTCAGAGCCATTTTATGTGCCTGCTCCCATTAAAAATGTGGATAAATAGACTCCAAAACTATCAGACAGTACTGGATCATGAGCTTTTTCTCTCTCCTTTCCCCACATGTAAATGCCTTTTAGCAGTTCTTTTATTGTATTATTTTGTTTCTGAAGGTGACACTTCTGCATGCCGCTAATGTCTTTGTTAGTGACAGTGCATTTTGTAGTACTGTACAAGTGTTGTGCTTAACAGTAAGCCATTTCTTAATTTTTTTGCCTTGATTAGGTTACCCTAGTTTGAGGGGTAAAAAAACCAGAACTATATTTTTGTTAATTATAAAACTTGTAAAAATAATAAAAAAAAGCTGCAAAAGCTATTCACATTTTGGTTAGTTCAAAGGATTTTATTGCTGTATGTTTAGTGTAAAGTTGAGACTCTTTTCCATTTTTGTGACCAGTTTCTTTGGGGCTGGGTAGGAAAAAAGGCAGCTTTCTGTTTTATAAAAAGTTACGTTTTTTTGTTGATTGAAACATCTCAGTGTTTATTTGTCAAGTTTTGAAACATTTTCGTATATGTCCAAATACTTGGCAGGATTTAAAAAAAAAAAGTAGTGAATTTGGTGTAAAGTTGCTATTTTATGGAAATGCCTCTAACTTTACATTTTCATTCCATCTGTAGATTTTTCTATCTTTATAAAATATTGGAGTTATTTTTTAAGGGAAAAAATAGAGCAGTAGCGTGTGAATAGCTCAAACTAAGCTTACAGATCGCATGTAAAAAGGCAAAAGTTATTTGTGTCTGTTTATATTGCTTCCTTTTTTGTAGCCTTTGTACCTGTACAGAGTGACTGTAAGGGCCGAACAGAAGAGGCTTGATACATGTAAAAATAGGACCCAGTGACACTCTTGTATTTATCTGTTATCTTTTTAGTCAGTCACTTAAAAAAATACCCACAGAAGACCCACCCAAGCAACAAAAATAAAAACTGCAAAAAACTACACCCCCCCCCAAGCTGTACATTTTAACATAAAATAAATTATGATGAGCCATTTTTAGCCTCTTGTGTCTTGTCATAGTTTGATGTTGCATGGGAATTACCTCCTGAAACAGTGTTTGTTACAGTGCTCTCACATGCTTGATCTAAAGCCCATTGAAGTTGGTGGGGTTTGGATTAGGCTGTTTAGAGCTTAAGTGTAGGTTACTCATCATAATTGCATACACCTTGTGAAAATAAAGAATACCTAAGATTATTTTTTTTAATAATCTTAATAAAATATTGAATAAATATGTATTTAATACCTTACAAGGTTGTCAATATTTCATGTATGAAACTTCTTTCCTTCAGAAAAGGAATATATATATATATAAAAGGATATATGATAGTAACAGACATGGTGTTTGAACTGTATTTGAATGATAGAATTGTAATCTCTTCCTTTGTCATCGTTACTGGGTGACAAGATGATGCAAATCCTGCGTTGGATCTATGGGTTCTGTGTATATGCATGTATTTGGGCACACAGAAACATACACAGAGAAAGGCATTTCTCATCTAGCAGTAGAAGGTCTGCTAAAGACAAGAAGGCTGTCTATATGTGGATCTTGTGAGTGGATAAATTCAAATGTGGGATATGTGAACCTACACCTTGTAATAATTTTTCAGAATGCTTCTAATGTGGATGTTGCCACTGTCACTGCAGTAAGGTTGCTAGCTAAGCTGAAAGAAGTGGCCATCTGGGGACTGAAAACTGTCCCCATTCCAGTATATGAAACAGATTTAAAGGTAATATTTCATATATCTATAAGCCAAAGAAATTTGTATTTCTCTAATTAACCATTACTGTGTGGTGATGCCGAATCAAGAAACTGATACTACAGATTCATGAGCACGACCAGTTCAGTTTTTATACAGTGGAGCAGCAGTCTAAAATGGTGATTCTGAATGAGAGCTAAAATTGCTGGTCAAATGGTAATCTGGAATAACTTGTGCTTTAGGAGTTCAGGACACCTGATAAGGAAAGCAGAATACAACAAAGATCTTGGTTCATGCCCTTACATCATCAGTTTTGTTGATTGAAGGCAGAGAGCTTAAACTTTACTTTATCTTCACAAAGTAACTCACCTTTTTCATGTTTAGGAAGAGGAAAGTGGAAATCAACACAATTATGTGCAGCCTTCAGACGTGTTTAGCTGCCGCCCTATCTGTGTTAAATAATTGCATCTCAAAGTAGCATTATGTTTTGTCATTTTTCATTTGTATATTTTTACAGTGAGTGAAAAAGGCACCTGGGTCTTTACCTGCTGCTGTTTAGTTTCAAGTTTTGAAGTCTGTAACATCCAGGCAAATCAAACCTTCTTACCACTTCAAATATTTATTAACGTGAAATAGAGTATCCTGACTCCAACATATTGCTAGAATTCTGTATTTACAATATATGGGTTAAGAGTTGGTTGGGAAATGATGCAGAGCGTGTGCACAACAGGCAAGTTTCCAGTATAATTTTGTTATTTCAGAATTGAATTCCTTTTGGGAGGACAACAGACTATCGTACATCTTTTCCTGTAACAGCTCTTAGCTGTGAACTGCATTATGGCACTAAAATTTTTGATAAATAATAAGGTTGTCTTTTCCTGGACAGACGTACTTGTTCTCTGTATTGTATGCACCTTGCAGTGTCAGTTTTGTCTGTGTGCTCAACACCATCCCAGAGGGGAATGAGCTCTTGCTTTTACCGTCTTCAAGAAATTCTTCACAGAATTGCAGTAGATGATTCTTGTGAAAGGCAGGAGGCTTCCTTGCCCACTCACTCTTAGAGAATGCTCCATGCCACTGGTGGTTGGCAAGAAGGAAATCAACTTGCCTTGTTCAGCATGTGTTTCCTGCAGACTTTTCTTGTAGCTGGAGTTGGTGCTGCTGACACTTGTGAATCAGCTGATTAGCAGCTTGCAAGAGTTGCCTCACTCTGTGGAAGTCACATGCGCCACTACTTCTGCTTTTCTGATTTAGTCTCATTAATTCTGGGAGAAATAGGCAAAAAAAAGCTGGGAAGTAAATGAAAAGTATATTTACTTCAGAACTGCTTAACTGGCACAGCTGTGCCAGCAGAGTCCTTCAGGCAAGACCTGGTTCTAGGAAAGATACTTGTCTGTGGAGCAGGACATAGTTCACCTGGAAGCTGCACTCAGCCCTTTAGCAATGACAGGAGGGGTAAGTGTTGTTGCACTCAGGCTGCCTGATCCCCTAGCAGTGGGCAGAATGTAACCCATTTTTTAAATAACTTTGTAAGAATTCTGGTATAAGCAGAAATGAAGGACTGCTAAAGGCACTAATCTTCCATGTTAGATCATTGTCTATGTCTCTCAGTTTTATAAGCTGTTTAGTTTGTCCATCTGGCAGGGTGGTTGATGGAAACGAACTCCATTTATATCAGCATGATAAATAGAAAGAATTGCCCTGGCAATTTTCTGTAGTGCTGAGGGTGATCAATTATGCATGTAAATCAATGACAAATCCTCTTTCAGTTACAGCAGTCATCAAGCTCTCACGCAGGGTACAAGAAATAATACAACCTGTAGCTTGACAAAGAAAATCCTTACAGATATTTGTTATCTTTTAGTTTATCATTTGATACAGAATTCCTGTCTGTAAAGCAAATGCTAAGAAACATTCAGCTTTCACTGCCAGTATAAAGGAAAGCAGGGCCATGCAAGGGAGGTTTGTCCAACACAAGGCTGGGAGAGCTGTTGTGTGTCTGGGCTGTGAATTAAACTGCAGCAGACAGGGTGGTGTGGAAAGGTGCATTTGAAGGTCTATGGAAGTAGACAGATAGAGTTGAGGGACTCCATCCAACCCACACTGTGAGTGCTTATTTATTTTTGAAATGTCAAATTTCTTCCTTTGAGTTCCCTATTGTTTCTGTGTTTTTTTTCCAGTGGGGTTTTTCCCTCCTAATACAGGTATAGGGATACTTAATTTTCTCAAAGTCCCAGAGTTTGTGTATCTCTATCATGAATATTGTTCACACTGTGATACCTAATTTGGTTTTTGGTAGTAGTTTAGTTATGTTAAATGTGATCTGTCTTTGTGAGAATTTAAAGATAAGGTGTTTTTTATGCAGATAAATCCAAATGATAGATCAAAAGCACTGCATTATGGTTATCTTCAGCCTTGGCTACAGTTATTGTTTGGAGATGAATGATTTACTGGGTTTGTGCCCCAGAAGGAAGTAAAGGAATAGAAAAGCCTTCACACCAGAAGGTGCCAAGCCTGTGGAGCTCTTTTAACATCTACAAAAAATACATAAAGTTGTGCTCACCTCTGGTTAGTAGCACATCCTTGCAGTTCTCAGTGGCACATTTCTGCCCTGTATTTCTGTTTTCAAGTATCCAGACTTACACAGTTCATACTGTAGCAAAGTTGCAAAGTCTTTTGTCAGCTGGTAAAGACCAAGAGAACTCTCTTGTGTGCTTGATGGCCAGGTCATTCCTCTCAGCACTGAGCAAATACCTCCTATCTGATACACTAAATTAGGAAAAATTCTGATAGGGAGGGTGAGGACCTCACCTTTTGCAGATGGAGCAAAGGTAAGTTTGGCTTGTGAAGTACATTTTAAGAATATCAAATGCTGGCAAAAGTCTCATTGCTTCAAAATAAAGTACTTGATAATTTATATCAAACAGGGCTAATGCAATAAGGCACAGAATTGGTCTGGTGTCCCCATTAGTGTACTAGCAGCACTTCTGTCACCAGATGCAATTATTAACAAATGTAACTATGTGGGAGCACAACAACCTATTAAGGAGGCTAAAGCTGAGATAGGAGGAAATATTTGGTTTTGATGGATCTGAACAGTGTCTGGAAGCACTCCAGCAGCTTTCTTGTGCTGTTAGGTCACTGAGAGGCATTTTTGTAAAGGCTTCATTGGTATCTCTTTCCTTTCATAAAATCTCATTAGAACTGGTTATAATCCATTATTATTTGGGGAGCTGTTGGACCTCTACAAGTTCAGCGTTGAACTTCATCATAACAATGTGAAGGAAATGATTCTTGCAGCTGAAGGATTTAAGACAAGTTAAGCAATTTAAAACTGCAAGTCCTAAAATGCCATGTGTATGTATCTCCTTGAATTGTTGTCCATTGTAACTGCTCATGCATCTGACCCTCTCAGGGGTGTTGCTTTGTTCCTAGTTCTCATGATGAGGTTAAGCCTCATGTAGAGGCTCTCTAACTGCTGTGCTGCCCTGGACTATCACTGTGGAAAAACTTCCAGGAAACAGCACAAAAAGGCAAACCCTTCAGGACTCTGGACTAAACAAGTCAGTGTTTTTCTGCAAGATTTCTTCAGGAGTGCTGATTTGCACTCCTTTAAAAGCTGTGGGCTTGAGTTAGGATCAGGATTTTGGGGCTACTCAGCTAAAAGAGAGCTTGTTTTTGTGTTGTAAATGTTTGGGGGCTTTTTGCAGGGAGAAATACTTATTTGTTGCTGTAGCAAAGAATTCTGCTAAGGCTGGAACTTTGGAAGATGATGAGTTTTAAATTTGGTTTCCCTTCTTTCTCATCTTGACATTGTATTTGAAATGACTTTGTGTTTTTTTCCTAGCAAATAACAAATGCTCCTTGTGACTGTGTAATTAACTACACCTTCCCCTCCCCTCCTTTTATGGAGTTTCTTTTCCAGCAGCACAGCTGTGCCAGGACAATGCTAGATGGTGGTGCTGTTCTGCTGCTCAGCAGGTGCTAGGCTGTTCTTGCTGTTCCTCCTCTGCAGTGCCAGCTCTATGTCCAGTTCTCTCAGCTGCTTCAAGAAGCCCCGGTTTGGCAGGATGCAGCGGTGCCTTGACACTTGCTCAATGGCATCCACCACTGTCATGTTCTTGTAAATCATCAGGTAAGCCAAGACCAGCGTGGCTGAGCGGCTGCGGCCCATAGCGCAGTGAACCAGCACCTTGCCTGTGGAAACAAAGGGACACCATCACAGTGGCACTGGGTCATCCTTTCCTTTCGACACTGAAGGTTTCTGTAATGCCCCTGCTCAGTTTGGTCTCTGACTACCCTTACCAGCACTTAATAAGCCTCTCTTTTCACATGAGGGAAAACTGAGGCTGTAAATCTTGCAGCTGAATACCATCTACAGTAGGGATGATCCATTTAATCCTACACCAAATATCTTTTTATTTGTGAACTAAGCTTGCAGAGAAGGCCTGGGCGCTGCATTAACTATCATAGGAAGCCCTGCTGCAGCCTTGTCTTACAAGCCACATGAGCAATGTGTATGCAATTCTGTGTTTGGGAATAATGACCCAAGCACAAGGGTGTGGGAGGGTTTGGTGTGCTCTCAGACCATCCTTCCATGAGAATAATTTGAATGCATGGGGGGTGCCTTTCTCTCTAGTCCTACTAACTAAACACAAGAAGTAACCAAATTTGATTTTTGTTTTTTTGTTCTGACAATAATGTCCTTTGAGATCTAGATTGCATCGCTTTATGCCCTTTTTTGAGGGCAGAGGATAAGAAAGGCCATAGGCATATAACCAGGGGGTGGAAAGAAACCACCTCTTACACTGTAGAAAAGCTTCTGTAGAAATTTCTGGCTAGCACCCTGTTGTGCTGCATGCAAGTAATGTTTCACCACCACCATCATCTGAGTGTTGTAATACAATCATCTCCTTGCAGTAGGAGCCTGTCTCGTATCCTGTGAGTGCAGAGTCTTTGCCAAGAGTTTTCACCTCCAAATAAACATGCCACAGTTTAACTCTGTGACACTGCCTGGCTTTAACTTGGGGCTTCCAGAGGCAGAATGTCCTTAGCTTTGGATAGTAACAAGGTTGTAAGTCAAAGTGGAGCCTTGCGTGTTAGCAGTATCTGGAGGAGGTGGAGGAAGGAAACAGTAAGTGGGTTCAGGTCTGATTGACAGGTTTTGAAACACTTCAAAAGATTTCCAAAAATGATTCAAAGCCCTCGAGGGGTTCTCGCAAAAAGGTTGAACTGCTGAAGGAAGTAGATTTGGAGCACACTCTCTAACACCCTGCTAAGCAGAATTGCCACAGGAGAAAAAAATAAAAACCGTGCTATCAGGTCCAATAATAGTTTATCTCTGTCAGCTATGCCTGGTGAGAAGTGCTGGGTGCAAAGCCATGACTCCTGACAATTAACTCCTTTGCTTCCAGGCACAAGTGGATGCCTTGGCACAAGCAGCACTGCTGTGTAATGCATGCATCAAGAACTGCCAACACTAAAGGATTAATGGTTACAGTCTGCATCCTAATCCCAGCAGATAGTCTTTGAGGCATCTTGGCAAAATTCCAGTCCTTCTGATAACTAAAAGTGCCTCTTCCTCTCATGGAAAATGATAATCCATTCTATTATTACTGCAAATATTTGAAGTGGATGAAAACACTCATTTGTTCAGCCCTTCAGTGCTTCTCTTTAGAGCGTCCCACCTTGTAAATCTGTTGCTGTTGAGGTGATAAAATACATGATGGGACAAGCAACGCTTTGCTTTGTGTGGATGGCAGATGCAGGAGATCTAGGAGAAAATAGTTTTGTATTGTGTTAACAAAGGCAAAAAATGGCTGTACAACCTTCTGAAATGTGCACTGGTTTGCAGAAAAGGAAGTCTGTCCTCTGCTCTGTGTGAATAGTCAAGAGCCAGCTGCCTTTTACAGCAGAACACTGGCACTCTTTTGCAGAGCCATGTCCCTTCTGTATAATTTTGTAGTCTTTTTTCCATTCTAATATAAGGACCACTCTGAACCCTTATTCCCCAAAAGGGAATCCGCTTTTGCAGTCTTGGATTCTGACCACTTATATCTTCAAGGTGTGCCAGAATATGCAGTATCAGTGTACAGAGACAGAGGTCTGCTGAGTGGTGACAGGTTTCTGAAATACTTCGTTCACTTGAACTTGGGTTTGTGTTTCTTGAAAATTGGTCTAGATGCAGCACTGATTTTCCAGAGTCAGTTGGATTCATGAATTTTGAGATGCCTTTGGTCAAAAGCCTCAGGTCTTTGTATCTGCCTCGTGTTTCTTCCCACTTGTTTTCTTTTAAAATCTCTGTCTTTAGTGTATTTTCCCCTGACGTGAAAATGCCATTCCCATCTATTCTACGTTCTGAAGAACCAAAATTCCAAGGGAATGACTATTAAATCTGTAGCTTAGTAGGAAACCTAAAAGCTTCTTAAAATCTTGTCTTCCTTTCATATTATACAGGCGTCACTGATAAAACTTTTAAACTGTTCTATGGTCTGAATTGCATGTTTTGGTGAAGCTTCTTGCACAGCTGAATGACAGCACACATAATTGTGGCCCATTAGAGTTTGCCTCTAAATCTTACTCTTATAACTGTTCTTATGTCCATCAGCCCATGCTTAAACCCTGCAAATACTGTTCTGATCAGGGAGTTTCTTCACCATCATGATGATTTTGAACGTTAAGTCAGAATTAGGACAGAATTTTGACAGCATCCAAATTTCTGGTCTGTTTCAGAGAGGCCTTCTTCATTAGAATGACAACTTGTATCAACAACATTGACTATTGAGCATCTTCCCAGCAAAAATCATTATATGAAGATATCTATTCAGTTAATTTGATCATTTGGCTGAAGGTCATACGCCAGATATAGCCAGAATGTGATAGAGCCAGAGTAAATTCATTAACACATACATTCTGGTCACACAAGCTGAAGCTTTTTCGTTTCACCCCCTTTCCATCTCTGCATTTGCTCAGTTCTGATACAAAGCAGCAAAGCAATGCAAAGCTGTTACTGATCAGAAGTATTTAGCACCACAGTCTGAAGTCCCATGTCATTGCCACTGGAGATAAGTGCTTGGTTACTTCATACAAAATCCTGTTTAAGAATCTGGATGTTCTTTGTCAGTCAGGAAGGTGCACACAAAATAGCCTGTTCATTTGGCATTTGAAATGCAGAACACCTTTCTGCACTAGATGTGCATTCATAAATAATACATTTATGGTGTTGGAGGACAGCACTGGGTACCTCTAGTCTTCTCTTCCATCGGAGGCATCAGTCCACACTTTGGTCTAGCTTCTGGAGTCATTCTATTCTGTAAATGTGTATTGGAAAGTTACTGTCATGCTTTAAACCTCTGTGTCGTCATGTGTATCTGTGGCTGGGATAAGAGGTGTACATACATACATTATACTTTTCCTTCATGAGAAAGTTAGAAGCTTGCTCCTTTTCTTCATGAGTATTACAGTAGTTCTTTATTTTATTGGTCTTCATCAGGAAAGATCCTAGCTAACTTGTTTAAAAGCCATGTGAATGTGGCAGAAATTACTACAGCTACAGAGATCACTGCAATTTGTAGTATCTACTTGAGTGCAGATTTCTGTTTGTTTTGTTTTGTTTGTTCACCCAGTCACTCTTCAATTTGGTTTTGTGCTCCAGTGCTGGACTGGTGCTTGCTTCTGTCTCAGGACTTCCTGGACTTTGATGTGGTTTTGAAACAAAAAGGTTAACATGCCCCCATCTCATCCTTTCCTCCTACAATATTTATTGGGAAGCAAGGCTTTTTTTCTTGCCCTTGCTGCTTCCCTTGTGCTTGTTTCTTTACCTCAGTACAGCAGACTAAAGTCTTACGGGAACAGGAGGATGGTAGGAATGAGGAATTCTGCATTTCTTATTCCAGCTACTCCAGTCTGACACTGACCTCTGGCCTCCAGCCACGGCTAGACACAGGTGTGTGTTAGTTATCCTCTCCTTTCCAAAGGCAGTGCTTCAGACGCACTTGTTTGAAATGCTGGGTATCTTTCTTCATAAGCAAGTCAGCTCCTGAAGCAGTTTCTCCTGCTATTAGGACTTTGATTTTTGAAACTGATCTGCTTTCAAGGTTTTCTCCTGAGCAAGGGAAGGAACTGTTGTGTGGACTGTACTTGCTGAAAGGGTAAAATTGTAAAGACCTGGCTGGCTATTGGAAGCAAGTCAGGTAGTAACTGCCTGCAGCTCAGCTAGACAACCAAGAACAGAAGCTGACACAAGGCTAGAAACTTGATATCTGACCCTCTGATATTAAGGTCTCTATAGGTCAGGAAAGTTATATGTTTCTCAACTGGTTTCTGGTAAAATATCCTGCTGAGATATTTTTTAAAAGTATGTGGGGGGAAGGAGTAGGAGTAATATTGAAAGTCATTGCGAGGCCTAGGCTGTAACACTTCACATCAGTGTAAAGCTTTCTGATAGAACACTGCTGGAGATCAGCAAATAATGAATTGTAGTAATCAAGCTGAGAAATTACAAGCACTTTAATGAAATGTTTCTAGATTACTGCTGTCAGAACTGTATCAGTTCCCTGCTGCTTGGAAGATGGCAGAGAGATAAATGTTATAGGTTGTGGTTGATCTGATGGTCAGGTAGGAAGGGTGGTCTCTGTAGAGAGAATCTAATGCTGCAGAGCATGAAGCTGTGGAACGACAGCATGGAATGTCTGAGACCACTTGTGTTCTACTCCCACCACTATGCAACTAATATTCATTAAACCTTTCTTGATAGGGACTAATTAGGAAAAGGAGGAAAAAACTGCATATTCATGGCACCTGTGCAATATCCAGTTGTCTCTGATGTGTTTTTGGAGAAGTCAAAACAACAACAAAAAATGTCTGTCAGACAAAACCCCTTGATACAAGCTGTATGAGAACTTTGACAAAAGTGCTTGGTAAGGGGCTCTTGGGGGGGTATTAGTGAGAAGGGTCCTAATTACATCACTGCCTTCTCTCAGACTGTTTCCCTACAAGTTTTATAGTCTTTGTTAAACTATATTGGACTTGTTTCATTCCCACAAGGTTAAATGCCATGGAACTATGCTTTTAATTAGATGTGGTAAGTATTATACTGGTTTGAACCATTTCCAGCACCCTCCTTACTTCTTTCATCCTGAAGTGCATTATGAATGAATTTGGAAGCCGAATAAAAGAACTGGCTGAGGTTGAAAGTGGGAAGATCATCTGCTTCCACCCCATGGTACTCCACACTCAGGCTGTTGTAATATTCTGGTCCTGTGTCCACGTTGCGCTGCCCGTGGGCCGCGTTGAGGATGTGGGTGAATCCCTCCTTCTCCAGGCTGTAGCGATCCAGTGCGGTTTTCCTGGTAAAACAAGAGCTGTCATGTAAGCCAAGAAGCTTCTTCAAGACTAGAAAAAAATTTAAGAAAACCTATGATTTGGTATGTTCTAAATGTTAGTGAAACTGATAATACTTTAACAATGCATCATTTACCATTTTAAGGATCTTAAGATATTGTTGTTCACTTTGAAGTTGTCATTCCTTTTGGAGTTCCTAATTATTGCCCCCACGTCCTTAGAGCATGTTTAATATGAATTTATTTTTCTGTTTCCTTTGCACATAGACAATACTGGTTTCAATTCATCTTGTACAAGAAGAAACTTCAGATACTAAAAGAAATAGAAGGAATTATCTAAAGTCAGAAAAGGAAATCAGTGGAACAACTTGAAATAGGACCCATGAATGCCATTTTCCCCTTCTGTCCCATCAAATGATATTGCAGATGTAATAAAAGAGTCAGTAGTATGTGATTAGTAAAATCATCTGTGATTCAAAAAGTCTCTTCTTCCCCAGAAGAAGTTACTGAGTTTTTCTCCATTTCTATAAAAAATAAATAAAAATTTTTATTTATTTTTTTATTTATCACCCTTGTGTGACTATAACTTCCTGTCACACCTCCATTTTACTGTCTTGTTTGGTGAAACCAGAGGTCTAAAGCAAAAAGAACTAGGTAGGCAAATTTGGTATTAGCCTTCAGAGGAAGCTGGAAGTCATGTATTTAGCCAAATTTTCTCATTTGTTCTTGTCCTCTCTTCCCTTGGACAAGGGAAGTCAGAGAGGAGAGGAAAGCTTAGATTTGTAGGTTTTCAATACCCTTTGTAGGTGCTTTAGGAAGAAAAACTCTACATTTTCCTAAAAAAAATGTAGAGTTTGTGGCCAGGCATGTAAAAACTTTTTTTCTTCCATTACAAAAAGCTTTTTATTTGGGAGAGTTTTGTTCTGAAAAAGCTGTCAAGTTTCATTAGTGCTGAGGAAAACTACAAAGCTTTTTACAAAAAGTAAAAATGGCATAGCCTTTATTCTGTTAATATATTTTCACATAACTACTGCATGATATAAGAAAGCTTTTTCCAAACAGAAGTAGCTCTCTCCATGAATGTTTCCTGAACACTTCTGTGTGTAAATGTAGCTGCTGTCACACAGGACACTGTGGTGGGCTACCTGCTGTGTTTCATAATTCTAGTGGTGACAACCCACAATAGCTTGAAGTTGACTGTCTTTCCAACCTCTAAGTCAAAACCCCCCTCTGAGCAGTCAAGAACCTAATGATTAGAGCATTTAACTGGGATATGGATACTGAACATTTTAACTATGCTTGCTCTTAAATTAGGCCCATAATCATTGGCTGTTCTGAGTAGATATTGCCCTGCAGAAATTCCTTTCTGGTCAGGAATGATAGTGTCTTGACAGTACTGGTATTTTTGCCATGAAATAATGTCACACATCCCTTATACAATCCTGTAAAAAGTAAATAAAAGCTTCTCCTAGTGTGGTGATGCCTACCTAATATGCTCAGTAGACTGGAGGACAGAGAAGCTGCAGCATCCTGCTGCTAATGCTGTAAGTTGCCACCTTCACCTCATGTTAAATAATGCATACTCCTTCCCTTTGTATTCCTATAGCAGTGACTGACTGAGGAAGACTTTCCTTCTTTTGCCTCCTTTCAGGAGGTTTGTGCCTTAGGATTCCCTTCAGGTGTGTATGCTCTGTACGTACACACTGCCAGCAAGGACACTTCAGTTCTATACTGAAGTACTTCAAATAAAACAGGTTAAATGTCCTGGCTGAAGTGTAGGGGTGCAGTGACGAACTTCTGCTCTTCCTTTTGATGTCCTTGAGGTGAGCTACAGTTCCTGCTTTCAAATTAAGCCTTTGTTTTACCTCCCTGCTGCTGGAATAGAGAAAAAGTGGTTTTCATTCATCAGACTTGGCCCAAAGCATGTACCCTACAAACCACGTAAGACTGAGGGCTTCAGGTCAGAACCCTTGCAAGTGGAGACCTACATGCTGAGTAGGAAGTAGGACTGCGAGTAGTTAGGGTCAGTAGAAAACCAAAGTCTTGGATGGACTGTAGATACTATCACACTTTGGCTTCTGCCAGCACTGCTCAGGCTAATAAATAGCATTAGAATTAAATTATGAAGTTGTTGAGCAAGGACTATGTCAAACAATAGGTCACAGTCATTAATATTTGACACTTGTTTTTATATGAAATCAAATTTTCCTGTTTCCTTGATTGGAGATTGCCTTTTGACACAGTGGGTACAACTAATGCATTTTTCTGACAGTCCCATAGTCTTGTTCTGTTTCCTAGGACCTGATTTTGCAATGTTGGGTGGCCTCAGTTTTCCAATAGGTATTCAGGAAGAAGGGATACTGTCTTTCAGGAACGTGTATAAGCATTGGCTCAGCCTGGCCAAGCTCCTCTGAACTTCCCCTTCCATCTGTCTTTCCTGTAGTGCATTCTGTGAATTTGAGGCCCAGGATGGAATTAATCATCCTCCTTTTTATTTAATCACTTTAATAATTTTGCTTCATAAAAGATTAACTGTTGTTTTGCCCTTGACCTGTTAGAGGTTGGGAATATGCACTTGTAACTCTGTTTGCTCCATTTGCTTCCCAACTCAGGCTGGAAATGGACTCAAAAGCAGCAACGTATCAACCTTGAATGGTGTTGCAAAAATTCATTTTAAATGCTGAAATGTAACTAAATCATCTGCTGTGAAATAATTATTTTATTTTTTTTTTACAGCAGATTACAAATGTACCAAGGAATTTAGGCTCTGTTTTCCTCAATGCTTGGGCTAAGCTGACTTTAAAATGCTTTAAAATGTTACTTGCTTTCTAATTGTGCTTGATATGCAAACTGATTTGGCAGTACCCTTTGGACTGAATGGAACCTTACTCAATAGAATTGTTTTCTTTAAAATATGGATGCATATTTTCTTTTTTCTATCGACATTGTTAATCTGAAAAATTTCCAGGGAATGAATGCTTAGTGCTGAGCACTCAAATCTGTTAAGTTCTCCACATTTTCACTGGAATAGCTATCACTCAAACTTTGTGTAGGTGTTGCAGAACCTATTAGTGGAAGCAAGACCTAAAATAATTGCCCTAAGTGGAGCAGGGTCAGTACAGGTCGTGTGGCTAGAGGTCCTGCATCTGCAGGCCAAGCTAGTGCACACAGTCTGTAAAGAGGATGTCAGGCACCTTTCTTACAGCAGATACCCTGGACACTTTTATCTGTGGAAAGCTTTTCCTAAGGTTTCTAATAGATAATGTTGTGTGGAGATATGGAGAAACAGTTGTTGTGTAATAGAAAATAGGGTTCACTGGACTGCAAGAGGTGCTTGCCTTGGGCTTTAGAATCTGCATCTTTTGAAGAAAGCTGAAGTGACACTTAGTCTTTTTCAAGAGCAAGAATGTTTGGTTTCAAACCTAATAGGGAGATTAGAAAGTCCTTTAGCTCTTTCATCTTTCTCTCTATTCCCCCAGTTTTACACTTGATAATTATATTTTCATAAGAGATTTCACTACCATTTTTTGAAAAATTTTCCTTTTTTTCCCTCTTGTAAAATCTTTCCCCAAAATCTAAGCCAAGAGCCCAGCTGGACCACCACTTGTCATACTGGCTCAGGTTTGTCTGCTTTTTACCTCCTGTCAGCCAGTACTTTGTACTTTGATCATAAACATTACCAGGCAGAGATGGCCTGTGCTGGGACTGACGCTGCCACAGGTAGGCAGTAAAACTTGGGGTCATGCTGCGTTTGCAGCAGCTTGGTCAGCAGTTAACAGAGCAAGAAACAGCCTGGTAAGGCCTCATGTGGGGGACCTGTGTGCCTGTAAATGGAAATGTTCCTGTGCCCCTCAACATGTTGGCTTGCACTGCCCATAGCCAGCAGTGAGCTCTGGCTTTGTGCGGAGGACAGGTTTGCTTTCCACCCAGAGTGTGCAGTGTCGATGCTGTTGTGAAAGCATCCCTCTGCACACTGCAAGCAGAGCCTGTGGGGTTTGCTGTGTTTCATCATGCATGATACTTCTGATTACACCCCAGGGAGAGGGGAATGCTCTTGGCCTTCCTTGCAATTTTTACCATGCCTGAGGTATCAGTATTGTAGGGGAAAGACAGAAATAAATCAGGCATAAATATCTGCAGATATCTGATTGGTTGAGGTTGCTAATAGCAAAGGATTGTTCAGGGGTATATGAATCATTACCTTATTGGAGAATTTATAACTCTATTTCTAATTCACTTTTGACTGGAAAAGGCATTTTTTTTTCCCCTTGCAATTGGCTCACTAGCAGAGCGTAATACTCAAGCTAACTACATTCTTCTTTTCCCCTCTTTGGGTGCTGCTGTTTCCTATTAAATTGTGATTAATACTTCCATTTTTGTGATTATGGTTGAATTTTAAGTAGCCATTGTAAAGTGGAGTTTGCTACAAATGCCAGTGTAGGTGAAGCTGTAAGCACTTGGCTACTCTTACAGTTGTTTTCATGTTGTAAGTCTCCACCATCTGTGCTATTAGCAATTGATTTCCTTTTACATGGTGCAGCTGTGGTCTCCAGTGTCTGCCTTGAACGTGTTCCTGTGCAAGGAAGGTGAAGTGTGGCACTGGGAGATAACAGTGAAAATTTCAATGTAATTCAGTTTAGTAAGAGATGACCAGGGCTGATTAGTCCCATGTGAAAGCTCATCAGCTCTTCAGTTCAGAGCACATAAACTTACGCTAAAAGTTAAGTATACCCTGAAGTCCTTTTCTCTATGTTAAGCAAAAGCTCAGTGCCTTGCTGAATCTGACCCTGCATTTACTGTAGGGCAGATGGACTCATAAACATGTTTTTAAAGTTCTGAGGCAAGGGGAACTACTTTGATGTGGGAATCCCACCTCAATGGTGAAAATTGGAATGAAATCACTTTCACATATGGCTATATTGATACTTACAGACTCACCAGAAGGGGAAACTGACCCAGACAAAAGTGTCATCCATTTTCAGCCGGTTCCCAAAAGACTATTTACCTCTCTTGGGTTTTGCAAGGGCAAGTAGAAGGCTTGTCTGAGACTTTAACTATGTTCGCTGCCAGTTTTATGGCTAAGTTTCATAGGATTAATAGCAAGTGCTGCAGCAAACTCTGCATTCTTCTGAAAGAAACAATGTAAGTAGTTATAGCATGAAAAAGAATGCTTTATTTCAGGTTACAGTATCCAGTGTACCAAATCCCCACTCTCTTTTCAAAAATACTCTCATAATAAGCTTTAGTCCCAGCTGCTTTTGTTAGAAAGTTGCCCAAATCAACAGAACTGGGAAGAGAGGGGGAAAGAGCTTGCAGACACTGCAGCCTGCACTTTCACACACAGTATTAAGTATATTGAAAGCAGCTAACAAAGAGAAGATAGGGAAGCTCATGAGGAAAACATAAGTACACCTAAAGGAAGGGAAGTAATCCTCCAGAATACCTCAGGAGGGTGTGGGCAGAGCAACTCCCTCCCCAGGTAAGTCAGCACCTTACAGCTGGTACTGCTCAACAAGATGACTGGTGTGCTTAGCAATTTAAGTAGAGCCAAGCCTCTTAAACTTCATGTAAAGGTTGTGCAATGCAAACATGTTTCAATATAGACTGTTAAAGCTACAGATTGACGTGACCCAGATTGACAAAACACCAGGAAATCTGAGGCAACATGTTACTAGAAGAGGAATCGTCTCTCTCGAACTTTTCCATTTTCTTAAGCGCTAAAGGAAAGCTCGATGCAGGATGATAATTTACCAGATGGTCAGTGTCAGAAAGAAGCTTGCTGAATATAGGCAATATTGACACTTTCTTAAGAAA
Organism: Parus major; assembly: GCF_001522545.3. Lineage (NCBI taxonomy): Eukaryota > Metazoa > Chordata > Aves > Passeriformes > Paridae > Parus > Parus major. The sequence goes on along the minus strand of NC_031775.1, from coordinate 10,309,764 downwards.
ATCTGGCAGTTCTCCCTCCTGAGGAGTGATGTTGAGAATTTCCAATAATACTGACCCAATTTTCCTTGGTAACTCCAGCACTGAGGGAGTCTAGAGATAGTGTAGCATTGTATCCCCTTTTCCTTCTGAGGTGTTGCTCCATTTCTCTGGGCACCTCCTGTTCAGTGTGAATTAAAAGAATTTTTAGGTACCACTGAAAATACTGAACAGGATCGTAAGAATATGGGATAGAAAATATTTAGTAGTTCATTTTCCTCTAGCTTGAAATGGTGGACATAGTTTTTGTAAGTGATACAACCTAGACAGAGGAAATAGCTCTCTGCTTTCTGTACAGCAAAGGCACCAAGCACACGAGCTGTGGTCAGTCAGTTCCTGGTCTTGACTTTAGTCACTCATCAAATGTAAGAAATCAGTGAGACAGAGATGTTATATGGAGAAGTGAAACTTGTCTTGGAAACCTTTGGAGCATTGAAGTTTACTGTCCAGTGTTGAAGATCTGATTTTCTGGGTTGTTAAACTGCTGTTACAATTGGCAGGTTCTCATTCTACCCAAGTTAAACCTATGTCCTTAAGAGTGGTGTTGTAATCTAAATCTGCATTTACTTCTGTTTTTAGGTAATTAATACTGGTGTAGATGCTACGAGTTCGTAATGCTAAACGGTAGGAGGTAGCTGTTTTCTAGCCTGAGTGAGTCCCATCTGTTTTCTTCTAGGTTAGTGTAAATTGTCTTTTTACTAAGTCACTTGGAAAAAGCTGTACTGTATTGCTCCTCTGCAGAAAGGTAAGAGGAGAGAATGAGTTTTAGTTATGCATATATTTAATGTTTAGTTATTTATCTTAATTATCATGCACTCCAAATTGTGGGTTTGTGTTGCTTGTCTTCCTTACCTGCATTAGTTCTGAAGTCCATGAGCTGTGGCACAGCACAGGCACAGACCACACAGCTGTTGTGAATTGCAAACTCAGTTCAACTGCATACCCAGAAAATTATTTTTCATACTTGTAAAGAATTACATTTCAGAAGACTTCTTTTTCCTGGGAATAGTTTGAGAACATGGCAAGACCTGAAATTGTGATCAGGCCTTAAATCCTAATGATATCTAGTGAATGTTTAGGAGGAAAAGATACTGGGAGGCCTTTGTCTTCAGCTGAAATATTCTTTGAACTTCTGAAATGTGGAAGCTTAAACATCATCTCCGGTTTTAAGGCCATCACTGAAGAGCTGCAAGAAGAAACTACAAGATGAGTAATTGGCAGAGATTTTCCATGTGATCCCAATGAACCAAGTGGGCTTGGGATTTGCCAGTAAAACTGCCTGTGCAAGCAACCAGGTGGCCAGTAAAACAAAAGAGAAAGACAAGACTGCTTTCTATCACTTTAGAAGACTTCTAAATATGAGGAGGATACATGAAAACACTAATCCTGGTACCAATTGAACCAAAATCTTGGCCAAGAGTGATTTATTCCTATCACTGGGCTGTGTCATACAAATTCCAGTATCTGGTCTTTAAAAGCCCTTGGAACTTGCTGGGGGAAAATTTCAATTGGAGCTGAACACAGCATGTTATATTTTGAGGCTTTGATTATTCTGGGTCTGACAGGCTCATAGAGATTTCATTGCCTCTGGGCAACATCTGCAGTGAAGCCTCGTAACAAAAGGATGGAGTGGCCTCACAGGGCTCCTTGATAGCCTGTATTGCATTAGAAGGAAGATGTGGTTACGTAGTCAGGGTAATTAATTAGCATTTCCATAAGCAGTCACAAGTCCTGTTAACCTTGTAAATGCAGGAGGCAGGAATGAAGCACAGATGTGCAGGCTCTGAAGATAAACTCCTCATGTGTGTTGTTCATTTGATTTTGTTGATGAGTTCCACCAGATTCTTTCAAGATCGACCTTAATTTAGCATGGCTAAAGATGCAAATGCACCCAACATCTGTTCATGGCTTGTGGCATCTCTTTGGCCACCAGTTCTAAAGCAAGATCTTAAAACAATACAACCACCCTGCCACTCTGAGGGGGTAAGCTGCTGGTCAGGAGTAAGATATGGAGCTGGCTCCAGGAAAGATATAAAGGTCCATGGACTTGGCCAATTTCAAGACAAATTTTAGTTAGGGTAGTGAAAGGCTGCATCTTGCTTGCAGACCTCCTCTCAGATTTTCTACCATGACAAGTTTACCGCTGCCTGGCTGACAATGGTTGTTCTCTTTTGGGGAGTCTCATTTTCTGGTGAAGTTTTATTTCTGTTCCCCCCAGCCCCCAAACACACCTGCTCCTCACAAGTGAGCTGCTCACTTGTTCCTTCTCCATTGGTTTCCTCATTCTTTTGTCTTGTCATGGTGGGGGACTCATTTTCCCTTGAAGAGCCACTATTTTTCCTCCTGACTTAAGACCAGTCCCCAGGAGAAACACACTGCCCAGCATGATGCGGTGTAGCTCTATGTACCTCTCCAGAAGCTTGTATTTCTGTTCCTCTGGTTAGTTTGTATGAAGTGTCAGGTGTGTGGTGTATTCAGTGTCACACCTTCTAGCTTTTATTAAATTACAAGGTGTAAGAAGTCACTGCTACAGGAAGATTACAGGTAAGAGTCAGTGTCTGCTGTCCTGGGCTGAGAGACTGACCTCTCTAAATGGTTACATCCCTTTGCTCAGCGAGCACAGATATAGCTTCATCACGGAGATTAGAGGAAAATTATTCTAACAGCTTCATTCAGAATAATTCTGCTTGTGATTCTAAACAAGGAAGAAGGAAATAAATACCAGAAGAGGCTGTTCTTTATGGTGAATCTTGGGTTAGAAATATCTAACAGAAGGGGCAGGGCAGGATGTGGAGAGAAAAACTCAACCCCCTTTTCTTTTGTTCCTGAATCATTTGGACAGGCTGTTCCCATGGCTTCATTTTTTTATCCCACACCACACACACACTCTCTGCCACCCCTATCTCTAAAAGTCGGAGCCCCGGCTTGGTTCAAAACCAGAATTCTTGTGTCTTTCTGTTGCCTCTGGCGCCACAGAAGTAATTGGTGAATGATATTAGGAGTCTTGTAACTCTCAAAGCTGTATATCTTTCCTCTTTTATAAGCTGGCAACAGATGAATTTTAGAACCTTTTAAAAATTATTGAGAATTTTGGAGCCACTGGGGCTCCTACTTGTGTCTTTCAGTGATGATGTAAAAATAAATGTCATGTTAGTGCAGGGTGTAGAGGAAAATGGGAACTGGACCAATAATGCCAAAGGGGTAAGAAAAACTCTCTTGCTCTGCTCAGAGCTTGGGCTGGGGGATTTTCTGATGGCATGTCTCCTGCTGCAGCAGTCTTCTCTGCTTCTTGGAATAGGCTGTTTCTAGTTTAGTCCTGTGCTCAGCAGAACTAAGTCTGTTTTGTGGGTTTGGTTTTTTTCCAAATCACACTTGGTCTGATCAGTGAGACACATCTCTGCAGCTTTGCCTTCCTTAGCATTCTGTTTGCTTTAATCTCTTAAGCAATTTGGAAATGCATGGTGTTCTATGTACACAAGCACAGGCTTGGAAATGCAGAAATACCACTGCAGGGTGAGCTGTCTCTTTAACCACTTTTCAAGAATTGCATTTTAGACCCAAACCAACCTAAGGTGTGGCCAACACATCCAGACCATGCTCTGTAGCTGTGGAACGACTTTCACTCAGACATAAATAACAAATTGCTCTTTGAAATCAGCCATTTAAAAATAGACCATGATGAGTTTCAACCTCTGCAGCCTACACTGCTGCCACAACCAGCGCTGTCACTCTGTCTTTAACAGCAGACCTGGCTGTGTTTATTCTGTGCTTTCCTGAAGCAGCAGTAACAGCCAGGGCCATGCCAGGCTGTGATTGCTCTGTGGAATTCTGACAGCTGTCAGTGGTTCCAAACACTGCTCTGTCGGTGAGTTGTGTTTGGAAAAGCTTGTTCATCCCCAGTGCAGAGGAGATGTACCAGGTGCACTTATCTGCTATGCAGAGGTACTGTGTACACTTACTCATCTCCTATGTAGAGGTTGGGCCAGACTTCATTGACGTGTGTGTACTTTGGGCATCCCTTCCACAAGAGCCTCTCCAGTTCAAATGCCCCTGGGGTACAATAGTCCTCATCAGGATCTACTTTGACTGCTGTATATGCATTTTTCGTCCCAGCATTCCAGCTTCCTGATGACATCTTGTCCACGGAGTAGCGCTCTCAGGATTCACAGGAAGCTGGAATGCAACCAAAACAGAACATTAACCCAAGGAAGCACAAAGCAAGTGACTCCTGCTCCAGCTGTGGCATCCTGGCAGCAGCACTTGACTGGGTGAGCATTGCTCAAGACAGATGAACCTGTTCTGTGGCAAACACAGACTTGCACCCCAATTTTTGCCTCCCCAGAATGAGGTGAGGATTTATGTTGTTGGATGAGCTCACCATGAAACATAACTCAAAAGTTTATTGACATTCAGTCTCTGCTGGGAATTTGTTTCCTGAAAAATCCATTGGCAAGTCTTTGGTAGGTCTAACAGCCTAGGGATCTAAAGCACCTAGGGAAACTGAGTGCAAATTTAAGTTGTTGGGGATTTTTATCATTAACTAAGACCCTCCTAAAGGCTTGTCCTTTGCAATTTTCAGCAATGTAAGGAGATGAAATGTGTCTGTTCAGGTGACTATTGCATGTACTGTTGTACTGTCTTGTACTCTTCTTTTTCCAATGTTGCCAGCTGCAGATTCCCTGTCTGCTGGGACACATTCCCTGTGGGCTTTTTTTATTTCTCCTACTGGACTCTTGGGTGTCTCAGGGTAGCAGTTGATCATATCTCTTATTCCCTTGAAGGGAGAAATTGAACCCTGTGGTTCTGTAAGAGACTCGTAACAAGCTGTGGAGTTAGGTTTGATCTTTGGAAGTGTGCAAGTAGAGCCTGCCAAAAATCCACCTTTCTTGCAGGCAGTGAATCCTATAGTTGCTTCCCAAATTTTTTTGTGTTGGCTGCTGAACGTTTGTGTCCTTTTAATTCTAAAAATCTGGCTAATGCCTTCATGCAGCTATTGTAGAGCTCTCCTGAAAGCAGGATGACCATTTTTCACTGACATCCCATGTACCCATGGGGTTTGTTTGCTCAGTTTGGGCTCTTTTGTGCCTGTCATGTTCTGTTTCTCTGAAAAGCTTGAAGAAGCCAAATGATTCCTGTTTTCCTACTCCAAAGCTGTGTAAGATTGTGGAGTCAGTTTTTGTTTGGCAAGTGTACACCTTTGTTCAAAAATTGGCTTGCTTTCACTGGCAAGGGGATCTATCTTTCAGCCAAGCTTCTTAAAACATGATGATGATGTTTAGCTAAGTGGTCCTCTCTTGAGATTTTTAAAGGGCTCTGAGAAGTCCAGCTTGTAGCAAATTTACCTTGGGCTTGTCTTGCATGCCTATGTGTAGTACCAAGTCCCATCTCTCTGCCCCAGTAACCATGCCCTGGGAGAAACTTTTTTCTTCCCCATGCCAGAATTATGCTAATTCTACATGCTGACTCAGCAATGTAGATAATGTTTGTCTGTCAGAGATACAAATCTAAGACAGTCTGACTTTAGGAGTGATTAGGCTGTTATCTAGAAATTGATAAGAACTGCTATTTGTCTAGTAAGGAATTATCTTAACTGAGAGCCTGTTGCCTTGATGCTGAAGGAGTGCTTTTATTCATGGCTCCATAACATGGGCTGGAGGAAAGGAAGGGAAGAAGGGAAAGCAGTGTAATCAGTAATCACAGTTGGTGGCCACAGTGCATTGATTTGTTACACCTCAGAACAGGGCAATTACATCTGCAAATGATCATTTGTGGTACTGGAACACCGGCGCAGTTTGAAGCTCGGTTAACACTCTGAAAGCTCGACCACTGCTGAGAAATCCTTGTTTCTGTCTGGAAACAAGGAAAATTCTGTCCTGGGAAGCCACATGCTCCCTGAACTTTCAAGTACGCTGTGTTCTTTTATGCCTTGCCAATGTTATCTGCTGCAGGGATTTTTAAATCGAATTAGAGCACAGGAAAGCATCAGTTGAAATTCCTGTAATAAAACATGTATTCCAGATTTGACTCTAGACTATGTAAGATGTAACAGAGTTGAAGTAGGAAGAGGGAAAAGGGGGCAAAAGAGCTAGTTTACTACTTCAACTCTGGAAATAATTGTCATGAAGAATTTGGTTGGGGGCAGAAGGGCTTGCATCTTCCCAGGAATCAAAGATGTCTAACCTCATCTCATAGTAGTTTCTTTTCGTACACCAAGCAGAGCTCCAGGAAGACTATTCCCTAGGCCAGCCCCCTTGGAATAAAAAGTGAAAAGTAGATTGGATTTTTTTGGCGTGGTTGTTCTTAATGCTATTACAGGTATAAGGAATGAATGTTTAGTACAAGCCCAGTCAGAGAAAGCTCAGATTTCTCTGGCAGACTTGTGTGGAGGGGAGACCATTCTTGCAGAGCGTTCACCCAGTGCAGTCAGATGGCAGCCAGATTGCAGGGTTACCTCTGCACAGGCTTGTTTGGAGCAGGCTCCCACCACTTGTGGTGCTTCATGTGGGCTGTAGATGAGTTAGTGTAGGCTGAATGATGTGCCAGTGCTGTGCCAGCTTGGCAGTCCCTTCATGGCACTGCACTGTTGGGGACACACAGCCTTAGCTCACAGAATAGCCTGAGTTGGAAGGGACCCACAAGGCTCATCCTAAATGGATGGCCCAGATGGAGATTGTGAGCCTGGCATTATTAACACCTCCTTCTGACCAACTGAGCTAATCCCAGGGTCATATGGAAGCTCTCTAGAATAGGGACTGTCCTTATGTCCTTTGCATAAAGAACCCTGAACCCTGCCTGCTCCTTGAGATGCTGCTTCAGGACAGCTTTTTCATTCCATGGGGGAGGGATGAAAAGTCAGCTGGCTGTGGAACTGCTGTTGTCCTAGAGGTCTCTCCCCAGCAGGAAGGTCTATGCCCAGCTTCAGGACACAGTGAGGAACACAACCCTGTATCTGGGGCCAGGAGTTCCCCCGCAGTGAGGCAGAGCAGTCTGCAGCTCATCCCACCCTTTCCCTGTGCCCAGAGCACAGCTTCCCTCTCATTCTGCTGGCCTGTGCCAAGACCAGGCAGTGTGAGCTGGTGACACAGCTTCAGAAACCTTCCTGTTCCCTCTCTGTGTCACCTGTTGTGGCTGGGCAGAGCTGGGTGGGGGGCACACCTCGGTGCTCAAGGCTGTGAAGTTCTGCCCGCTGAGCGCGGCATCCCATGGATTGTGTGGCTCTATCCAGCGCACAGCGCTGCCGGTGCTCCCCACTTCTGCTGTCATGGGCTTCATGGCATTATCAGAACAAGGATGATAAAAATCCAGTCATCTGCATTTTTATACCCTAATCTTTCTCTTCATAAATAAGACCAAAGTGCATGTTATCTAATAAATTTCATTTGTTAATCGCTTGGATGGCTGGAATATTTGTCCCCCTTGGGTTATATGTATATAAATGAAAATATTGTTAGTGATTTCACAAAATGGTAATTCAAAATAATGGAGAGTTAATCCTCTTTTCATTAGTGAGCCACTTCAGGACATACACTGTGGCAAATTACACTGCATTTTAAGTCATTCTCAAGTGCTGTGCACTAGAAAAAAAAACATTAAACTAGTTTTGCATTGATAGAAGTAATTGTGTGGCTAATTTGGATAAGCAGCATGCATTAGACACAGCAAAGGAATCTCTTCTTTATGTTCACTATCTACTCTACAGCTGCCAGATGGGATTTCTTATACAGCTCTTTAGCTTTTTTTTATTTTATTTTTAACAAAGCAGGGAGGGAGGAAAGAAAGTGCGAGGGGAGAAAAAAAAGAAAAATCTGCCAGTCTATCTGCTGTTTAATTCAGAGCATGAACACAGTCTAGCTGGAGCACTAATATGGCAGTGAAGGATTTGCCTTCTGCACCATGTTTGGAGTCCCTTGAACTACTCAAATTAACCCAAAATTTCCAGTAAGGCCCTGTGAAGTCACAGCATGTAGTGGCACATTTTCAAATCTGTTCATCTGAAGGGATGTCCAATCCCACCACAGAATTTGTAGGGGTGAGTTAATGCTTCTTTAAATGTCAGTCATGAGCTCTACAGTTTGGTAATCCCACAGATGGGGGAGGAAAACTGCTTTTTATCTAGAGGTGAGCATCAGAGCCTCGGCAGTGCTGTGTACACTTCTAATGCTGGTGTTCCCCATGTAGTGGAAGTTTTTGAATACTTGAGACTGAAAGCTGTAAGTCATTAGCTACATAACAAAATACTATGTTTCTTAAAATTTTTGGCTCAATGTGCTGTGCAAGCAAGCCCTTGTGCTGTGTATACAGATGCCAAACAATTTGGCAAGGTTTATGCCTGGGACTTAGGATCCAAGTCAGCTGTAGAGACTTAAAGAGAAAAAAATCAGGCGTGCACAGACAAGGACTGCATTTACCTTTGTCCTGTGCAAGGGCCTGTATTTCCTTTCCTTTTCTGCACCCCTCCCTGGCACAGGAGGTTCCTCCATCAGTGCTGTTGTCTCCACCATATGTACTCTGGCTGCCAACTTGTACATGATTTGTGTGCCTGAAGCTTCAGCTCTTCAATAAAGTCAGAGCCCAGTGGTATTGGCATAAATATGCAATAACAGAGGCTAAACAAAGTAAAAAGTGGGGAAAAAAATGGAGAGAAGACAATTTTCCTTACTCTGTCCTTTACAAGTATTAGGTGCTCTGTCATGCTGGGCACGGGGATTCCTTGCCTTAATGCCCACTTCAGTCTGTATTTTTACAGCAGAATAGTTTAAATTCTTTGCCACCAGTGTATCCTGCTCTTGGAAGTTCTCCCAGCTCCCATGACATCGATCACTTGTGCTAATGGTGTTTCGATGCTGGCTTTATTAAATTTAATTTGGTGTGCACATGTGGACAAGCCTTGGTTTTGTACTCAGAGTTGTCTAAAAGCTACTTCTCCCTGCAAATGCCAGGCAATCTCAAATTTACCTGGTTTAGCTGGGAAGTGAAAGTTTTTAGCATTTAGCAAACACCTAAATATACAACCTGTTTGTAAATACGGAGGCAGATTTTAATCTTATTCCTGTTCTGATGCTTTGAGATTTTTCTTCCTACCTGTTGTCAGCTCTGAAAAAGGTGTGGAACTGTGATATCATCAGAATTTTTTTCCAGCATGCCAAGGGAAGGAAAGAAATCTACCTATCAGCACTGAGCCTTTCATGAGGATTCTACAAAAGTAATGACATATCTACTGGACCTTATACCCACCTCAGTGCAGTAGGAGATAAACATAGTGCCCTTGAAATTAATTAGTGGTTTGACCCTCAAAACTAGGGACTAACATAGTAGTTAATCTACTGCCATAAACACTAAATCCAGTAGAAGAATAAAAAAGAGAAATAAAACCCCAGCATTTTGATTAAGAAATTATTTTTGTGCATGAAGAGCTTGTTACTAAGAAATTGCTCCCATTTGCTTTTCTGATCTTGGATAGAGGGCAGACTTACTTGAGTGTTTTTATTTATCAGTCAGAATTCAATACCATTGAAGCTGTTGGACTTCTATCTTCCAGGGAATAAAAAACTGAGACCTTCTTACCTTACAAATTATTATAGAACTAATGGTTTTGGTTTTATTTACTTCCTTCTTTCAGTTTAATAACCACCTTAGATAAGAACTTCATAGAGAAACAATATTTGTAACAAGTGTGTAGAAGAGGGAAGGACCCAAGAAACGGTAAGGATGGAGAATACCAATTCTACACTTTCAAAAAATGTGCCGAAGACTTGAATCTAGTTAGTAAGCAGTCTTCAAGTAAACACTTGCTCAGTGCTGAAGGCAGACAAAAATCAGATCTAATGACTGAGAGTCTACAGAAACAGTGAGGGAGGATCTACTCGGCAAGTTCTTGAATTTTTAAAAAATGTTCTGTTCTTCCATTTCCAGCCCACATGCCAGACACATACCTCCCTTCAGGGTGAAAAAGTGCTTGCCCTTTTTGAGTATGACTAAGCACAGGGCTGTTTTATAAACTGGAAAGTTCTTGCAGAAGCCAATGCACATGTCTGGAGCAGAGTGGTTGCACTTGGGAGGAGGGTAAACAGTGCTTTGGTTTCTAAGCCTTTTGTAACTCAAAGTACATGAGTTGAGCTAAGAGTTGGTCAGCTGCAGTGACAAAAGCTTGCTCTGTCAGATGATTTAATGAAATTAACTGAGAATGGTGCTCCCTGATATGCTGCCCCGGTGTAGTTTTGCTCAGACTCGGGAGGCTGACAGCAGCCATGAAGAGCTGTGTGCTTCCCCTGTAACCTCACACCTCTGGCACCCCAGGGTACTGCAACGAGCCGTGGTGCTGCAAAGGCTCCTTGGGTGCTGGGGATGTGTCTTATTTTGTTGGGCTTTTCTTCCCTAACACTAGGCCAAAAAAGTTAATTTTTTACAAACATTTCTTGTGATGGAGAAGTTTTTCAAAAAATATTTCTCTAAAAGACCCCAAAAAGAATTTAACAGATTCCAAAACTGGATTTGCGGGATATTTAAGCAAAAAGGACAATCCTGTGTTCCCTATTCTTGTCCAAGTCTTCACCAAAATTCATTTACTTCAGTTCCTTTATTTTAGCCCTGCATTCTTATACTTAAACCATTCATGGACTATAAAATAGTCCATATAAAATCTACTGCAGTCATCTTTAAACAGCTTTAAACCAGAATAATTGTAGCCTCTGTGCAATTATTTCCCAGACCCTCCTGCTGTGAATATTTAAAACTAACCAGTTATTTCAACGAATTTCTAACCCACATATGACTTTTAAAAAAATTATTTTTGCCCTCAGTCTTTATTGTTGACTGGACTGGTTAATGGAAAACAGATTAAGCTGAAATTTTATTAAATATTATTAAAGTGTCCAAAGAAACTTAAAACACAGCATCATCTGAGAGAATTTTAATTCAATTGGAAAAACTAGATTTGACTGGAGGGTGGAACAATTATTGAAGAATAGGGAAAATATTCTATGACAGATGTTACAAGTCTTTAAAAATTTCATTTTCATTCCCTAACTTTTACATTGAAATTATCTCCAAGATAATGACACTTTCAGCACTTAATTTCCTAATTTATAAAGTGATTTCTGTAACACAACAAATTTGGTTTTCTAAAATTATACATTATACTTTCAAAACCTTTTTGAGTCTGTAATAATTTAATTTTTTTTTTTCTGCAACAAGCTAATGAAATTACTAATTACCTCAGCAAGTTTTGTATTTCTCAGCCCTCTCCCTACTTTACTAAACAAGGTTGCAAAAGGAAGGAAAAAAGAGCAGAAGTACAGCAGAAAATGTATATTGCTTAGCCTTACCTGTAAGCTTAGGTGGGTGCTACAAGGTAACTGGGTCCTGTGAAGTGCAGCAGAACGACAAAAGAAACCTTACTAACTTTGCAACTAGAGTCTATTTTTAGAGGAGGATTTGCTGACTCTGACCTTGAGTGCTACCCACTCCAAATGACGATCTTTTCATCTGCTGGTAAAACTATTCCCTGATGTGACCTGAAACATTAAACCTGGCAGTTTAGTTATCTAGTCTTGGTATGACTAAGATAACATGATGCCTGCATGTTGACCATAATAAAACAAACATCATCTTTGATGTTGTCCCCTTGTCAAGGCTGATGCTATGTTTATTGCTGCATGTGGGTGAGGAGTATTGCCCTGCTGTTTCCTGTCATGCTGTGCACAAGTGATTTGGCACTGGCACAGCAATGGGAGAGGTGGCATCCTGATAAGGTCCTTTTCTCTTGCATGTGCACCACCAGAAAACCATCTTCCCCTGCTTCTTATTTTGATTTTCTCCAGTGCTAGCACTTTCAGTACCCATCTAAGTTACAAAATGCCTTTCTTTGCTGAGAGAGTGGCATGGTGCTCAGCATGTCTCAGTTCTGGTGACATGAACACAGCTCACCAAAATGAGGCAGAGGTGCACCCTCCAACCTTTGAAAAGTTCTCTACTTCCCTGAAGAGCTCCATGACTTCCTGCTGAAGAAAGCCTAAAATTTTCTCTGGTAAGTCACAGCCAGGTTCATCAAAGATCAAAGCTGGGTTCCCTGATGTCAGAGCCACACCACTTCCACGCCAGTACTTTGTCTGCTGTGAGTGGTGACCTTCATGGCCACAGGGCTGAAGGGCTCGGGGATTGCACACAAGCAGCTGGTTCAAAGCATCTTCTGCCTGGGTATTTGTTCTGTGGCAAACCCTGCCTCAGAGCTGCAACTCGCACCACAGCATTAGGAGGAGATTTTGGTGCTGTTGGACACAGGCTTGTGATGACCTAAGATCCTGCTGTCACATGAATATTGATATTTCTTAAGAGAAGTTCTTCAGATCTTTTGCCTTCTACCTGAGAGTGGGAAAAAGAGGCAAAGAGACCAGTCAGGGCAAGTGTGTGATACTGGAAGTAGCCATTTGGTCTCTCAACCCTTTTTCTTCTGTTGAGTGTTGACCATCCTGGGAATGATCTCTCTGAGCAGACCTGCATGCACTGCTTGCCTGGCTTTTCTGCCTCACACTGCTCTCTACTGTCACCAGTGCCTGCAAAAAGCAGCCAGCTATGGAAACCTCTTGTGGAACTTTTTTCATTTCTTGCAAGAACAGAAATGGTCTTCTGTTACTGCAAGTGCCTGTGCCCTACCAAAGATTCAGGTTGCCTGACCATTTTTTTCCGAAGTACCCACATCTTAGAGTAGTGGCCATTAATTTTCAGTGGGACACAAATTCCTGACCCTGTCAGTTATTTTTAATGTTGCATTAAATCCTTTCAATCGCCTTTGCCATCCCCTGTCTGTTTAAAAGATAAAAGTTCATCCCAGAAGGACCAGGGCCAGACTTGGTCATGGCCTGTGGCTAATGCTGCAGATGCGAAGTAATAACAAACAGTTTCAGTTCAAGTTCTGGGCATTGTATCTGCTGCTGTTTCATGCTAACAGCATCGCCCTAGCCAAGTTTCTGCCTTAGAGAGCAGCCAAGCTCCTCCCTGCCAATTATTCAGATAGTCACTCTTAAAATGAGAAAGAGCTTGGATGCTAGAAACCTGCTGTGCCATCTAGAATAGCTTGTAAGGTTGTTGTGCAAATTAATTCAATACTGATAGCAGAGCAACTTTGTGGAGGAGGAGATACAGATTCCATATAACAGAAACTAGCAGCAGTTGCTTTATCTTTATCCCTGCGGGTGACCCAGTATTGGTAACATGGGTAAGATGATCCAGCAGACTGGCAGTGCTGGTGAGAGGAGGCTGCTCTGTGAGGTCTGTGTGCCCCAAGGGTGGGCAGTGGTCTGTTGCTTCTCTGACCAAGGTTGTCTATCTGATGAAATCAATAGCATTACAACATTTTGTGGTACTGTTATTTTCAGGCAGGCATCTGAAAAAGAAGTATTTTTCTGTCTGAATGGCTGTCAAAACAATATGAGCCCTTGTTCCCTTCTCTCCATAAGGTCCTGAGAATATGTGCAGAAGGTCACTCACCTCCTGGAAAAGTCACAGAATGGGTAAAATTGGAAGAACCGTATCTGGTCCAATCTCCCTGCTCAGGCAGGGTCATCCTAGAGCATGTTGCACAGGACTGTGTCCAATTTTGGGACTGGTTGTTTGTGTTTCTATTAGTTTTGTTTTTGTTAACGAAAAAATCCTAGCTGCTGAGATGTTTTGAGAGTAACCAATGACTTGGAGTGCTTTGAGCCTGGACACATAGAAAACACAGCAGGAAGGCTCTTACTTTGGAAGAGGTAAGCACCTGCACTCTGGTAAGTTGAATTGTTACCTCAGACTCCTAAAAACTGATGTGTGCCATGTTTTTGGTAATTTCTGAAAATCTTGGCCAAACTGATGACGGTGCTTTGAGCACACAGATCACCCCCTGTTCCTGGAGCCTTGCCTGCATCCAGCCTGCTCGTGTTCCATGTGCAGATCCCTGCTGTCAGGGATCAGCTCCCAAAGGCAGTCACCCACTGGCACCAGGTGTCACTGACACTTTCTGTTGAACAGGAGCATGGAACAGTGGGGAGGATAAGAAAGAACCATCCAGAGGGAAGAGCTGGGAAAAGGGGAGGGGAAAAAAATCTTAGAAGGAATAAACTTCTTCCACAAAGGAAAAGGGAAAGAAATTGTAGATTTCTGGCCAGAGCACACTAGAGGTACAGCTGGAAAAATCTGACACACTGAGACTTGAAAATTTTATGTTAGTTTAAAGAATAAACTTTGAGTAAAGTTCTGCTTTAGAAGACTTCCCTCCCCCATTCCAACCTGGTGAACTGGAAGACTTCCTCTTTGCTACGAAATATGTTCTTATTTGGAAAAGCTGGGTTTTTAACAATTTCATGGGAAGAATAAGTATATAGTTATATAATATTGTCCTAATGGACATTTGCAGCTGTACTGAGATGCTAACAGCATGCAGAAACCATTATGTTTCCAGTTGTTTGGCAAAAGTTAAGAAACCTTATATATATATATATATATATATTTTAAAGTTAACTGTAAAGTAAATCCAGATGGTTCTGTCTCACACAGACAAGCAGTCTTCAAACTAGACATGTAGTTGTAGCCTGGCTATAACTTGTTTTGATTACTGCAGATAGAGAGAAATGCTTTAAATGGCTGCACCCTTCTCACAAAACGCTGCATGCCCTTGATTCTTGCTGAAGTGAACTGGCATTTACACTGCACTACATAAAACTTGTCTGACAATACCTAGCGTGCAGGAGTATCTCGCTGGGCGTTACTCATTTAATTTCTCTTTATACTGAAGTATTGCTTAATGGCCTCCATCAGGGTTGGGGCTCTGCTGAGACAGGCATTGCAGACCCATAAAACAAAAATGACAATTGCTGCCCTAAGTAACCTACTGTTTGAGCCTGGGTTTGTGCTTCTCTCTTCATCTCCCAGCTACAGATTGCCATAAATATCGGTTGCATGCTTATTTTTGATTGATGTATTCAGAGTTTTATTTGATTCTTTAATAAGCTCTGTCTGTTGTGTTCATTACTTCATTTCAGCCAGACGTCGGTTGTGTTGCTGCTATCAGCAGGGGAATCAGAATTATGTTGACTTGTGAGGCCATTCTGCAAATCAAATCAAAGGGTCAGCTTTGCTTCACAGAGCAACGATTTCAGTGGCTGAATGTTTTAAGTTGACACATTAAGGAGCATTTCTAAAAGTCTGAAAATAGGAGGAACTGAAAGGTCCATCAGAAATTATAGACCTGCGATATGTTACTTTTTAATGTTTTGTGGTTTTCTTTTTGTACTCAATAAGCAAACATTCTTG
The DNA here is from genome assembly GCF_001522545.3 of Parus major. Classification (NCBI taxonomy): domain Eukaryota; kingdom Metazoa; phylum Chordata; class Aves; order Passeriformes; family Paridae; genus Parus; species Parus major. The sequence goes on along the minus strand of NC_031775.1, from coordinate 10,294,443 downwards.
TAGATAAAGGTTGATGTTGTTCAACTCAGATAACAAGTAGACACACTGTTTTATGAGCTTCTTGGGCAGTATTGTCAAGAGAGTAATTTGGATTTGACCTGATAGGAGTCAAATTTACTGGCCAGTGCATCTCTTGCTGTGTCTGTGACAGGGCTAATAGGCCAGCATCGTGGCTGTGTTTGTAAGAGAGTATGTGAGACGGGGACAAAGCAAGTTCCCTGGGGGTTAGGAAGGAAGGACCCCAGTCCTGAACAAGGCTCCCTGGGTTTGTGGGGTGAGGCTGGGGCCATGGCTCTGAAAGGCATTTTGTTCATTGTTCTGCTTTTTCTCTCACTGTCAGCAGAAAAAAATGTTCTGGGAGATTTGTGTTGAAATGGAGTAGAGATCCCAAGGCATAGTAATGTGGAAAATAAGGATGAGGTCTTTCTTGTAACTTCCCCTTACTGAAGAATGCTGGGGACAGGGAGAGCCTGGGGCCCCAGATTGCTGACTCCCCTGTGCTCAGTCAGTGCTAAGGGGAAGGAAGCCCTCCAAGGAGAGCACCTACCAGAGGAATCCTATGCAGAGAGAGTACCCACTCATTCTGTGCTGTGCAGGGCATCCTGATGTGCTCGTCAGGCCCAAAAAAGGGGCATCTCCAATTGGTTAGTGTTTAAACTGACCTCTAAAGAAAATGGCATTGCCAAAAATCAAGGAGATTTTGTCCCTGATTTACCACAGTAACACACAGAGAATTGCACCTAATTCTCTTGACAAGAGAATTGGGAAACTGACACAGTCTGTTTCTGCTCTTGCTATTCGTGAGGATAAGAAGCTCTTTTTCTTCTACTTCTCCGTATCATTAATAACACATTGCTGCAGAGGTTCCAGAAATGTGTGGTCCAACCTATTTCCTAAGCATAGCACACTTAAAAAAATAAACAATAACAGTAGATACTTGGTATGTAACTCTGATCAGAAAAATTGTCCAGACATGCTGAGAGGAGGTTTCAGGTCAGAGTAATCTCATGGTATATGGAGTGCCAAATCTAGACTTAAATAGAGCTGGGAGACAGAAATTGGATTGATGTTTGCAGTCCACTTGGTACATGCTTCTGGCTTGCTGGCAAGGCAAATGGGGAAACACCAGATTTGCCATGCTGGTGCCATTGGTCTGGTGTCTGTTCTACTGACTGTGGTCAGTAACAAACCCATTAAAGGAAACTATATGAAATCTGTGCTCCCCACTTATGGGATAAATTTTCTGCCCTTGAGAAAATCTGTTTACTCTTCCCACTCCACCTCCTTAGATAAAGCTTGGCTGAAAGCCTGAAGTTTTACATATTTTCCAAAACTATTTATTTTCTTCCAATGTAAATTGTCTCTGATGGCGGTTTTTCTTATTTATGTGACTACATTATATTCTCTTTAACTCTTCTATGGTCTTTGCCTCCCAGTGCTCTGATAATGAGTTGGACAGACTAAATAACAATGACAACTACAACAGTTAACTGGTTTGAAATATGTCCCCTTTTCATTCTTCCTTAGCAAGTTTGTGGGAAGTTTACCCAGCCACTGCTCAGGTGCAGCTGTTCTGCTGCACTTGGAACATCTGGTCCTGTGGTACTGTATGGCTATGACCTACCGTCCTTCTCGAAGTAATCAGCTGCACTTCAAGCCATAAACCCCCACAACAGCAAAACAATGTCTCATAATCCACCAGGAATGCTCCAAACCACCTCAGGGCAAGTGCCTTTTAATGACTTTTTGCTCCGAGTTTGATCAGGTTCCAGACTATTTTAAGCTGAGAACACCATAAATGCTGGAAATTAGGTACTCCATTTCAGGAAAAATGCAAAATCCAGACTGAGTAGATCTGCAAAGCAGAAATAGGGTTGTTACATTATGAGAGAGATAGTAAGGCTGCCTTAATAGATGGCATTCAAGTACAGCTGCTTATGGTTCTTAACTGGTGTTGGCCCATGAAATGCATACTTAGAAGGGAAATTGGGGAGAGCTAACACATGCCTGGGGGCTTTGAAGTTATTATCATCCACATGCATAAGAACAGGAGATCCTCTCTAGTCCAGCAAGTACTGAGAAATGAATGAGTTTGGCGCATACATCAAAGGTCTTCACTTGTAATTTGCTTAAGAGATTAAAAATGAAATATGAGGGAATTATTGAGGAAGAGCAAGCTGCTGTTTTTTCCCCCTTGCAGCAGGAAAGAACAATTGAACATCTATTCTGACTGAAAGTGATTACTGAAAAGCTTTCTGACAACCTGGAGAAAAACAGCAGTTGCATCTTAGTTTCACTGACATCAAATAAGCTTTTGATTTACTGAGACCCAACTGGACCTGTCCAGCACCAAGGATTGTCTTTGAGAAGCAAACAAACTTCATAAAGCTCTTTTTTTTTACAGAGCCACAATCTCTAAAGCAATGCATTGCCAGACCATGAAATGTGCTCTTCATTTCAGCTACCAGAAATATTCAAAACCTAGTGGCAAACACCTGAAGGTTGCTACTTTTCCCATGCCTGTCAAATATAATTTTGACTAAGGAAGGAGAAAGCATTGACAAGTTATTAAGTCATAGCCAGGTTAGGTGATATGGAAGCTTGATAACAACTGTGGACTTCTGGGAAAAAAACTATGAAAGCTTTGGAGATGGAAGGAGGAGACAAGTGGCTTCCTGGAACAGCTTCCAGTAGGGTTGCAGAGCATGGGAAATCCTTATTTCTGGGATTTGAGGAAAGACTGTGATGAATTTTTGAAAAGAATCCAGAGATATTGGCAGAAGTCTAGATCATGTAAGTCTTCCTATTGCACATCCTTTTCCGTGGCCAAGTCAGAGATGCTGTGGAAGAACTTGTTGCCTCTGAATTAAAATCACATACCTTTAAACAGATCCTGGCCTTCTTTGGAACTGATACAGGAAGTGATGGGTGTTAGTCTATAACATGACACAAAATGCTGACTACAGATCATTTCCATGCTTACTTTGAAAATTTCCTTGACAAAATAAAATTTATATGGTTTGTTGACTTTATATCTATCATGCTTTAACATCTTTTCTTCCCTTCACCACCTCAAATTCTTATTGAGTGTTCTTGGTCCACATCATTTTCTTTAGGTTGGAATTTTACCTGCTTTTCTGTGTTCTGAAGTGGGTGGTCCCTAAAAAAATCTTGTCTGTTACTTTGTTGTCCCTTGAGCAGAATATCACCAGTCTAGCTCATTGTTTTTATATCATGGAGGCACAAGGCAGTAGTAATAAAAATGACAGTAGGTTTTCCAGTCAGAATTAATCAACTACATTTATGATCATTGCTGCTCTTAATTTTTCTGCAGTGTTAAAATAGTCACTTGTTAAAACAGCCAATCTTGTCCACATTTTTCAACCCACAGAAATAAACACACACTGAAAATTTTGAGGCAAGCTATTAGCTTGACCCACTGCTTTTCCAGTAAGACACCAAAGCACCTGCATTTGTGCAGCTGTGTTTCAACACACCTTATTCCAGCTGTTACAAATGCTGATTTCACTGTAAACTATGGATTCAGTCCTCTGCATTTTCCTGACTTACAGACAGTGAAGTGACAACCAATTATTTTAAAAGAACGTTAATGTAGAGGGTTTTCACATGAATGAAAATGTGAAAGCCAGCACAGACCTGAGAACACAGCCTAGTGGCAGAACAGAGCATGGAAAGGGGTGTCAGGAGACCCTTTGCTGCCAGAAAGGGAGTGCCAGGGGACAGGACTGGCCATCAGAAACACTTACTTAAGGATTAAAACTGTGGGAAAACTGGCTGGATGTTCAGTGAGATGATTTTAAAAAACCTTTGCAGGAAAAGAGGACTTGGGGCTGAGATGCAGACCCTAAGTGTTTGAAAAATTTAAGCTATCAACAGGAGTTGATGCCTAATGCAATTATAGCTCATTTACTATAAGAAAAGTCATATATATAAACAGTGCATAAAATTCTTGCTGAGCATATTTTTGAAATGTCTTGTATTGTTTAGTGTTATGAGTAAGCCTGGTTTTTGAGAAAGAGAACTACATGGCATGCCAGAGATAAATACAGGTTTTACCTATTGACTTGTCTCTTTAAAGAGAGAGGAAGAGAGCAGGTGGAGGGTGAAAAACCTAAAGGAAGAAAAACTTGAAAGTAGAATACTGTATCAAATATTGTTTCCTTGGAAACAAAAAGGAAGATTACATCACAGGGTTCAAGCCTATAAATAGAAACCTAGCAGTGCAGATACAAAAGAAACTCTTGTTCCTAGAGAGAGAATGTAGAAATGAAGATGACCTCCCTTTAGACACTGCTGTCACAATGCGGTCAGCACAACCTGATTGTGAGGAGGAGCAGTAAATTTAGCTGATGGTACATGACAGTCCTCTCTCAATTAGCTGTAGCAGTCAGCTCAGGGAACTGGTTCAGCTGGTGAAAAGAGGTACAATTTTCAGGCTGCTATAAATACCATCAGTGTCTCCAGAGCCCTGCTATGCTGCTGTGGCAGAAATTACTGAAAGTCTTCAGCCTGAACTCTAAATCCTTTTGGGCAGCCATGACAGGACAGCAAAAACATCAAGACTGTAGTAATGTTTGTAAGAAACAACCTGGGCAAAGCATCTCTGTGCTCTGGTGGGAGTTCAGTCCTTTGGAGAACATGAGCTGCTACTCACGGGAGTGACTCAGGGGGTTTGTTCTCCTGTGGACCCCACTATGCCCTGCCCCCTTCTCCTGTCTCTCTTGCTCCTGCTGCATTTATGTGACTGTCATTCCTCATTCCTGTGCTGAGGGCTGTAGAGGTGAGCAGGAGCACCTGAGGAGGCTCTCGAGGCAGCCACAGAGGGGTGTCTCAGAACACACTGGGTGCCTCCCCTGCTGGTCTCAGTGGTGTTGGGGGCCAAGCTCTTGCATCCTGCTAGTGTGAACTGTCATTGCAAGTGTTTTCTGTTTCTGAGTTATGTTTCCTGATGCTGTGGAATATTTATACAATTAGTTGCTAAACCAAATAATGATATTTTCATTGTTACAGATGAGTTCCTTTGGACTATGCAGTGGTTCATCTTACAACCTTTACTTTTTAGTGACATGAAACTTTCTCTCTGCAGCTGAACACTCATATGAGTGTGTATAAACAACACTTCTAAAAAGATAGCTCTAAAATTGGGCAATTCATGCATCTTATGGGCTAATGTAGCTAAATCTGCCTTCGGAATTCTAAAGCCTTGAATAAATTGTATTATTGTACAGTCTTTCCATATGTTTAAAAAAAAATCAATTGGCTATGGCTCTTTTAGGAAACAATCCCCTTCAAATTGAGACACAGATTTGTTCCATCAGTTTGTATGTGATAACTTAGGGTCTGGTCAAATTTCCACTTTCTGGTGGGAATCATCCTGGTTTGAGTTGGGAACTTAGTGTGACCAACAGCTCACAAAGGATTGCTCCTTCCCAGAGCTGACAGAGTAGGGACTGGAGATACTGGTAAATGAAAAGATTTCTTAAATGTCCCAATGTCATGGATGTTGATGATGCTGTAATATATACGTATGTATACATCCTTCCCTGGCACTGCTCATTATAAGGCATAGCCAAGTCAATGAAGCAGCATATGTTCCCAGCTGCTTTAGCCCTAGGACATGGTGCACCAGGTGGCAGAACTCTACTCTTGTAGCTTTTTTTCCATGTCTTGTAACGTGGTACATACTCCTAAATCTACCAGAGAATCTCAGCTTTCCTTGACAGGGAAGAGGAGGAGGAGGAGGAGGAATCTAAGTTTATTGCCCTTGTCTAGAAAATAATGAAAACAATGAACTTTAAGACAAATAATAAAATCCCATGCTTTATAAAGACATCCTCGCAATGGGAAGGGGTGTATATGTGTGTGATACAAGAGTTCTAAACATCTGGAGCTGACAGAAATACAATTCTTGCTTAGGTAGATACAGGGGTCATTTGCATGTGTCTGAGTCTAGCTGTGATTCTGCATCCAAGACTGCTATTACCGTAATAAATTTTTAAGAACCCACAGCTATGAATGTCTAGTGCTAAGGGAAATCTGGATAGGATTTGAACCTTGTAGTTTGTGTCAATCTTCAGTTTAATCTTGTTTTAATTTGAAAGAATTGTAAAGGATTTGGCATACTTGTTTTCATGGGAGAAGTGGTTTGAGTGGGGAGGGGATGCTGATATGATGATGCTTTCTGTGACTTGCTTGAGCTTGCTGCTGTAATCTCTCATGTCTGAATCATTGTGCCTGCACAGTTTGCTTCTTTCTTTTCAAAATAGAAGTTCTACATTGTAAGTTGATATTCTGTGATGCAGTGTTCTGCCAGTATAATCACAGAGTTCCAGAAGTGCACTTCCAATATATTGCATGGAAAAACTACTAGAATATGTAGATTTTTTAAAGTTTTTTTTTTCCAAGTTGCCCAAAATTAATTTCTTTATTTTTTAGCAGACTAGTACCTTTATTGGCAGGCAAGCATTTCTGAGCATTGGGACGACTGGATGGCCAGCTTGAGAAAGATGTATTTGTCTGTTAAAATGCTTTTGGATGGCTGGCCAGTCATTCTGCTATGGCACTGGTACTTGACATCTGACCAAAAGGAAGTGGGAGAGCAGAGATGCTGTGAAGTTGATATATGTCTGGTGTGAAGCAGGCTGGGTTAGAAACTGGAGGTCTTGCTGAAGGTTAATAGTGATGGTAAAACTAGCATGTAACCACATGGAGATATAACAGAATATAAACTAATTTTTTTTCTTCCAAAAAAATGTCAGTAGGTAAAAACATCAGGTGAATTGAAGAATATAATAGAAGAAACAAACAATTTTATTTGAAAAATTCTAAATACTCTTTGTGTTACTGACTTCTCCCAAGCACTCCCTACCTCCCTGAAGAGCCACATCTTGCTATTCTGCCTGATCAAATGAGCTGTTTGAATTAAAAGCACTCTTAGACTAACATGCATGCCAGAACTGTTTTCCTTGGTACAGTTTTCATTTCTTGTTATATTATGCCTCCTTTGATTAATTCAAATATGTAGGAAATGAAAAAGATGGTCACTGATTTTCAATCAGTTATGTATTCTAGTCAGCTAATTACACGCAGACAATTAGCACTTGCATCTGAGAAGTAGTTTAGCCTTCACCTGTGCAGAGCGTGCAAGGCTGGGATTTCCCTAGGAAAAGTGAGGAGGAGGAGAGTAGTCTCCCCTGGTCTGTGATGGTATTTGGTCCCAGGATCCAGGAGCTGGGGTGCAGCCTCTCCCTGCAGCCAAGTGCTGCCTGGCTGATGAGGCTGGGTCCTCACTGGTGTAGATATTCCTTCTGCAAAACCCTTGGCCAGGGAACATCTTCAGGGGACATTCAGGGAATCATCTTGTTGTTGGCCATTATAGATTTAACCCTCTAGAAATGTTCTCTGCATGGGTGACCTAGCCAAGTCACAAGTACTGGTACCTCCAAGCATGGCCGTAGCCACAAAAATTGCGCAGCTTTTTGGTAGTTACACATACACACACAGAGGATTGGAAATGCAAGTCAATGAATAGAACAAAAAGTAAATTTAATTCTTCAAATATTCTCAGTTTGAATAGTCTCTGATAAAATGTTTTCTTCCCTCTAGTGAGAATAGCAAAGAAAATTGTCTTTGAGTCCAGCCCTGGGATCCTGCTGTGTCTCTCTTGTGAATGAGCAATGAAAAGTGGCCATTCATTGCTGAATGATTATTTTTCCCCTTCAATGGAGTGTGGGGGGAGAAACCCTCCAAAATCCAAGTCTTCTATGAGTCCAGCAGACTAAAAGCATGATGAAACCTCTGGAGGGAAGTAAAAAGTTATGAATGGAGAATAAAATACTGATGCAGAGCAAAAGGGCTGTTGTGTATAAAGAGCAGATGGGAAAATGTTGAGTTTCAAGTTTAAAAGACAAGGATCTGAATCTCATTCAGCTGAGCAGGGGAAGTGGTTTGGGTTTCCTTTCCTTGGAGGTTGGCTCCACTTGATGAATTGTCGAGATGTGCTATAAATGTTTAAGATTTATAGGAGAGGCTCCAAGTAATACTAATGAATAGCTAAAAATAGATATGATAGGAAAATATAAACTGACAAACAGATCATCCAGCACAATAATAACTTCATAATCATGCAACTGTTGCCAACTGAAGATGGGAGATGTGGCTTGAAAATGAGCTTTTGTTTTTCACATCTGAAAGTTAAAGGAGTCGGAGTGGAAACAGATGTTCTTGAAAACAATGTGTCAGAATAACTCTAGTAACAGCCAATTGTCACCAGAGCTGAGCAAATAATTCCTTGCTTACTCTTCCCTAGCTGATGGTTTTCCAGTGGTGGGTGGGGATTTTTGAAAAGAACTGATTTATTTATTTATTCATTGTAAGCAACCTAAATGATGTTGATGCAAAAATTTTCAGTGTCTCACTTCTTACAGTTCTGTGCTTCTTGGGAATTTTTGTTGAAGAGCTGTTGATCTTCCAAAAGCAATCTTAAGCGCTTTGATGGATCATTTTGGTTGTAAATGTTTTTGAGTATTGAATTTTTGATATTTAGTATTAGATTAATTGATTAATTATAATTGTTATTGAATCAGGAGGAATTAGATGATTTGTTTTCATAGAAAGGGGTTTGTAGAACAGCAACTGTCAGAAGTGTTTTACACTGGGAACAACCACACTTGATCTTATCTACTACAACAGCAGAATTACTGAGCTTTCATTTTTACTGTCTGCTGAACACCTACAGAAGAGAAACATTCAACTCAATAGCTGATGTATGGACAGACAGAAGCATCAAAGATCCTTTGTGCTGCTATGAACTTGGTCTGTGCTGGATGTCTCTTTAATGTGCTGAAATATCTTTGTGGTCATGAAGATGACTGCCAACAAACAGGACCAGTCTGCAGCAATTGGGGGACCCTATTCCTTGACAAGTAACATTTTGTGTGAGAGGAGGCTCTGCCCATACCTTGAGCAACAGACAGATCAGAAGTGTGAGCTGAATCCCAGTCTTGCTTTTTAACTTGGTGTTTAAGAACTAATGTTTTTATCTGTCCAGCTGGCTGGACTTGCTTGTGCAGATTTTCTATTTGTACTATTGTGAAAATAGTTTTATTTGCAATGGTATTTCCATTGGGAAATGCCTTTGTCTGCAGAGTCACTTCCCTGAGAGTTGTTTCAAAAGTTAATCTGTGGAGAATATTGCACCTTGTTTTGCAGTATTCAGATACCCCTTTACAATGTAAAGTAACAGAAGTTATTCTTTTTCAGATACTATTATCACCTTTACTTGCCACCACCTTATTGTCTGAAATGTGGGCAGAGCTCAAAGATCTGGGCAAGTTGTCATGGACTTCACTTTAATTTAGTAATCAAATGAGAGAAGTCTGGATAAGACATGATATGGCAACATCACAGAAGCTGCTTTGTGGCAGGGTGGAGAATAACTACTGGCAGAGGAGGAAGAAAAAGGACAGGTTTTTAGAGAATGAGGCAAGTTTGCTTGAACAGCTGGGGTTGTTGAGCATCAAGATGATTGAAGGATGTTATGGAGGCAGAAGCAGGCGGAGGAGAGACAGAGTCATCTCCTCAGCTAACACTGCTGGGTATTTTTAGGAGTCTTCCTGAGAGTGCTTTCTGTATATAAACAGTCAAGGCAGAGGTGAGGGGGAGCAGTGTAACTCAATGATACTTGTACTGCAAATAGTACATTGCAAAGAGCAAACTGTTTGACTTTATTAAACTGCAGCCTCCTGCAATAGATCAAGGGTCTAGTTTCTAAGCAAAATAATTGTAGCCTAAAGAAAACTTAAACGTTGAAAGTCCCATAGGCCCTAGATTCCTGTTTGACTTGGCTTCAGGAGCTGCAAATACTGTTTGAACCTCAGACTATGAAGTAAATTTGCAAAGCACAAGATGTTTTGAAACCCCTTTCCACAGTAACACATAGCCTTGTTATCAGAAAAATACAGGACAAAAGACAATGGGAGGAGGATCAGTCTGGCAAGTGGGCTTGACAGTGCTTTGCAGTTCTGGTGGGGCTGGCAGGAGCTGGGCAGATCTGGTCTAGGCATCAGGGTGAATATCACCTGGGCGTGGTGGGCAGTGCCAGGGTTAAAGCACAATCGGAGCCATGGGCTAGCTTGGAAGAGGGCAGTGTAATGCAGAACCGGGGTCTGCCTGAGACTGCTTCCCTCCACCCTTGTTTACAGACATGGGGGGTTATTTAGGGTGCTGTACCTGAAGAGTGGTGTGTGCTGGAAGCAAAAGCTGTGGATGAAGATGCTCCCATAGGAGAGCCATCCTTGCTGCCGCAACTCCAAAGCTACCTGTACAAGGAGGAATGAGTCAATGCACCTGTGAGAAAAAGGCTGACACTCTGAGCTGCTGCCACTACACATAGTGAGTACCTGGACAATATCTTGGCTGCCATTTCTTTCCATGGGAAACCAGTCGTTGGCACCATCTCTTTGCATGAAACTTGTTGAAAATTTCTGTCCTCTCTTCCCTTGGTTCCTTGCCCAGCAGATTTATGGCCTCATTTTCCTTTTACAAATAAAACCCTAAGCACAAATCCAAAGGATAAATAACACAGTGCAGACATGCCCATGGCAATATTCTCTGTATCACTGCTGAATGTCTGAGAGGAAAAGCTAGTGAAGGCAAGATATCTCATGTGAGAAAACGCCTCTCGTGCTTTTGTGCCAATACTGGACTTTGGAGAGCAATCTTCTCGTGCTTTTCCCCAGACATCCTGTTTCAGCTCAGGCAAACTTCAGGTGTCTGCAAAAAGGGGCTAAGGCACCCATCCTTCCTGGCAGGGTTTTTGTGAGGGAGGTATACCAGCTCTGCCACTGCACTCAAGGTTTCTCTTTCATAAGGGCGGAATGGACAAGTTCATAAATAAACCTGAGTGTTTGCTCTGCACCAGGTAAGGGTGTTCATGGAAATGGTAGTGGTGTCACTGCCACTGCCCATTAACAATTTAAGAGGCTTTTGTTTAACTAAGCACAGGAGCAATAAGCCTCAGTGTGCAGGACATGTGGGTCAGAGGATAGGACTAAATTGTCATCAATACGGAACCTGCCCCTGTGGCCTTGCCAGGCCACCTCCATGGTGCTGCAGCCCTCACAAAGAGGGGAGCTAATGGTGGGCTCAATAACATTGTCTCCTGAAGGGTGGAGAACCTGTAAGGAGATGGGGGACTTGCCTCTCACTGTCTGTACTTCACAGCAATGCAAAGCACTCAAAATAGGACAGGCACTTCTAGAAAAGGATTTTTTTGTCCTGGGATTGGATTATTCTCTTTGGGTCTTTTTGAGTGTTTTTGACCTCTTGTTTTTACTCTTTAGTTGGGTTTTTTCCCATGTTGAAGAGGAAGTGTCTACTATGCACCCATAATGGTGACAAGAGCCAGAAGGCCTACTCTGCCAGTGCCCTAGCTTACCTTGCACACTGCAGCTCCAGACAGATGTATTGATCCCAGCTGCAAATTATGGATGGCAGGGAAATCCATGGCCTGCCCTGGCTGGCTGAAATAGTCTCACAATGGCCAACAGGCCTCAGCTGGGGTAACTTTAGGCTCAGTCAGTCTCACAAGTTGCTCACTTTAAGTTCTTCCTTGCGACCACATATGTTTCCAGATGTGCAACTCACTGGAAATGATGACCTGTCCTGATGGGCTCAATGCATGGAGATTTTGGACTGTTGTGTTTCATACACTTCTTGTGCTTTAATATAGGGATTGGCATGGGTCAAGTTACAGAGGCTTGAAGGGAGTGGTTAGTAAGGCAACTGAAAACACCACTCACAAAAAAGTTTCAGCACGGTCTGCAATAAAAAGGAATCCCAGACAGACCAAGGTGGAAGAGACCCAAGTGCCAGGAGTGGTTCAGTCACTATGCTTACTGAAATCTAATCTCCTTGCCGTGGCAGGCAATAAGAGGCCTGTGAAAACTATAACCTCACTGATTTTTTCCATCATTAGCTATGACCTCGCTTCTGACTGCTTACTCCAGTCTCAAAGGATGGGACCCTTTCTGAAGGGAAGACATGTGCCTCTGTTCCCTGAGAGGAAATTAGTCTGTAGCATTGCTATGCTTTACTTAATATGTTTATGAAAGTGGAAACACCACCTGAATTCCTCTATAGACTCTGTAGGGAAATCATGTTTCCATATTGTATTATGAGAAATGAAGCAAAGGTGTGCTATGCTCAGTTAATATTTTTAATGTATGGAGGTAAAAGAAACTTCAGTTCAGAAGAAGTATATGCTTCCCTCTTTCTATTCAACATCCATGGTGCTATAAATACAAACTGCAGGGTACTTTCAGAACTGAGAGCCTTTAAGGCTTCTCGAGGGAAAACATCACACCAAATTAATCTGCCGTCAAGTGGAAATTCTATATTGTTTGCATTTGCCAATGTTCTGTATGTGGCTGTAATTGCACTGGAGCAAATATCTGCTTCGAGTTCTTCACAAGATTAAATGTGGCCAATTGGGCGTAAAAGAGTAATTGAAATGCAGAGCTGCTACTTTGGATTTGTTAGAGGCATTGCTCATTTTTGCTCTGACATGACGACACTAGGTTCTGACTTTCCACTAAAACAGGGAAATTTGGGGAATGTGATTTCGAGCATCGAGTTGCAAGCTAAGAGGAGGACATTTCTGTCTGGCACTGTGCTGCCCCACAGTGTGCCAGCGGGCAGTGTGCCCTGGGCATGCTCCTTGCTCCATGCATGCAAGGGGACACCTTCCTCTCTCTGAGCAGCTGAGAGACTGTCAACTACTGGGCCCCAGGGTGCGGCGTCTGCTTGAGAGCTCCAGAGCTGCCTCTTGAGGATTTCATGGTCCTTAAGTTCTGAATATTCGCCATACTCAGCAAAAAGGACTAGTGAAGGTCCAGCAAGAGCCTCCATGGCTTGTAACAGAGGGAGCCCATGGTCTGAACTGGATCCTGACTAGTGTCACCACGTCAGACCAAAGGATCATGTCAGCTTGCAAAAACAGCAGTCTCACCCTAAGCCAGCTGGATGCAAAATGTTAAAGATTTGCTTAAAAGCCTCATGCTTTCTTTTTATTTTACTAGTTTAGTCATTTTCCCTCTTGCCAAATAAATGCAATTATAAGCAAGAAAAAAGGATTTTTTCAAGTTGACTATGTTGCCTTTTAATTCTACATGAAAAACCCAACTGCTCCCTATGCCCTGCCCAACAGGTAGTTAAATAAACAGGCCCAGGTGAGCAAAACTGCCAGTTTGAATCCTTCTTTATTTCATTTTCTTTCCAGCTAGTGGGCTTATGCAAAAAATACATGCCTAACAGTTCCTAACAGTTTGGTCATGCTCAGCCTTTCCCCAGTTTCACCATACACCTACAGAGCAGTCCTGACAGCATCCTTGCACTCTTCAGTGAGGGCAGCATCTCTTGGGCTGGCACCAGGAGACAAAGCTTCTTGGCACTAGCAGGCCTCTGCTCCTCTGCCTGTGCTCCTTCCTAACTTGAGGTCCAACTCCCGAAGCTGCTGGAGGAAGCCGGAGTTGGGGCAGATCCCTCTGTGGGAGCGCACAGTCTGAATGGCAGCGGTGAGGGACATACCTTCACAGATCATTAAGAAAGCGAGGACAAGAGTTGCAGATCGACTGATTCCCATTGCACAGTGAACCAGTACTTTGCCTGAAAAAATGAGAGAGATTTGCAATTATGCCAGCAGGCCTCATGGAGGGGTTTATTGTGCTGGAGCTGAGATGGAAGTTGGTACTGGGGATGGGCAAGCAGGTATGTGCAGCCCTGCAGAGCAGCCCTGGTGCAATTCCCCTGATTGGGGGTTTTTACTGGCTGGGGACAGAAAATTCCTAATTGTGTTCCAGGATCCATGGTCACTTGTTTGAGCTTAGCTGTCAGTCTCATAGCACACCCTTATGCCTCCTGCCCAGCCTGCCATCCGTTGTGTCCCTGCTTGCTCATGTGTGGTTTTGAGAGTGATGTACTTGCTGGCAAAGTTTCAAGAGTTCACGCTTGAAGGCCATGCTGTGGGAAGCAGCCTTGGCAGGTTGGCAGGTTACTTACTACCAGAGGGCTTGGAAACTTGGGATTTCAGAAGTACAATGCTCAGGATTGCTCACTGCTGTTACAGCAACACCCCTGGTCTTCCACAAAAAACTGGTTTTTTCCACAAAAAAACCTCAACTCACTCCTGGTTTTCCACTCCTAGTTTTCTTTTTTCTATGCTTAGGGCAGTAATGCTTTCTGATGGTGCTGAGTGCTGGCCAGGCTTTTTTGAAAGCATTTGAAGAAAATGGGCATTATCATTAAGAACAGCCATTTGTATATGGCATTTGCACCAGCTCACTTAAGCATTTTTATTTCTAAAGCTTACCCCATATTAATTACTGTTCTTCCATAATGCCTCTATTTCCGCCTGTTCTTGAAGTGACCAGTAGGAAGACAATTTATGAAATGTTTTTACTTTTCCAGAGATTTCAGTGCAAAGTGTGCATCTTTGTTAGTTCATTAAGAGTAACATCTTGGGTCCTTCCCCTGTTGCCATAAATGAGCCTCAGGGAGCACCTTCCAGGGATTCAGCAGTGTAATGCCCTCCTCCCCTCTGCTCTGCTTTTGGTTTTCCTGCTGTGATCATGAATAGAAGCAGCCATTGGAAGGAGATGAATATTTCTTTAAATGGTCTTATTTGAAATTAAAGAAAGGTTTTAATTAAAGGAAAATTTTGCTCTAAGATGGAAGAATTCAGGTTTCTGGTCCTTTCCCTCTAGATGTAAATAAAGAGCTCATTCCAGAACCTGCAAATTTGCATCTTGTAAATATTGTAAAATGCTTCAACTTTCAAAAAAATGGTAAGATCAATGAGAAATTTTTGAGTATGAAACTCAATTGTATAACTGTTCTACTCAATTATAACCATGCCTGAACATTTTCAAGCTCACTTGTCCTTTGCTGAAGTCAGATCTTTTTCTCACAGAGACTGTGATCCAGCAATTCAGCATTATTAGAGTAACAAGTGATTAGAAGCAGGTGCAAACTTCTGACCACCTAATGGACAGCCTCCCATTAAGGCAGCTGAAGAAAATGTCTTTTTAGCATGGAAGTTTCTGAACAATTCTTCACTGGAAATCTTCACAAGTTTGAAACAAAGCATTTTCTACCTTTTTTTAAATTTTATTTTTTCTAGACTGTCACATATGTGGTCTCTTGCTCATTCATTGTATAGCTGTACAAAATGCAACTTAGTGGCAGTGCAATTTATATCCAGAAAAGATGAAAAATCAGTGATGACAATCCCATGTTGCTTTTTTTCCTTTGGAGATGGAACAGACTATCTCAGATGCTGCTTCTCTGCAAAATGTAAGGAGGGGTAGAAAGAACAGACAGCTTTTCAGGGCAAGCTCCTTGCTTTGTTTGTGCTTACAGCATCTTAATCTCTCTATTACTAGGGTGCAAGACAAAAATATCCTTGTTGGATGATGAGCCTAGATCCAGACAAAAACCTCAGACTGATTGCCCCCATCCCCCCAGGTGTTAATTCTGGGTACTTTGTGTACAGCTTTTAATCTTAAATCCCATTTTGTTTATGATAGAGTATTTATTTAGCAACCATTCTAGTTCTGACTAATGATGATGGCATAGCCACATGCTCAGAGAGGGTGAGCATGTGTTGTGAAAACCTGCTCTGGCCAGCAGGTTTAGAGAAGTGTTGAATTCCACAATGTATGTGACACAGCCCCCTCTCATTATCCCAGCATGAGAAATCCGAGTGCACCCCTAAAGATAGACATGTCCTCAGTAGAAATAAAGGGACAAATATAGTCTCCGAGGAAGTGGCAAAAACAGCTCTGGTGACAGCAGACTTGGACCAGGCATCAAAACCTTTGGGGGAAGGAAGAGGTTTTCAAATGTAAGGCCAGTTTTGCAGAATTTCTATTTCTGTTTTCTCATTCAGATACAGTTTCATAGAATTTACTGAGATATTGATGCCCTTATTCAAGTAAAATTGCAGCTGTCACTTCCATTAACTTCATGAAAATTCTTGGAAGTGAAGTCCTGATTTTTATGGGCATATATACAGAGAAATGTTTTGCACCCCTGCTAAAAGATAATGCTAATTTGAATTTCCATCAGACTTCTTTTTCAATATGCTGCACTTCCATTAGTTTTCCCACCAACCTTATAGGGTATGTATGCTCTAGTATCTTCCCCAGAGGAGGCACTTGGGATCCAAATAACCTTAGTCTGAGATTTTCAGAGAAGCATAAAGGAATTAGGAACACAATTTCAATTTGAAAAATACTGCAAATAGGGTTAGGCCAAAAGATTTTTGAAAAATCTTTGCTTCAGTGGTTTGCAGAAGGCCTAACTGCAATGTGGTGGCAGGAATGGGAAATACAGACATTCACCCAAATGTGCACCCCAAAGAACAGAAACCAAGGGACAAAACGTTCTGAAAATTTTCCTTGGAATCAGAACCATTCTTTTTTGTTTGTTTTTTTTTTCTTTGTTTGAAAACTTCTGAGCTACCAGCACTCTACAACTAAAAGAAAAAGAATTTATGGTTTGAACTGCATCACAACGGATAAAAGCAAACAAGAAAAAAACAGAAAGAAGTGGCCTTAATGTTAGATTTGATTTTGAATTACTATATATTTTGACATTAAATCTGAATTTGTGCATAAACTGGAGAGGGATAGGAGACCTGATGTTCTGAATCTAACTTTTGTAAAATTGTTTGAGTCCTTTCCTCACCCCCCCACCTCCCAACTCTATGAAGATTTCTGCCTTTGAAAATGCTCTGCCCTACCAGCAGTCTTGAACTGAAGACCAAGCTGAGCACAGGTATAAATGCTGCTGTTAAATATTGCCTGTCGTGGTTTTGTTGGAGGCACAGAAAACAGAACAAATGCCAGGCTCCTGCTCGTACAGGCTGGCTTTCTATTGTTTTGTGTCTGTGTCTGAGAGAAGACTGTGTCCAGAAAGAATGCACTGAATTTTTTTCCCTGTTTCTCTGGTTTATCTGCACTCCAGAAGAGTCTTCCTGTATCGGCAAAGAGCTTTAAAAGGTGTCTCAGCAAAAACCTGGACAAGCCCCAAGTATTGACCTTGGTCCTAATCTGCATGGTTCTCTAATCACTTGTTCCCGTGAGGATGTAGGTATATTATCTCTTTAACAAGTGCAATATGTATTCCAACATTGTTACCCTGTGTGCATAGTGAAACAAAAGCTATGATAAATGCTGGTACACTGACAATAAAATTACTTGTTTGTTGCAGATAAATCAGTCATGTGAAATGATTTAATTAATGTAAAATTGCTCTAATGAAAGCAGATTTGAATTTACTGTGTGATTATTTTTAGCAAACAAATTGAATGTTAAACTTGAGTAAGGAAACAAAAGCTGTGTTGCTATTTGGTTCTGTTTACAGGGTCAGACCCTTGTCTCTTAGCAGTGGCTGCAAATGGGTAAAGTGACACTCTGAAGCCCTGGTGATGACATCCTGCATGTGACCAGCACCAGAAGCACGTCTGCTCCATGGGCTGACTGTGGGGGGCGATTCCAGCCATTCCATCAGCCCCTTGCGGGATGCAGCTGAGATGTCCCAGCACTCAGGCTCGGATTCCTGGGTGGCTGCTGGAGTACAGCCACAGAAAGCAGCATTCACAGAGGCAGTTGTGTGTTCCCCTGTCGTGTGGTAGGCAAGGAGGTTATAACCACATCTCCTGTAGTACAGAATTTGCACCATGAGCTGCCATCTTCCAACTCTGCCCTCCCCACCCCCATCTGGTTTAACATACAGTGCAAAGAGAAGCTGGACTGGTCCCATGTTAAAACGACCATGTTGCAACCTTCTCTCTGAAACAGGATCCCTTAGGAATAATGGGATTAACTGAGGAGAAGTAGAGGCACTTAGCTTCTGGCATTATTGAATCTTGCAATCCTTATTTGAAATTTTGCACCACACATCTCGAGCTACTTTTTGCAGAGGCAGACAATAACTGTCATCTGTCTGGGATTTCTGCAGAACAATAACACTTGGTTTTTAACAGTGGATTATGGATATTCTATCCAGCTCATGCCTGCTATAACTCTACTAACATCAAAGGGTTTGTACTAGGGATAAAGTTTGCACATTCAACTTTGTTGGCCAAATTCAAGTTGGGAAATTCAATGTTGTTGAACAAGATCAGTCATTAAAACACATAATAACTTATTGTCCTTTTGCTAATCATCATTAAATGAGCTAAATGTCCTAAACTAGCCTTTGCTTTCTTGCAGGATGGATTCAATTTGGCTTAAGATGAGGCTCCAGATCTGTCACCCATAGTCAATGTCACAGCTGTCCTCACTCCATTGGATCCAGCAGAAGTATTCTGCTCAGCAGGAGAGCTCAGCTGGGCTAATGGGCCCTAGAGGCTCATGCCATGATTTTCTCATCTCCTGTTAGGTTTTAGCCAGGTGCAGAATCCACTGCCTATTTCTTAATTAATCCACTATCTGTTTTGTCACAGCTGAATATAGCAAGAAGCCTACAGAGAGCTTTAAATAGTGGCAAGTCAGAGCAGGTAAGAGCTGTCATCTGCTGCAGAGTGGGAGGTCAGACTGATGTATGTAATGCACCTACGGTGGAGTCAAGCGAGAGGACCTTTTTCTCCAGAGTTAAGTTAAGTTCTTCTTCCCATCAACAAGAAGGTGACAGGAGAGGGAGCCTATCTTTTCATTTGCTCCACTGAAGTAGAGGAAGGGAAATGACTTTGAGAGAGTCTGCCATTTCAAGATTTTAATGGCTGATTTTACCCTGCCTGTTTTAAACATGTTCAGAGGTCAATAAAAGGAAAAGCTCACTACTTGGGAACCTTTCTCTCAGCACAGTGTTAGTTTAATAGTTTTCATGACATGCTTTCATCAAGTTCTCTTTCGCTCCTTAGACTTTACAAAACCCTGCTGATTTACTTTAGGTTTAGCTGCACTCCAGAGAAATGCAAATTGCACAGGTGGACATGCAAAGGGTCAAGATTGATATTCAAGGTATTGTCCTTTGAACTTGAGCATGAGGGAGAAGGCCAGCACTTTCCCAGCTCCATGTTTTTCCTTGTAGGGAAGGGGACAGATTGTGCATCTGCTCACTCTTGTCTGAGCCTTCCCAAACAGCTCTGTTACATGGGCAAAAACACTGCCAGGCTGTGCTGAAGGAAAGGCAGTCAAGGAAGTAGGGATCATAAAATAATGCTTACGTGGCATGGCTGCAATAGTTGTGCATGTACTTTCTAATTTCTGCAACAAAGATGATGAAGGCAGTCACGGTGTGATGCAGCCATTGGCCACTGCAACAGGAAGCTCCCAAGTAGGAGCAAGTAAGTGCACACCCCTCTGCTTCCATGTGCTCACACTCTGGCACCTGAGTTCTAAGAAACTGCCTTAAAAACAAACTCCTTACATCATCAAAGACAATATTCTGTTCAGCTAAAGTAGAAATCTGGAATAAATCTGTCTATGCCATTTTCTAGACTTGTGGTGTAGAGCACCAGATTTTTTTTCAAGCATGATGGAAATAACAATTCTTACCTAATTTTAATGAGTATTTGATTCTTAGTTTTAAATATGTTTGTGCCTATAAAGTCTTAACTTTGACTTGTTCTCTTAGGTAAAAAGGATAATATATTTTGGTTAAAGAAAAAAAAAATTATGTTACAATTTGCTTGTAATAGTTAAGCAGCAGTCTTAAAAGATATCTCAAACAAACAGTAGTACCTCAAACAAACAGTAGTACCTTATTACATCCTGTATTTAATATGGACAGGCCTCTTGTTACCTGGTATATTTTTTTGTTGTTCAGTTTCACTGCTTATAATAAACACTACTTTTTTTCTTCTTCTAAATGATGTGAGTAACAATCCCGTCCCCGTCTCATCCCTGCATAGGTCACGGGTATTTAGCTGCTAAATTTCTGTACCTCAGGAAATTATGCTTCCAGAACATCTTGTTTATATATTTTCTAAACTGTTGTGCTTTCCTCAAAATGATGAATGTCAGCAACAGCTGGACAGTGTATTATTAAATTTCACCTTGTCTCCATTCCCAGAACTCTGCTTCCATATGGAGTTCAGTAAAGCAATATTAAAAGCATGGGAGTAGGGATAAATATGCCTTGAGCCGTAACTTGTTCTGCATTCATAACTTAGTATTTCAGCATGCATTTTACAAAGCACTAGTTTTGTTTGCTATTGTGGCTTCTACAATTCATCTGCTGTTTTTTTGTCTTTTGTCAATTGATTTGGAACTTTATTTTAACATGCACGTGAACAGATTTTGGATCTTACCTTTCTCTGGAGTACTGCCAATGATAACTTCAATTGCAAATAGCATATGCTGTAATAAAAATGGGTGAAAATCCAAATTCCCCAAATGCAGCCCTAAGCTGCACGAAGACAAATATTTTCTAACAGAACAGAACAAGCCCTCTGAAGAGCAGGAAATACACAGGTACCTAGAATGAAGGTACACTGCTTGCAGTTACTGTGTCTCCCCTTCCTGTGTGGATCAGATCTAGTATGGTGTGGATCAGATCTAGTAATGCATACAATTATACATACAAGCTGGGTAGTTAGTACTTTAAGACCCCGATTGCAATTAAATCTCACCATGATGTAAGCAAAATGGTTTGCTGAGTATACAACTGCTCTATTATTAAATCACTTACTTCTGAATAGTATCTGTACAGTTTTGTGGCACAGTGATGACTTGCTTTTGTGAAGGCTTGACCTTAGTAGTAATTATCTCCCATTGGCCCCAAGCCTCTGGTGCTGTATCTGGCATATGTTTAGTGAATCTGAGGGGTTTGTGGGTTGTCTTTCTATTTCAAAGTTATCCTTTTTCTAGCAACAGCATGATTTTATTCCTGGCTGGTGGTGTTGCTTGATCTCCCTGCCATGGAACTGCTTTCTAGCAACTTCTTTCTAGCAAGTATTCTGTGTTTGTAGGACTTGCACAGATTATAGCATTATAGTTGAATCATCTTACTCAAATATGACACTTGTGTTGTATTTTAAATCCCATCACTAATCTGAAAAAATCAAATTATGTGCTTTCCCCCAGGTCAGTGTGTCCCTATAGGTAATAAAGGACACTTGCTATTTTGTCTTTTGCTGATAGATAACACTAGGCATAGGGAGTAACCTCTAAAAGCCTGTTCAGTGCATCCTTCCCTGTTTCAGGGAAACAGAAGAACTACCACTAGGAGTTCAGGAGGCAAATAGGATGCTACTTTGTTTGGGTATCTCCATTCTTACCCACATACAGGTGGGTTTGTTTATGTCAAATAATATTTGATAACTTGCCCTGCTTGTCTACTATGCAGAAAATATGCAACATGCACAGATGGTCTAGTTACCTCTTGGGGAATTCAGTGCTGCTCTGATGTACTGAGCAACTGGATAGAAGTGAATGCTGAGATCAAAGTTTGGGTTGTCCTCTGCTTCTACTCCGTAGTAATCCACAGGCAAGTCACTGTAGAACTTGGGCCCAGTGTTGATGCGAAATCTCCCGGCAGCGGCATTCACAACGTGGGAGATGCCCATGCGGCTCAGCTGTGCCTTATCACGAGCAACATACCTGGAAGATGGGGAATTATATTTGCCTGCTGCATTGCAATGCAAAGAACATGCTGATGGTGAATTTGTTACAATGGCAGGAACTGGTAGTGGCTATTTTTTGACAGGTTGAACAGATTTTTTGACACTTTGAACAGGTTCAAAGAGTCCATCAAAATGCTTTGAGAAGTAACTTGTTAGGAAACTAACTTACATTTCCCTCATTTTTTTTCCCAAACATATGTTTAAATGGTTCTCAACTGAGGAAAGGCGGTGGTGGAGATATTTCTGCACAAGCTAAGGGTTTTCTGATTTCAAGGACTTTCTCACCAAGTCACCTCTGCTAAGTATTCATCAGCTCAGACAGCTGATGCCATCTGGCAAAGTGAGGAGAAAATGAGCTTGATTCTGTTTTACCCAGCTTTGGCATGACTGCCTGAAGTACCAATGCCACAGCTTCAGTGGGCTGTTGCAGTGTGTGACTCCTGCAGTAATGGGGATATTTTTTTAATCAGTTAGGATGCATTTCCTCTATGCTACAGCATCATATGCACTGTTCAATCTTGTTCAACACTTAGACCTGTTGTGAGAGGTCCCCAGATTAGTGCCTAGCTCTCTGTTTTTAAATAAAGAGTGGAAGATTTGGGGGAAGAGTTGCAATAACCTTCAGCCCTTCCTGTGTCTTACAGGTCTCCCACATAAAGGTTTGGCCAGACTTCATCCACATGCCCTGTGGGGTGTGTGCGTGTGCAGAGCAGGCGCCGCAGCTCCTCCAGGGATGGTGTCCCAGTGCTGCTCCCACTGCCAGACGTCCAGCTGGAGGCACTTCTTATCCTAGGCCGCCGTAAGTCCTGGCTGCACAAGGAGTCCCAGGCCATCCTGAAAGGGGAGAGCAGACATTCACCATCAGCCAGAGATATTTCTGACCGGCCCCATTCTTCCTCTCATCTTGTCAAAAACTTGATTAAAACTTCATTATAGTTTTAAGGATTATTTTCATCATAGGAAATGGGGAAGTGCCAACAACTATCTGGAAGTCTAGATGCTATTATTAGCACAGTGCAAAAGGCCAGCCCTTGATATGCCAGCACAAGGCTTCTGCTTTCACATGGAAACAGGTAATGCTATGGAAAATGTCTTGTGTAAATATATCTACTCAAAGGATGTAGAAACAAAGTACTAACATGGTATGCTGAGGTTTTCCTTTAACCAGGTAACTAGGACCTCCTTATATATACTTAACCTGATTTGTCTTCTAATTTGCTCAACAAACTGATCTGGACTGAGTAGAATCAGTCATGCAAAATCATATTCAATGGTTAGCTATTAATTGTCAGCTTCAATGAGGAAAACTCTGTAATGAGTAGTTTGGTTCTTTCCAATGGTATTTACTGGCCATACAGTTGTCCTCATGACAAATGTTCATGTTAGAAAAATCTGGATGAGTTACAGTGATTCCAGCTGTCATTTATATGAGCATTGACTAATTTTTTTAGTAAGTTGTTTTAATTTGCATTCCTCTCCTCTCTGCTCCCTCCAAGAGCTATCCTATTTCTAATCTTGAAGCAAGTACTTCAGTTACAAGGAGAAACACTTTTTTTAGGCATCACTTTATCTCTGGAATTACTCTGTTTCCATATGGTACATTTCTTTTGAAATAGTGGTTCCTCTACAATGTTAGCTGTAGATTTGAACTGTTGGGAGGATTTTTTAAGAGGGGAATAGAAATTATATTTTTCCCAGAGTTCTGTTCTAAGAAAATACTAAACTTTTTTTTGGTATGTTCTAAAAATGAGCCAAACATCTGCATTACAGAGATAGCAGGAAGTCTGTCAGCTCATGAGCCTTAAAACAGAAGCACCTGTCTAGGACACGGGTGAAGTTCTAGTCAGTGAGTCAAAGTCTTGCTCTGGCACTGCCTGAAGCATGTCTTCTACATAAATGATTTGAGGAGTAGTTTGGGGTAGAACAGTCCAGGACAGCAAACCTGAAATCTAGCATCTTTCTGCTGAACAGGTCTATTGTTAACAAATAGGTAATATTCAAGTTCAAGCACTTTCATATTAATGCAGTGCTTTGCTGAAGGGCAAATGGAGCAATTAATTCCTTGAAATATCCATAGAAAAGAAGGAGGGGAGGGTCAGGCCACAGAATGGTCCCAACATGGCTTCTGCCATGTACATGGGGTGATCTGCCTCGCCACCCAGTTGCCAAGAGGAGCCTTCTGTCATTTCAGTACACCTTCTTCTGCCACCTTCATGGCCCTCATGGCAGCTCTGGCCTCTTGGATAGAGTAAGTTTTCACCAAATGATGTTCCCAGAATGGTCTTGCATTGTTACAAGAGTATTACAAAGAGCTCCACAGTGGAATGTGCTCCCCTCCCAAATGTGCATATCTCCTCCAGTCTCAGCTTTTACTGTGAAAACAAAAGCAGATGTTCTTGCCCATTTTGGATGGCTTTATGCAAGAGGAGGCATGGAGGAGCTCCCTACTGGAACAGGCATTTCCCATTGATTTTGATCGCTGCTTTGACACTGGCCACCCCAATGTCCCCTGTGCCAGCTCTGCCTGGCTCCTGCTGGTGATCTTGGACACTTCTCTGATCCCGCACAGGAGGCCTGCAGCAGAAATGGGACTTGAATTTCCTGTGCCCTGACCACAGAGCCATCTGCCAGTCCATTAAGTACTTTTAAGAAAAACAACCTCTTCCAATCCTTCCCACCTCATAATATCTGCAGCAAATGTTCCCCTTTTTTGATGTACCTAATTCTTTGCAGTGTGGCTAATGACTACTCTAGGGCACTTCTTACTCCCTGTAAAGTTGCTTTAAACTGTTTTGGTTTTTTCTTATTCAGTACTGCCTGTTATCCTTTTCTCTTGCCCTCTCCACTGTATAAACACTTTGATTTTCCTATTACCTTGGAGGACTGAAGGCTGCTGTCAGCATTGCTTCCCTAAGCCTCACAGGAGCAGGGCAGGTAACTGTGACATATAGTGCACCTAAGGAAAAGTGCTCCTTCAAAGACTGTTTTGCTTTGTTTTGTTAGAATTGTTTCTAGAAGGGAACATAACTGCATAGGCTGGGCAAAAGGAGGTACTGTGTGCTACATGGATATTTAAAGCTGTGGAATAACAGTCTTTATATGATGGGACTGCTTCTTCAGAATTATCCTAAGATGACTTTCAGCTTGTGCTCACATGGATACTGTATTATAGATAAGGAATTTATTCCTGTTGAAACACAGATGTGAACTGCTGATGATATGTACAAAACTTATTCCATTTTCATTCTGGTCACATTTTTTTTAAACTAGAGAATAGCATCCATTTGTGTAAACTCTACATCCAATAAAAAGGAAGGACTAGATTTCAAATTTCAAATGTGAAATAACTGCAACTAACAGGCTGTCAATGATTCAAAAGCAGAGAAGCCTCAGTAGGGCTATTCAACTAATATACTGAATAATGAATGCACTGAAAAAAGAATAGCTTTCCATAGAAAATTTACAGACAGAAAAACAGGATAATTTTTTTTCTTAATAAATGACTAGTCAGTTCTGGCATCAGTCCGACATCTTAACTCACTAAATTTATACATGCAAGTGTCATTACTAAAAAATGCACATGTTTAAGGAAAACAATGCTATGATTAAAATTTTGTGTCGTGTTTTATAAGGAACATGGATAGATTAAAAAAATAGTGTGAAAGGAAAATTATTATATGTAATAATGTGATGTCTGTTCATTTAAAAAATATGGTCTTAATGATTCTCAGCTCAATTCCTCTATACTGACTTTTTGTAGTGGATTTGTTTCTGAGATGTGTGTTGTATGAATGAGCAATACAGTTTTAAAATGCTGGTTTCTGAATGATGATGACATGAAACATTCCTGATCTTTGCTCTGTTGGAGTTGTATTATGGTAATTACTCAATCACATAGAAGAAATTTTGCCATTATATTTATAATAATTTTGTATTGGGTGGTACTGCAACTGTAATTGTATCTGTACTATGCAATAGAATTTCCTTAATTACAACTAGCAGGAGGATTGCAATCAGAAGCCTGTTGCAAGCAGGTCATTCTGACAATGCAAAGTGACCCACAGTATGATACAGGCTGTTTGTGCCACCATCCCTGCCTGCACCTGTAGCTACCTCCCTGGATTCATGTGTGTTGCTGGCTTTGCTGCAGTTGGGTGATGAGAGCAAACAGGTCAATGGTTCCTCATGTATCAACTATTCCAGGAAGAAAGTTAAATTCCCAGTTGAAGAAAGGAAAGTGGTCCTGTGAGATGTCCCACATAATATCGCCTTCATGACTTTAGGATTCATGTTTAGGATTCCCATCTGCCCAGCAGGGAATGCCCCTACGAACTGCATATACTGTGGATGCTTTGGTTGAGTTTCAGTTAATTCAGTGACTATGGCTTTATCTCTAGCATAATTGGTGCTATTCAGTGCCATGCTGGGGAGAGGGCCTATAGGGACTTTAGATTCCTTTACAGGTGTCTCAGTCCTCGGAAACACATGCCAGCTTTTATCCAGTTTCTCAAATTCCAAGATATTTAATTAAACAACAAAATGAAAAGTCAGTGTAATTTGACAATTTGACATTACCTTGATACAAGATCAAGTTGAGAGGATGGTATGAAGTCTGAGATGAAGCAGCAGAAAATCCTGCAGCATCATGCTGTGCTAAGTCAGGAGGAAAAAACAACTCGTGTCTGGGATATTTAGTAGAAAGCCTTTACAACCTCTGCTTTAACTTGCATTTTCCAATGCCAAGATAAAGGAGGGATTTGCATATACTATAAGGATGTCAATATGCTCATTTTAATCAAGTGTCAAATATTTTAATCATCCCAGGGCCCCTGTTGGGTTTTCTGTATGGGTAGAACTTAGCTATTTTCTTATGATGTTAGTAAAGATATTTCTGAGTCTTTAAATCCTGAGAACAAAGCAGTCTCCATCCTGTGTTTTCTCAAGCTTCTATGTGCTATAGCCTTGGCATCCCAGTGAAGATATCAGTCTGGCTATACTTTGACTAGACTGATTTGTGGTGGTAAAATACTAGGCTGAAGCTCAGGGCTTGGCCAAGTAGGTCGTGTCAAGTTCACGCCTATCATGTATTCAAAAGCCATAAACATTTCTCAGAAAGCCTATCCCCTGGAAAGGTTCCTCCAAGATAACATATGTTTGAGAGAGGGTTTTGTGTTGCTACATTGCCACACAAATGACAAGTATTGCTGTCATCATTCTTTCTTCCTTACCGTTTAACCCAATAGTCTCACTGGAGTCATAATTTATCAATTGCTAGGAGCACTATGAGATATAGATGGTATGAATCAAATGCAGCAATGACTGAGGTAGGGCTGGCTGGACTTGAAAGCTGAGACAGAGGCAGTGTCTAGGGAGGCACACGGTATTTGAGTAGCCAACTGTTTGTAAGAAAATCTCTTCAGCAGCTGGAGGATGTAATCTGAACAGCACTCCCAAATTTAGTGGCGGCTTCCAAACCCACTAGCAAAACCCAACTATGCATTTATGGCAAGGCACCCACTTGGTGGGATTTGGCAAAATCCATTAGGTGGACTTGCTCTCCACAGATCACACAAGGCCTATGTTGAGGAGCCGACTAAATCTCTGGACTGGACAGCTTTGAGCAGCACAAGACAAAAACATCTGATTTTTTTCCCTCTCAGTATTGCATTGGTGTCCTAACTTTAGAGGAACAGTTATGTTTCCCCACTGTCCCAGTAAAATTTTCTCTGTGCGCCATCCAGGGAAATCAGCAGCTACATTTTTGATACAAAGCACTACTCAAATGTAAGGAAGAAATTAATCAACCCATTTTGGTTCTCAAACATGCTGAATTTACCACAGTTTCCACTGATGTTATGGATTGCTAGGCCTCAGAAGCCTCAAAAATGTCTGATTTTTTCATAGGAAGTCTGTGGGCCAGGCTGCAGTTCTCAAACCTAATGGTTTTGACTGTTTCAGGATGTACATTAGCATCTAGGCTCCAAGGCAGGGTGGCCTCGGAGTTTTTTTCTGTGACTGTAGTATAAAACATTCTCTTGTCATCAGCTGGTTAGTACATTTGTATTTACCAACCATGTGTGCAATTCCTGACAGTGGCTAGACAGACTCAGCCATCCTTTGATGTGCAGCACTGTTGTACTGGGTGTGCAAAACCTGACCACCTGCTGATTTCGCTAACTCTTCTGCATCTTGAACCTATATTTACTTTATTCTTTAACCATGGGAAACCAACTCTGTAGAGTTATTACCCAGACAGCATCTTTGAGTGGATAAGAGAAGTGAAAAATATATGAACAGCAAAATTAATTTTCCCTAACCCATCCTTACTTCACAAAATGCAAATCCATGGGTTGCATGTACCTAGTGGCATATTTGTAACATAAGTGGGATTCTTACCATGTTCATGAGTCAGGACAGAAGCACAGACAGAACCTGTGCCAGGCAGACAAATGTACATGGAGTATACTTTACAGAAACCATGGCTGACAGGTAGCACCACCACAAGGATTGCAGAGATAAGAGCTAGTTTAGCCAACCCAAGCTCTTCTGTGGCTTCTTCACCACTGAAGCTTGGGTATATTTTGTTTCTGAATTAGATTTTTTATTTACTAGTTACAAATTTTACATACCCTTTTAACAGTGTGCATTGTAACTATTTAAAGCTGAGCATTAAACAGGCCCAGACGCTGTTAACAATCTGCATGTTATGATATTTTTTTTGTGTAACTGCTCGTTATAGCATCAGCTATTAAGAATTTATTACTGCTGCATTTTAGGTGGTGCTTTACAGTCATTTAATTACAGCTATCCAGCAATCATGACATAAATATGCATGGAGAACCCCAATGTAAGGCTTTTACCTGCCAAGACCAGAGTTTGGGCCCTCAGGTGGCAATGATGTCATTGCATATGCAGGGAAACAGAGATTTTAAGGCTGCACAGGGAGCTGTGTTCCTCCCAGCACTAGGTGTTCATGAAGTCATCAGCTGGAGCAAGAGAACTGTAGAGCTCTAAGGACCTAAACTTGGCTCTTGGCAAGCAAGTAAAGCAAAGTCAGTTCCCTTCCAACCCTAGGCCCAGCAAAGATGATGTGACTTTTGGCTCTGAGCACAGTTCAGCTGCAAAACTAGGCCTTTGGAGCCCATTGGTACCTCTACTCAGCTGCCAAGTGCATCCTTACACCCATTAACCCAACCTGATCTGGTAGATCAGCAGACACACTTTATATGACCCAAAGACAGTAGCTGGTCCAAAATGCATCTATCACATCTCCATGCTATTTATGACTGCAGCACCATGCCCACATTTCACAGTCTCTCTAGTTCCCAGCCAGGCTACTGCTCCTTCATGAAATATTATTGCTGTTGTCCTCTCCTGCAATGGACTTCAGCCATCAGAATTCACTGTCAGTTCTGCCTGTTTCTATCTCCTTCCTCCATTCAGTACTGACATTTTTCACTACTTTTTGAGAAAACAAAAATCCTAATCTATAGCATTAGAGCACTAAGCAGCTCTTAGACATGCTATGAAACACTCTTGATATCACTATGCTTGCACTTGAAGACAAGCTTACCTAAAATTTAGTTGTTCTGTGTTAAGGCTGGCTTTTCTTCTGGGGTCAAGGATTGTTAGATCACTGTATCTCTCTTGCCTCCAGCAATAACATGTTGGTATTCTCTGAATTGGTAAGCTCTGTTTTCCCTCCTGGAAGCACCCTCAGAAGCTTACTGAAAAGTTGAAGGATGAAACATTTCTGAAAGACAGGCTAGCAACTTGATGCAGGTTGCTCTAAATCAGGAGCAACATGTGCCACTTTGATTTTCTCTTGGAGCTGCCAGCCAGAACCAGCTGGGTTGTCTGGCTGACACTGGTTTTTTGGTACAACTACTCCAAAGCCCCAACCCTCCCTGAACAACATAAATCCTAGCTGCTTTATCATGGCTTGTAGCAATGCTTCACCAATATTTGCAGCCTGCAGTTGCAGGGAGCGTGTGTTGCTCTCATTACTGGATGTTGTTAGTACAGCATGACCCTGGGGAGAGGTACAAGTTTGGATTTATTCACAGATGGCCCGAAATGTGCTGAGTCTGTTCCCTGACACAGACCTGGTGGCCTGGAGGTTCACCTTCGTGATACACTTCAGCCTCACATTGTCACTGTGTGGGAGACAAAGCCTGTCCATTCTGTAGCACAAGCACATTCTCTGCTCCATCTCCATGGCTGTTTGGGCTGAAACTGTGACTGCCATACAGCCTAAGTCCTACACTCTTTTGTGTGTAGTCTGCTACATAAGGGGTGTTGATTTGGACAGCACACATCCAACTGAACACAACATGAGAAAGCCAGGTGGGTTCTGGGTGTGCTGCATCAAGCTTGCTCAAAGAAGGATAAAGTGTCACTTGGGTGTTGTTTCCAGTCTCTCAGCCATGGTTTTATTCTTCAGATTTACTCCATGTTGCATATTCTTACTCTAGCCTCATCAAATTTTCCCAGGTCACCTTCTAAATGACCTAAAAGTCATGTTTATTTCTTGCTTTGGCAAGGTTTAGAGGCGATGGATTTCCTGTGCTGTGCCTTGCACAATACCCCAGTCAGAATGCAGTCTCTTAGGTCAGCATCCTGTGGCCCAAGAGAGTTTAGCAGCCCACATCTGAAGGTGAATGAGGCTGCTGTTAACAATAACTAATACAGAAGTGTCCTCCAGCCCAGAACTGAAAACATCAGGCTTCAGAATTCAAAGAATCCCATTACAAATGAATGGTTTCTGCCCCAAGGATCTAACCAAAAGGACAGCACAATGCAAAGTCCTTCTCCCCTGTGACTAGCTCTGGTATGTTCTTCTATCTTAAAAACAATATATTGTTGCTTTTTCTTTTTTTTTTCCTTGCGTCTCTTCTGTTTGAGGACATTAGAAGTTTCACTGCTCTTTGTTCTCATCCTGTGGTCTCTACCAACACCACAAACACAGCTCTATTCTACCCAACTTAGAGGAGACAGTGCACACTTATTCTCTATGCTGGCATAGCAGGAGTGTTGAGTAACCTGCTAGGAAGTAAGTTGGGAAACAGCAGGAGGTAGGGAGTCAAGATTCCCTGGTGTTTCTTGGGCACTGGAATGCCTTTTATACATGTTATTACAGTGATCTTGTAAGGAACCCACCGCACAGGTGGAGATGGTTAAGTGAAATTTGATGATTTTTCTACATCTCTCCACAAGTCTGAGCTGGGAGGCAGCCCAGGGGCAGTGCTGCCAAACACTGGTAGTGATAGCTGGACCTGAGTAAAGAGTTGCTCTTAGGTTTAATGTGGGTCAAAAGCTTTTACTCACCACTAGTGAGCAAAAGGCAGCTTACAATAGGAGGTGAGTAACCATCAAGGTTGGACTTCCATGCTCTTGGGGACAAGGATTTTAGGAATGTTTTGGTAGATGTTGGTTTCAATGCTCAAAAGAAAATTCAGAACATGTAAAAACACCAAGGACAAGAAACCCTTTTTATCACTGTGCTCCTGATACCCTTGTTTCTGTGCTTGCAAAGTCCTTTTTTTACAGTTATTTAAGAAAAATAATAGCATGATCTCTTATTAAATGCCCTGACAATTATGGCTTTAAACCAACTGTGCTAATTGTTTCTTTACCTTTCTCACACTCCAGCCTCTCTGATCTGAGACTTGCTAGCAATTTGATAGCCATGGCAGGACATGGAGAGGTCTGGAAGGTTAGTTCCAGTAGCCTGTATTTCGCACCAGTGTCTTCTGGCAGAAGGATAAATCACAGGCAGAGCTGATTGCAAGTTCCTGTGGCCCAGGTTTCTGGCTACAAAACTGGGAAGGATAAACACCTTCTTAAGCACTGCAAGATAGGAACAGAACAACAGAAAGGAATGGAAATCCTCTCATAATGTGATGGCTAGAAGCAATCCAGCTGGTCTGTTTTATTCCCACCATGAGAACGATGGTCAGTCCCAGTGCAATCTTGGCCACCTGTCAGATCAAGTTTGTGAACTCAGGCTTACAGGAATTTGACACGCTCTTGTCTTGGAGCATGCTGGTATGATCAATGCAGATTCCTCCTACAGCAGTGACACAATGTGTACACTACCCATGCAGTCCCAGATGCCCCTCATAAATCATTAAAATACCAGCTAGTTCTAATCAAATCATTTGAGTTATAACGTAATACACTATTTGAGAACTAAACCCAGTAAATCAAGTTAGTACAGAGGTCAGAGTGAGACTGAACACAGCTGAGGCTTGCTTGCTGATGTGTGTATAGTCTAAGGGACACAAGGAAAGGAGATGAAATCCCAAGTTAGCTAAGCATATTGCTTTCTTCTCGTTGTAAAATCTTGCTACTAAGTCTATGGAGAGTAAAAAAATAGGAATTCATCATATTCTGTAGCAGAGCTGATTTGAGGTCTAGAATTTCCCAGCAATTATGTTAGCTTTTGGGATTATAGGTATTTCTGATCATTTGTCCCCCAGGTAAACGCTTACCATTTTTCTAAAACAAGCTAGCAGTTAAAAATGTGTGCCCCCAAATGTCATAGATCACCCACTACAAAAACAGAATCTATTTTCTTCTATAGCATAAAAACCAGATAACTTCTAATACAAGAATTAAAAAAAAAAAAAAAATTAAATCACATTAGAAGGCAGCTTGTTATGGTTGCACTCTCCAGTGCACCGGGACACAACAGGAACCTTTGTGAAGAGGAGGCTGCAGTGCCCAAGTGCTGGGAACCCATAAGTTTGTGTGCTGGGGTGCTACTGCATAAACCCAAATAATCAGTGCTTTCTTTTCTATATGGAAAAGGTTGAGGGCCATCTAAATTTTTTGAGTGTTATCTGACTCTGAGGACAACATGGTATGGGGTATGGCCAAGCTCCACGGCCGAAAAAAAGAAGTTTGGCCACCATAAATGGTATCTGTCAAAGAATAAATCTGAAGGCTAACTTCCCCATTTATGCTGTATTTGCATGCACATTTTGTTTCTTACATCATACTTAAAAGAGACAGTAATTGTTTCTTCCTTCATGGCAAAGACAGTCTGGAGCAGAGGATCCTGCTCTGCTTAGGCTGCATCATTCTCAGTACTGCTGAGTACCTCCTCATGTTTACTTTGTACTTTTCCCTTAAACCCCTCTGTCCTAAACTGGACAGTGTTTTTAAAGCCCATACAGCAGAGTCACTTGGCACCTGAGTTATACCTATGGAGCAATATTTCTCTAGTGGTGTGCAGGGGAGGCTCCCAGAGGCCTCAGCTGTGGTTAGCCTCCCTTCAGTCACAAACATCATCAGAACAGGACTTGCTCTAGTTCTGCAAAAGCTTGTTATTCTGGGCACAGGCTTGGCTTTCGGGAGGTGCAAGTCATATGAACTCTTGGGGTTCATGCTGGCAACTCTTGAGCTGAAACAACTGGTGATGCAAACCAGTAATGGTGATGCAAACCAGTGATCCAGAAAGTCACCATAAACCAGTGAACAAAGCCTCCATGAGTCACTGGCAGTAAAAGAACTAGCAAAAACCATGGCGTAAATAACAGGTGGGGAACAGAGTCAAACTTGGCCTGTTTGAAAGATGCACTCACAGCTCCAAACTGGATGCATGTATGGAGCAAGATGGATTAATATTGTGTTTTATTTCTAATTAAATCCCAAGCAAGTCTGAATTTCTCTCAAACCTGGTGGTGAAATTGTTGAAACATAGAAGGAGAAACAATGATCAGTTTCATTAAAGGTGCAGCACAGCTTGGTGTGGGAACTTAATGAAGATTTGTTGGCCAACTCACTTAACATGCTCTCCATTTAATTTGCTCTGCTATTGCAAATGTGAAGCCCCAAAGTCAGACTCAGCTTTCATGGCTCTTGTAGTCTCTGCAGTGTCAGCAGGAAGCACAAACCAAAGACTTAGAGCCTGGACTTGAGCAATGTATATTTCTTTTAATAAAACCCAAACCCAGGTGACATTTTTGGGAGAAACAGGAAATGGAGTCTCTTTGGGGGGCAGGGGGTTTTCACAATACTCAGAAACTTGGCCCAGATTTCTGGTCCCTCCCTTTCTTCTCCACAAAGGGCTTGTATCATTTTAAGACAAACTTGGATCCACTGTATGTTGTTGAGAGAACCTGCTGGGAAATTAGGTGACTCCTGCACTCCAGGGCAGAGGAAATGTTTGTTTCTGCTTTGTGTTTTTAGGAAAGTAGGAAGATGAAATCCAAAATAAAACACAACAGATGGGAATCTCACAGAGACAGACACTGGGAAATGTATAGACAAGCTTTGTTCCCAGTTCTTGAGCTCAGAATTTAGCCAGTAAGCTGTAGAGAGACTTCAGAAAGACAATGAAATGCATTTTGGCTTCAAATACAGTTCCTCCAGATTCCAATGAGAGTTGTGCACGTGAATCTGAAGGCAGAGTATAGCCAGCAGTATGGGGAATAGATGTAATATGAGAAACTCTCATGCTATATTATTATAGTCTGAATTGTTTCCATCATTTTGGGTTAAGTAATTCCCCACTATCCATCTCTGAAGTGCAAACAGTACAGCCTTGATGTGCCCCAGGGAAAGGAAGCAAACCAGCCTTTGAATCTTTACCCAACCTTCCTGCTCATATTTTGCTTTCAGTGAGTAAGTGTTCAAATCCTTCAATACTTCATTCCCATAAAAATATATTTACCAGGGGTTTTTGTGGCAGCAGTGAGGCTGTGTTTATTATTTTAGGAACACCACACGACTAGCTTTAGAGAAAAGACAAGGCAGGAGCATGGAGTGCTGCAAATCTATCAGAGAACAGCATGTTTTCCACCTGTTGAGGCAGCAACCACAATAACAGATGCACATAATAATTACCTGTACCTCAAAGGCAGCACCAAGTCCTGCACCTTCTGCTCCCCACCTAGTAGACAGCTTGGTAACAGAATTACAAAAGACAGGTATAGAGACAGAGTAGGTAGTGCTTTGTGAAGAATGAAAAAGCAGCTCTTATTAAAAAGAAACTGGAAGGTGGAAGATGAAAAGGAAAGATCTGAGGCACCATGATGCTAAAAGAAGAGCAGAGCTAAGGAACTCCAGGAGTGTACCTTTTCTTTAGAGTGGCAGTCAGGTTTTTGCTAATACCCTTTCCAAAGCTGCTTTCATTTGTACTCTCAACATTAGAGATAATATCTACTGATAAATAGGTGCCCCACACACCTACTGGAGCTCATTCCTTTCCAGAGGTAGATAGTTCTGCAGTGGCAAGAGGGACACACAGGGTAAGATCCTCATCTGAAGTGACACCATGAACGACCATGACTGTGTGCCAGCACCGTGTTCTTACTCCTCTCTTTGCTGCCTGGCACTGGGATTGTGCTGGAGCTACATTTACCCTTTTGTTTGCAAGTGTCCCAGAGCACCTGGTGTAAGAAGGGCAGGGGAGAGTATGGGGGAGCAAGGATGCATGGCAGGTGAAAACTCTTTGGTCTTTCCTGCTTAAGTGCTGACACTTGAAAGGGTCTCTTTCTCCTCTTCCTCTTCCTCCCCAAAGGAAAGTGATGACATTTGGCTGGGTGAGGAGGATGTGGCCTCTGGAGTGATTTGTACCATGGTAGTTCCTTGTTACACAAAGGAACAGATCCTTCCTAGAAAGGATTTGTAGGGGAAATGATCTCAGGCCCCATTTAATCTTGACAGAAGAAGATGATGAGAAGACTGTGTGCTGAGTTGGAGTTTTCCTTTGAATTCCTATGGTGTTGAAGGCAGCACTATAAATAGACACACTATCCTTTTTACCCTGGTACAATTCTGTCTCCAGCTCTCCATACAGACAGCAAGTCTGCTGGTAGGTATTTAGCAGGAATTAATTTAACCCAGTCTTCTCCTTCTGTACTCTTTTACTCCAATCATCACAATGGCTTCCACAGCCATCCAAGCATATTTCCTCAATAAAAATTTTCTGAGGAAGACTGATATTAAAAATCCCATTTCTGTCTGAAAATTCGATCCTAGTTAAAAACAATCTATAAATGCCCCAAACTATAAAGAGTTAGTATATAAAAAAAAAGGGGGGGGGGGGAAGAGAAGCAAAAAGAACCCTCGCACCAATGTCTTACTCTTTCATTTTGTTTCTCCCGGGTTTTGTTTTTGAACTGCATGGCATTTTATTCATAGTCTGTTTCACATTTTCTCCAGTGTAACTGGCTGTACAGTTTCTCCCTTCCCAGGATCGACTTGTGAACATCAGCAGAGAGGAAAGAAACCTACATCCAGTGTTTCATGGCTGTTATCTTGAAGATAGATATGTAAGAAACTTAAATACAAGCCAGACTGGTATTTAAATAAAGTGGGTTTGCTTTTTTCAAGCATCTTTTTCAGCCAGAGATCCTCAGCCTGTAAGTCCAGCTGGAAAGCAAACTCTAATTTCACAGATATTGGAGTTGCCGAGCACAAGGGCTCAGCCGCTGCTCTGTCCTGGCCCTTTCGGGGGCTCGGAGCTGGCTGTGGTGGGGTTTCACTGCTCGGTGCAGGTGCTGGCCTCACCGGGGGCTGCTCTGTAAACAAGTTTAAAGGTACTTGCCTGGTGGTCGAAGCTCCCGCGCTGCCGTGTCTTGGATTACCTTTGTTTGAATAATACCACTCACTTTCCTCCTGACGTGCCAGCTGCACGACAAATTTCTAACCTCTCCGGGTGTTCAGTTTATTCAAAGCCTATTTTTAATTCTGTTAATTATAACCCGTACTCCCGTACCCTCTTTGGACCTGCAGCAGCCGGGGCGAGGCAGTTGCGAGGGCTGAGCTGTGGAGGAGGCCGGCCCTCAGGCGCTGCCAAGCGGCTGTGACCGGCCGGGGACGCGGTGCCGGGACACGGAGCCTGAGGGCTGCCCGGCCAGCGCGGGGTGCCACGGCTGCTTCTTGCAGCTGCGAGCCGTGAGGGGACGGCTGGGCTTAGCCCGTGTGGGGGGCCACCGAGTCCGTCCCTGCTGTGCCCTAGCCTGCCAGGCGGGACAGGAGGAGTGCGTTCCGGAGCACGGCGTCGTCTGTCCCCGTTCCCCCGGGGCTTGACCCGAATTCAGAACAAGGCGGCCAAAGCGGGTTTGGGGCCGGGTAGCAGCGGCCGCTGAGCGCGGCCCCGCGCTGGACGCTCCCGGGACCCTCCCGGCTCTCTCCCGACCGGCCGGGGGCGCCGCCCGCGCTGGGCCGCCCGCGCCACCTGGCGGCGGCAGCCGGAGCGGCGGGCGGGGGCCGCGGGAGGGCAGGACCCGGGGTGGGGTGCGGGATGGGATGCGGGGTGCGCCTTTGGGAGAAAAACCGAGCGCGAGACATCGCAGCCTGAGAGGTTGCATTCTCTGTGTTACTTTGCTGTTTTTACAGTATTTTTCCCATCAGAGTAAGCTGCAGATTTCCAGTTGTACCAATCAGTGTTTTTAAAGTGCAGTAAGTTTGCGTCCTGTGAAATATACTCAATGTGCTCGTGTTCTAGTACCCCCACCGACTCCTCAGCTCTGCCCTTTGCTCCAGCCCAAAAATGGCTGGTTGGCCTCCTTCCTGCTTCCTAGAAGGGGAAGGATAAGAAAATGTGGTTCTGCTTGAGGCTGGGGGCATCCCTATAGACAGATCCACTGTTTTTTTTTCTCTGACTTGTTCTGTAAGTTTGAATGACTTTGTTAAGAT
The DNA here is from genome assembly GCF_001522545.3 of Parus major. Classification (NCBI taxonomy): domain Eukaryota; kingdom Metazoa; phylum Chordata; class Aves; order Passeriformes; family Paridae; genus Parus; species Parus major. The sequence continues at coordinate 10,257,140 of NC_031775.1, read as the reverse complement.
TTAATTGGACGGAAACATGTATATTAAATTTTGATTTGGGTCTGAAGCATACTTTTGATTTGGCTATTCCTCCTTGCTGAGGTTTTGTTGCCTTTGCAGATCAGCCCTAGAGCTCATGAGGAGGTTTCCTCATGCAGGGAACTAAAGCAAGGAAGTATCCCAGTACTGCTCTACTGCTGCTCAGAGATGTCTAATCTACAGGGTAGTCCAGAGTAAAACCCCCTGAGACACCCCTGGTGTGGTGGTTAGTGCTAAATACTCTACTTTGTGCCCTGACTCCTATAGTCTGGACCACAGAGCAGATGTACATATCACCTAAGAGCATTATAAAAGGTGCTGAGTTGTCTATCCTGAAGGCAGAAATTAACCTTGGAGACAATACTGAAAATGGCAAGGAATGTTTTCCCTTGCTGTTATGCTGTCTTTGAGTAGCCAGCTCACACAGTGCAGAGTATTCATGCCTCTGCATTCCTGAGTTTGGTACTAGGAATACAAACTGCCATCCCCAGCTGGCTTTGGAGCTGGCTTTGTGCTGCAAATGCTTGTCCGCTGGGAACCAAAAGCCAGATGTGCTTCACATAGTTTCCAGGCAGCACTGTTCCATCAGATGACAGTAGCTATTGAGTGCTCTTATGGTGGCCCAGAGACACAAAGATGAAAGCCTGATTCCTGTCAACACCTCCCTTGCCATTCCTGTGTGTCTTCAGTTTTCACTTCAGTCCACCTCACAAAAGCAAATGCCACAGAATATGATGTTGCAATGTTAATAACCCTTTATTTTTGAAAAAGAAAATCCCAAGTTTTGTAATTTTGAACTGACAGACAAATTTGGTATACATTGAACTTTGTCAAATATTTTCCTGTATTCTCAGCCTTAGCTGAGAATCCACCTTCTTCTTTAGAAGCATTTTCTGCAGCATTTCCTGGCTGATTTTAAGTATGGAAGATGAACAATATTTGAATGCCCTCTCAAGGAAACATGTTTTCATGGAGGAAAAAAGCTCTGATGAACAGCCAAAAGGAAAAGCCTGTAGAGATACCTGGAATAATTTGTTAGACTGGCTTATGCTGTTTCCCAGCTGCTCTGCCTTTAAACAGCCTCTTACCCCAACTCAGGAGCTCCACCAGTTGTAAAAGCAAGAACTAACCAGCGCCAGATTCAAGTCTCAAAATACAAACCCTCTGAGACACAGGGAGTGAGGGGTGGAGGGGGGGGAGGTTCATAAGAGAACTTCTAAGCATTACTGTAGCATAAATAATATGGCATCTTTCACCTCAAATAGCCTAACACTTCATAAAGTGATATGAGCTTCACTACTTGCTGAAACACAGCTATTTCTGAAGTGGAACCTGATCTCTTTCTCTTTTTTTCTTTCTTTTTTTTTTTTTTTTCCTTCTTTTAAACTAGCAGACAGCAATGTTTTAAGGTGGAGAGTGAAGGATAGAGTATACAACCAATCATAAATATAAATCTAGGAAAGCTTTGCACAATTGAAAGATCAAGCGAAGTCTACTTTTATTAATAGCATGCATGTGGTGCCTCATAAAGTTGTGTCCTAAATTTATAAATGCAGTTCATCTATAAGTGATATCGGCAACTCAAACAAGATTTTGTCCACTTTCTTGCAGCAATACTCTCTTACAGGCCTCTGATAGCAGATGCTCTGGTTCTTTTCCTCTCTTCATTCAGTTTAATGTCCAAGTCCCGGAGCTGGCTGAGGAACCCTGAATTTGGGCAGATGTTTCTGCGAGTACTCACTGTCTTCAGAGCATCCACAAGTGTCATGTTTTCATGGATCATTAAAAAGGCAAGCACTAAAGTTGCTGAGCGGCTCACTCCCATGGCACAGTGAACTAACACCTTTCCTACACAAAAAAAAAGGCACAATAAGGTGAGTGTGCTTTAGCATTTCTAAAGTGGAAAAGACAAAGAGAGGAGAAAAAAAAGCCAGTAGAAACAGGTTAAGAAAGCAATGCTGACAATTAGTGGAGCTTCATGCTTTCAGGAAGATCACCTCTCAGGCAAGGTGGTATTTCATATTGACCTTCTGCATCTAATTTAGGCCTAAGATTGAAATAGTTGAATTTTTTTGTGGAAGGAGAAGCTTCCTGTAACTAAACTTGTTAGTATAGTTTTCTGTGGAAAAAAACAAGTTTTGGCAGAAAAATTTGGCCCAGTCCTGACTGTGATCACTGGCAAGTCCCACAAACTCTGTGGGATAGTCTGCCTATAAAAATGGAGTTGTAATTTACTGTATCTCAGCAGCCCAGTGTGAGCTATAACTGAGGATTTAATAAAGCACTCCAGTGAAAGCAGCAGATCCTGCAGCCAGAGTCAGAGCAAACTCTGGAACAAATGGAAATTATGATAACTAGGCCATAATCCAAACTCTGCTGACAAAAATTCAGCAGGCTGCAGGTCAGGCTCGTAGTTTTTGACTTAGTTCATTAACTTCTGCTGCTTCTCTAGCTTAATAGACAGGCTGAATAAAGCTCCAATTCTGTGAAGTACTTGAGCGTGTGAAGCATTCGAGCCAGCATCGAAGTGCTGCTGCTCCCACAGGGAGCAGGAGCAGCATGCAGGGCAGGATCCCCAGCTGGAGCCCCTGTCAGTGTGCAAGGGTTGGGAGGGATGTGTGGAAGCACACAGATCCTGCTGATTCCTACAGGATGGGCTCATAGGGCAGCATCTGCAGTGCCATAACCTCTCCCCTTCCCTCTACACTCTGGTCCCAGAGCTTGCCCCTCTTTCCACCATGCTGGGCTTAGGGCAGCCAGTCTTCTGCAATGCCTGGGGACCTGGCACAGCCACCTTCCCTGCAGCACATGGCATAGGCACCCTTCTCCATCCTCTGCTCAGTGGTTCTGTATGTGCTGCCTTGAACCATATGCTGATTCTAAGCTCTGTTGGTGACTGTTACTGCAATGAAAAGTCATTTGGCTTGTGTTGAAATTTCCTCACAAAGCTTATCTTTGCTTCTCTCTTACCTCCTGAAGAGTTTAAGGCCTTGCCTATGAAATTGGCAGCATCATAGAAGAAGACACTTATATTGAAGGAAGGATCATCAAATGCTTCTACTCCATAGTACTCTATTTGCAGATCTGCATAATATTTGGCTCCCGTGTTGATGCTACATGGTCCATCTGCTGCATTAAGGATATGAGTAATGTTGAGGCTTTGAAGTGTAGTTTTGCTCCTGGCAGCCCACCTGTTGAAAGACATGAAGGGCACATTGGCAATGTTCCTAACATTCTGCAAAAATAGCATGGTTTAAAGTTAGTGCCTGCTCCCACTACGGAAGGATGCAGGAACTGCATCCTGCTTTCAGAGGAGCAAATTACAAGGAGCACACAGTGCTTTGCGCATGAAAAATGTGATATGGAGGTGTGGAGAGCAGCAGGAGCACAAACTTGCCAGTGGGATATTGTCAGTTAAGCAAATGCCTCCCAGCAGTTAATCCCTGTGAACATGGCTTACTGTATGAAATGGTCAAGATTTTCCTTAAATATTTGTTTAGGAACTTTTAGAGCTAATCTCTCACTGATAATGTGCCTGGTCTCAAGAGTGAGAACTCGCACAGATGCAGCAACACCTTGTTCGGACATGAAGTCGATGCGTTGTGTTCACCAGCTAGAACAGCCCCACTTCCCACCATAAACTAGGGCTATAGGCATTTTACAAAATTCCGAACCTTAACTGATATATTCATGAGGAGGAGGAGCTTGGAAAAATGAGCTAATGATCCAGGTAATCTGCAGTAATCCAATTGGAAGGAAATAGCAATAAGTATTTTTGGTCACAAGAATAAGATATTTGCATGAAAATTCCTGTTTGATATTTTCAGTTTTATCATCTTTGAAAGAAAGCTTGGATTTGGAATGTCAAGATGACTATTGCACAATTAATTTGGGTCTTCCTCTTTCTGGATCTTAATCTTGCTATCCCTGTTTGAGGGTTAGGGCTACTGGCCTCTTGTCTGCTGCCTCAGAGAAGAGTTTCCAGGCCACATAATGCATCTCGGAATTTACATGAATTTGGCATAGGTTCTTTGAGGACTTTAGTCTCCAATACAAATAATTTTTACCCTGCCAAATCCATGATGGATCAAAGAACATAAAAAACCAAGTCAGACATGCTATGAGTAAGCCATCATTTTGCATGTCATGTTTTTCTTGACATCCAAGCTCTTTACATCATCCGTTTTGGAAGCCTGTATTACAAAAACATTCCTGAAGATCCAAAAGCTGCTCCCCAGTGTACCACACCCTTTCCATTCCTCTTCCCAGGGACTGATAACAGCTTAACAATAGGCCCACATGTTCTTACTCATCTCCCAGGTAGATATTTGGCCAGACTTGGTCCACATGATTATCAGCTCCTCCTCTGAGCCACAGGAGCTGCTGGAGGTCTGATAGTGCCGGTGTTTCATAGGAAGAGCTGCTGGTCAGAGATGAAGAGTATCTGGTGTGAGGCATCTTGCTGTTCCCTTGTATGCACTCAGGCTGTATCAGAGACAGCTTTTCTGAAATGAATTGAAAGGAAATTTTCATACAGAAATACTATTCCCTAGAAAGTAGACCTGTTCATTACCCTCCAAATAGGATTACATTATTAGAACTAGTCTGTGCAGCAGGGCCTGCAGGTGTTGCTAAAAGCATCCAGAGAGCAGGACTGATTCAGGGATAGGGCTCTACAGGCATGTAATTTCTCCCCTGAGAAAGCAGCATAAGATAATGTGATTTAATTTCTTGTCAAGTAACACTATTGGTAAAGAACATCTGCACCACCTGAATGCAGACTGGATGAATCTTGTAGGCACAGATATAATTTCTCTTTTTGTTGAAGAGCTACCAGAGTATTTGTGTACACTTGATTCTGATTAGTTAAAACCAGAAGTTTTTGAATACATCATTAAGCTGACTGATACTTAGAAAGCTTCTAGGGCCAAGGAGAAAACCTTAGGATGTGTATGTGAGAGTCATCTGTATGGTGTATGTGTACACACATATAAACATATAAACAGTGTGAACATACAATTTTATTTCATTTATAAATGATGTATTTAAACACACCTACACATACATACACATGTACATACATACATGTATACATAGCAAAGGATTTTCATGTGCATATAGAAACATAAATATATATAAATGTCTGTATGTATAGAAAGAGAAATTGAGAGGATTTGAACTAGTTTGTTCTCTCTCAGTTGAATATCCCTGGACACTTAGCTATGATGGTATTCTTGTGCCTGCCTGTGTCAATCTCTCCTCTGGGAGCTGTTCCACTTTGTATAAATAACGTGATAGCTACTTTCCTCCAGAGAGGGGCCATTTCTCTTGTCTGAGGGGCAGGGTACTTACCCAGGATGTGAGAAAAGAGAGCATTTCTGAAACTAAAGAGCTAAAGTTCTGGTGTTGTTGTCCTGTTGAGAACCCCATCTAGGGCTCCATCACAGGTCTGTGAGATCACAGTCTGAAGTCGTCTGGTCTGTCCCCTGCCCCACAGCAGCAGCAGCCATATGGATGTTGCTTCTAAAACAACAACTTTGTCCATGTATGTTATTTTTAACAGTGTAAGTTGATTTGCAGAATAAACAGAAAACAAGGAAGAATATATTTTTGCTTACAGAAAAAGAAGTGGAGTTGATGTGAGGCATATTACTGAACATACACATTTATTTTTGTGACCTCAGTCTAAATTTGTTTTCTTTGCCCCTTCGTCCCTCCTCTTCCCCACAAATGTTAAGTGCAGTTATAGCTTTTTGTATGTTCCAATAAGAAAGATGTCTCCCTAGGGTAACTACTTAATAAGCAAGATATGAAAAACACAATAAAAATGATGGGATACATAGGAGAAAAAAATGACTGATTTTACTTTTAATGGTGGAGGAAAAGAACTGCAGGGAAGTAGAGAGAAATATAGAGATAAAAGCCTACGATTTTTTCAGGGCAGATAATATAAGATTAAGAGCTTTGGTAAGGGACTATGTTGTGCAATCCTAGCCCAGATTAGCATGAAGAATAGCACAGAAACAGATAATGTTCATTGCCCTACAAGTTTTACTGCCTTGTGAAAGTCATGCACTGTGCTCAAGAGCTACTGCCAGCATCTTCATGATGACCTGTTTGTACTTTCACCGACACAGAACATTAAGCTGAAGTAGTAAAAGAAAATCAAGAATAAGATAATACAGCTTCTACATCAGGAGATTCATAAGATCACAGGCTCATTTTCAAGGAGTGTGGCTGACTCTGAGTTGCTGCAAATGCTTAAGGGCTGAAGTTGTGGAGCAGATGGGTACCAAACTTTCACTTCTGCTAGATCCTGCTGCTTTAAATTTCTACTGTACCCTTCCAGTTAGTTACAGTGATGGAGATGGTCAGCAAAGAGAATGAAATTGTATGGCCTCTTGTTCAAGACCTGATATTGAGGAGGTTCTCCCAGAATTGAGTAATTTTGGTGCCAGTGACACTTCACAGGTGACTCTGGTCTTGGCAACCAGGGAAATGCTGTGCAACAGAGCTTCTTTTCATAGAGCAATCCTCTTTCCAGAAGGTGTGCCAACATTGTTTTATTCACATGCCTAATGTCAGATAAGTGAGCTCCTTGTGTCAACACCAGCACGGCTCCTCCCAGAAACACTGCTCCTGCCTGCACTGCACTGGCCTTGAAATTGGATTGCTCTGCAGGGCCTTCAGGGTAAGCTTGGAAATAGCTATAGCAGATGATTAGACTAATGAGGAAAGCAATATGAAATTTTTAATTGAAGGCCAGGGACTTTGGTGAAGGCTTCCCCCCACCTTCTACTTTAAGATACTGCAGAGGTAGCAGAAGTGCTGCCACTGATTACATTTCTCTAAGCGTCTCCCTCTGTGTGGCTCCCAGAAGCTGCTCTAGCTGGAAACAGTCAGTGACAGCAGGAGGGCAGGAATCCCTGTACCTGAGGGAAAAATTTCTGTCTTACAAGGTCACTAACATTTTCTGCAGGGATCTAGACCATGCAAGTTGGATAGGATTACTTTTCTTTTACACTGTACCCATCTCATTAGCTTTTTTCTTTCTATCTATCTTTCTCTCCTATTTTTTTTTCTGCTTAAAGGTAAAACAACAGAACAAACAAAAAAAGTCAACCTATGAGAGACTTTTGAGGCTGGACAGAGATTTTAATGGCAATCCACAAAATAGAAGGTAACACACAATCTTTAAAACTGTCTTGTCATTCTGTATCATTTCCCAAACACCCGGAGCACTGGGCTACACCCCAAATGGCCAGGGCCAGCTTGGCTCCCTGTCTGGGCTGTGGAGCCTGAGTTCCCCCAGTGGTCCAGGACTTGCCCTGGAGGTCCAGGCTGGATGTGGCTGTGGGTGACATTGCCTGGCTGCAGGGAGCACCCAGGAAAGGCTCTGGGTGACTCAGTGCTGTCTGGATGCAACTGGGTGCAGCTTCTGAGGGACCCAGTCATGTCAGAACCCTGTCTACAACAACCTAGTGGAGCTTTGTATCTCGCCAGCATTATCCAGCCACTTGAATACTACAGTCTGCAAAGCCTTTTTGTTTGTTTTTTTTGTTGTTGTTTTCTGTTGGTTTGTTTTTGGGGTTTTTTTCCCCTTTCTCTATGGTGGAAACAATTGCCATTTCATATTGAGCATCTCTGGCAGAAAAGAAAAGAAAAGAAAAGAAAAGAAAAGAAAAGAAAAGAAAAGAAAAGAAAAGAAAAGAAAAGAAAAGAAAAGAAAAGAAAAGAAAAGAAANAAAAGAAAAGAAAAGAAAAGAAAAGAAAAGAAAAGAAAAGAAAAGAAAAGAAAAGAAAAGAAAAGAAAAGAAAAGAAAAGAAAAGAAAAGAACCCATATAAACCCCCAGTAACTTGAATTGGCTAAAGCATTTAACAGATTTGTGTTGCATCTGCAGATTCCAGGGGAAAAAAACTCAGCAAAGTTTTGGGGGTAAAAATGCAAACATTCCAGTATTGTAGATATGAAATAGTTTATTTTGTTATTTTAAAAAAATACCATTCCCGTTTTTCTATTCAGTTACTTTGTTTTGGAATTTGTTCTACATTGCATAAAATATTTTAAAACATTAAAACAATATGAAATTGTTTGTTCCTGGTTGAGAAAAATATTTTATTTCATTAAAAATGAACACAGACTGAATAGCCACCTATTTGTCTAGCCCAAATTTTCACTTCTGTAACAGGGCCTCCTGCCATTTTGCCGTGGTTGTTCCCTCATTTCCTCAAGATGGAACTGAGATGCAGAGAGATTATATTAATGTCTGGAGTCCCAAGAGGAGTCTGGCAGGGCGTTAGTTGGATCCAAATCATCTTTCCTCTTTCCCTTTTGCTGGCACCTTCCTGGCTGGTACAACTCTGCCTGTGTTATGCCGATAGCCCAGATGGGGACACGTGTCTTTCAGTAACAAGTCCTTACATGAGATTATTGAGAGCCTCAGGCACGGCAGGGCCTGTGGTTACTACAGTAGCACAAACACTACCTAGCAATAACATGATACAGAAAGCTCCTGCAGCCAAATATCCTAAATTCCCTGTATCAAAAACCTGACAAACGAAATGGTTCAAAATTCAAGAGCATGGGGTCATAATTCATGTGGAAGGGAAAAAAAAAATAAAAAAGCAGCCTCTTGATGCATTTGAAAATGCTGTCTAGTCTGTTTTTTCTTCTCTCGTCTCTCAGCAAGCATCTCTGCAGTCATCTTTTACACTCTTTGCTCTTTCCTCTCAGGTAGTGTGTAACTCTATGGCTCTTTGTCCTCCTGATGGAAAATTCCAGATGGAAAGAAGTGTGTTTCACAAGGAAATGATCATGTTAGTGGAATTAATCTTTTAGATACTGTAATGTGAAATATGATCTTCCTTTTTGTTAAGAGAACCCAGTCTGTGTCTCTACACTTTGGTCAGAATCTGACGCTAAGAGAACCCAGGAGTCTCCTGAGGTGGAGCTGAAAGCTTTGTGTGCAGAAACAGGCACATTTAAAAGCAATAGCAAAGTTAAAACAGCCAGATGGGAACCTAGCAGGCAACCAAGAGGGGAACTCTGTGTTTTCCTTGCAAGCCTACAGGGGCTTGTTTGCAGGAATTAGAATCTCTCACCAGCAGTTCACTGCAGCTCTAATACCAAGCGGTATTGAAAATGAGAAGCAGGTTATGGCTGATGGTTTAAATGAGGTACCTACGGGAATTTAGAAATGAGATCCTGGACTTGTCTTGGTGTAGACTGTGCACATGGCAGAGCAATATTGCTTTCTTGGCTGACTGCATCATATATTATGGCCTTTTATTTTGCCCACAGTCAAACAGCGGGGAATAGTAGAAGTTCATTGCTCCGGCTCACTGTTCAAACTCTGATCTGCCTCACCAGAAGCAGTGCCCCTGAATAATGGAAAGCAGAATCGGTCCCTCAGCCTCAGTGCGGGTACTGCAGCACTGCATAAATGCTATTGCCATTATTTCAGAGTGAAGAGAAAAGCAGAATGTACAATTAAAGCTCTGTTTGGTTCAGTTTTTAAGAGAATTTACTAGCTGGGAAAGATGCCAGATCGAGTGCTCTGGAAAATGCAGCCCGCCCTTCAACCGCAGTGTCAGGAAAGAGCAGGAGCAGCCCTCCAAGCCTCCTCCACGGCTTCCCCCTGAGCCCAGCCCAACTCAGATTGCAGATGCCCCTCACCCTACACTGGCAACCGTGTTTTACAGGGTGGGAGAAAAATCTGAGTCTTCACACCTCTTCAGCGCTTGGTCTCCCTCCTGACATCTCCATTCACATCCAGCCTTGTACATTTATGATGGGGGCCTCTCACTTCTCCAGACTGAGCTGGAAGGCACCAACTTCTGCATGCAAGGAGCCTGAGCTGGGCTGGAAAGCTAAAGGCTCCTTCCTCTGTGAGCCCTCCTGTTTCTTGAGCTGGGCTGGAAAGCTAAAGGCTCCTTCCTCTGTGAGCCCTCCTGTTCCTGAGCTGGGCTGGAAAGCTAAAGGCTCCTTCCTCGGTGAGCCCTCCTGTTCCTGAGCTGGGCTGCCCATGGTGCTGGAGGGGCTGCTGCCGCTGCCCCACAGGAACTGTGTCCACCGGGGAGGGCAGGAATGCACAAGGCCGTTTCAGTAGAGGGAGCGAGCTCTGGGCAGGGCAGGTGCGAGCAGTCAGCCTCGGGCAGGGTTTGGATAGCCGAGGGAGCTCCTGGTGGTGAGCAGGTGTCAGGTGAAGTGGGAGGAGAAGGGGGTGCATGGCCAGACACAGGAGTGCAGGTGGAGCCCAAGCCCTCAGCTCAGAGAGGCCCCTGAGTGAGGCGGGGAGCCCCAGCGAGGGCTCCCAGCAGCCCCATCCCAGGTCACACAGCCACTGTCGTCCTTGGACAAGGGATGTCCCCGAGAGGGACAGAGCTTGCTCCGCTCAGTGGGGTGAGCTTCACCTGTGCCTTGCTAGTTTTAGGGGAGAGGGTGCTGCTTTACAGAAGCGCTCCTGGAGAGCAATTCCTCTTCTATGCAATGTAATAGATCTGCACATATTTTCCCAAAACTCTTATCATTCCAAGGGGGTAGAACCTTTGTGTTGCCCCCCTCCCACCTCCCCCAACCCTCCTATTTGAGTCACGCAGCCTAGGAACAAGCACTTGCCCACGCAAGCCTTAGCCTGGCTAAGGCTGCAGGAAAGGATGGCTTAAAAATGGAGGCACTGGTTTGAAAAATGGGGAGTCCTGCTGGAAGTGACAGGTCATGGCTGTGGCATGATGCCAGTTTTTACATCTGCAGCTTTCAGATTCAAAAGAGATAAAAAAAGAAGTATTACCTTAGCAGCTGGCATCTCTGAGCTATGGAATGAGCCATTCCCAGCAAGACAGCGCTGCCCTCCACAGGCTCCTAGCACAATTTCCGACTGTCTGTGAATATCTGTCGAGCCTAGGATGATGCTTTCCCTTTTATTTCTCCTCTGGGGAAATTCCTGTCCAGGGTACCACATCCAGGAATTCAAGCCCCCCAAAACTACTGATTTTTTTGATGCATCTCAATTGCGCTCATGCTTCTCCCTGAATTAAAATTATCTAGTCTTAAGTCCTGCTGCCAGCAGCCATAACTGTGCTGTATGCTGTAATCAGGGGAGCACACAATCACCATGCAGCTAACTGCTTCTAATAGTAGAAACTTCACTCTAATCTTATATAACACCAGTAATGGAGCAGAGAGGCTGTGGCTTCTGAGGAGCTTAGACAGAAAGCTTTCTTGGGCAGCTCATGCCCTGAGGGCAGAGAAGCTGCAGCTGCAGTGAGAGCAAGAAAAACAAAATGACCTTGATATTGATAACAGTTCAGTGAGTGCTGTCATAGCCAGTGCTGTGCCAAGACTTCAGTGGTGTCACAGGCTGTCGATAGGTGTAAGTTATGGGCAGTTCTGATAAAAATGGTGTCAGAGGCCAGACTGAGAGAGAGATGTGGGGAAATAATGTCTTGCAAGCTTCAGGAAAGACAAACAAGGATGTTAATATATTGCTATTAAAAGGGGCTCCAAAGCACTTGCACTTCTGCAGGCAGTATGGTTTTGTGTGACTGTGGATTAAAGGGTTTTTTTTCTTCTCCTTGATTTATTCCTCAAATGATTTTTATCTGACTGCTGCTGTCAATACAAAATTGACAACGCTGTCAAGTTTGCAAGATTTCAGAATATTTGAAGGCATGAGAAAGGGGTTTTGATATTCCTCAGTCATTTGGCAGGGGTAGCTTTGAGCTGTCTCTCCCTGCACTTTTAACATAAGCAGTGAAGTGTTCTCCTTGCTTTGCCTTTCTTGAAAGGGTATATACAAAAAAGGCACCTTCTAAGGTTCACAGAGCTGTACAAATTCTTTGCTATGGAATCAAGAGAAAACTTCAAAACTCTACAATGGAAGATCTATTTTGGCACTTGAGTTTTTCAGGCATATCATAGAGCATTTCAGCAACATTCTCAGCTCTGTTGGGACAGAGTGGAATGTTTTTATTCTTAGATTTTTTTTTTTTAAGTGCTGACTTTAAAATCATTATTTGATTTTGATTAAGTCATCTTTAAAGAAGAGTGACAGTCACAGAGGAATTGACCAATGATGACTAAAGGAGATACTAAGACACAGAACTGGGATTTCCTGTCTCTTGCAAACTTTTGATTATGTGTCTGATGAGTATTTGCTCCTAACTTCTTATTTTAAATTTGAAGAAATAAAACTAAGTGGTTTTCCTCTGGCTGGAGTTTGCACCTGCCTGGTAGCAGGGTGCCAGGTAAATCAGAGCAAAGAAGGAACTGCCTCATCAGGGGCTGTGGGTAAAGCAGGGTGTGCAGCTGCCTCTTCAGGCTATGAGGGATGAGGGGTCAAGGGCAGTGGGGACATGCTGCTGCTCCATGGAATGCTCAGTCCCAGGGTCACTGGGAAGGAGTTTCCCTGCCTGGCCTTGCTGCAATATTTCTGTGAGAAGCAGGCAAAACTGTGCTGCCCCACTCCTGAGACTGAGCCTATGCAAGCCTTGCAGTTGGTCAGGCAGGGCAGAAGCAAGGGTTGTTTTGTGTCAGCAAGTTTTTGGAGAGTATTTTCACTTTATCTTGCCATGTTTCATGCTGTTGTTTTTCTGATAGTGTTTTGTGCTGTGGCTTGGTGTGGACTGTAGATGGATGGCAAGGCTGGTAGGTAGGGTGATGGAGGGGAGAAGAGCCTCCAGCAAAGCAGCAGCCTCCAGATTCCCAAGAGGGAGTGTTGAGCACAGGTAGAAGGAAGGAGAGTGTCCTTGCTGGAGGTTGTGCCCGTGCAGGTGGTTTACAACAGTCTGGGAACACACCACAAACATAACATTTTCCCAAAGCAAACCTCCTTGCCTTCAGCACAGCCTTGGGAAGGCTGTCCTCTGCTTGAGAAAGTACCTGCGAGCAATGCGTAGGAATGCATTAAGGACTGCGACATTCTCAGGTACAATGGCAATGGAAGCCACCCGTGAGCTATAAATAGCACTAACATCCTTTCTCTCCAGTGCTTGGCATCCCAAGCAGTCATTTTTGCGGGTGCTAGTGAAAATGAACAAAGCTTTGAAGAGCATTTATTTACACTCTCTTTGCAGGCTGGAAATATTCTTAGTAAGTAGTGCCTAGTTTTTCTTACTGGCTCTGAATTTTGCATTTATTTTAAGGGAAAATACTGACATTTTTTTACTTTTGAGTTGGTTTTTTTTTTAATTATCATATATAATTTTCATATTTTTACCTCAACTACATGGGAAGAGCTGTTGTAGCAGGAGAGTTGGGATCAAAAGTATTCATTTTCAAAATCCTCTGTGCAATTGTAGGAAAAGGGGAAAAAATACAGGAACCCAGATTCAGTCATATAAATCTTACATGCATTTTTAACAAAATAATGAAAATATTTTGATTTAAAGAATTAAGCAAACAATGCAGGATGTTTGGGCAGGTTTTGTGGTGTTTACATTGAGACACCAGACAGCAATAGTGGTTGCAGTAAAAGGAAAAGCTTTACATACCTATCAGACAAGATCTTCCTATGGTTTGATAGGAAACAAAGATGGCTTTCTTAAGGAATTATGAAGACCTGAGAGCAACACTGGCAAAAAAAGAGCCTTTTCAAAATATTTAGGGTTTACTTTATGAGGTCTTGTCATAACATAATAAAGTCTCACCTGTTATGTAAGTCTCCTTTGCTCTGTATAGACAGCAGAAAACACAAGGTCTACAAAACAGACACTTTGCTCTGAGAGAAGCAAAGAACTTCTGCTGCAAGACCAACTAGTGGAGCTAGAAGAATTAGTCAGGCTTTTAAATATGCAAGAGGGACTGTATTTTTTGCAATGATACCAACTAATCTAATTATAGATTTGCTGACAACCCTTGTCTTAGGCCAGCGGGCAGCTCTGCTGCTAGTGAAACGCTGTGATTTTTCCTGCTGCCACAAGATGGCAGGAAAAAACAATGTTAGAGGATTTAAAAATAACACAGCCATGGGCATCGCAGGAAGGAATACACTTCCGACCGGCATTTAAAGGGAGAATTTACAAGGAACCGTGCACCTTAGATGGAAGAAAAATGTGAAATGTACGGAGTTAATTAGATTGGTATTGACCTGCGTGTATCCATCAAAAGATCTACACCGTATCTTTTCCCATGCAGTTTTCCTGTATAAGAAAAGCCTGTGACAGTGCTCATTTTTTTCCTTTACATCGTGCAGGTTGGCCTGGTTTTGTTCTGCTGGCAAAATCTGTTGTACAAACTAGTCCAAGACATAATACACTCACCTAAAGTAAAAAGCAGGGTGATTATTTTAGTCTTTTATACTGTCTGCTTCCAAATATGGTTCTCTTCCCATTCCCTGTTTCTCCAGCCATAGTAGAAAAAGAGCCAAGCTAGAGGACTCTGCTCTGGCTTTTGGGAACAGCAGGAGACACGAGGGCCAGCAGCTGGGCAGGAGGAAGCCTGGGTGCTAGCGGGCTGTTGCACTGGGCTGCTGGGCTGGGCGGTGGGGTCAAATCAGCGTCCCCCCATGTTCTCCTGGAAAACTGACCCTTCAGTGCAATGCTTCTCACAGGAGCTGCTGGGGCTTTGGAAGGAGGCTGGGATGGAGGAGTCCTGCTGTTCATGCCCTCTCCCGTGTTGATTTCAGTTCAAATACTTTTCTTAAAGGAAGTAAACCCTCTACATGAACAGAAATTGGTTTGGAAAGTACAACCAGACTGGCTGGAGCCTTTGAGTAATCCAAAGGCACTCCTCCTCAGCAGCCAGTGTGGTGGGTCCCCTGCATTCTTCTAACAGATAAAATAAAGCTGTGGAAAACTCACAAAGATTATTGTGTCAATGGCAATTACCAAGAGGTCATTAACTGGTAGAAGTTAATTCTGAATGGCAGCACTGCAGAGACCCGGCAGGTCTGGGCCCTGGTCCTGGGCCCTGCCACACCACTGGTCCCCAACATGGCCTGGCTTGGCCTGCCCTGGCCTGGTCTGGCCTGACCCAGCACTGAGACATCCCTTCCCTCACTGGGACATCCCTTCCCTCACTGGAACATCGAGGACATCCATCAGTAACCTTTGCAACTCATCAGGAGAGGGGACAAAGCTCATGGTCATGGCAGCTGTGCTGCCCCATAGCAGTGGCCTCCCCAGAGCCACCTCCAGCACCAGCCTGCTCCTCTCCCATCCAGCCTTCCTCCTCAAGCTGCTCCTCACCATCCAGCCTGCTCCTCACCATCCAGTCTGCTCCTCACCCATCCAGCCTGCTCCTCAGCTATCCATTCACCTTTCTTTCTCACTCAGCCTTCACCCCTCCTTTTCTTTTTTTCACCCCACAGCCTCAACTAACCTCCTTGGAACTGATGGAGGCAAGGTGCATGTTGGGGGCATGAGGACAATTAAGGACTTTTGTGCTAGGACCAGTTCTTTTGTTCAGTCTGTAGTAATTAAAAGTATCAAGAGGTTTAGAAGTAGCCAATCTGTTGAAAGCCAGAAACAGCTGTCCTGTTTCTTCTGCTGGCTTCCTCTAGAGTCTGCTCTGCCTGATGGAGAATGAATAACTAGCCAGCCCTTCAGTCCAACCTGCATTGGATCTTTTCCACCTGTCTTACGAATGCTGTGTCTGCACTGGTCATTACTAAATACTGAATTCTGAATGTATCATGGGCACCAAACATGCAGAATCTGCCTCCCAGGCTGGCAATACATTTGTCACTATGAACCAAGATTCATTTCACAGTGGCAACATGGAGGAGAATGACAAGGCATCAAGAGTGAAGAAGCAAAAGCAAAAAGCTTAAAAGTGCTGTGGTGATGAGGGAAAAGAACTGACGATATGGGTGCCCATCACCTGGGCAGGGACACCCTTGCCCCATGAGATACTAACAGAGATCTCAATGCCTTCACACCTTTCCACTCCAGATTCTGATCCTACTTGGCTTTTTAAGGTATTCTTTCTTGTATTCCTTCTTGTGGTAAAATTACTTTGGCGCCAGCTTGGTTCTGCAGTTAGCAATTTCATTTTGTGAGGGAAACAAGTGATGGAAGGTCTGCAGCTGCTGACAACACCCCAAGAACACTGCCAGCATCCAGGAGCTTTCTTTTGCCTTTTGGCTGCCCACCTCTGAGTTGTGGAGTCCCACCTGCTATTTTAAGGTAGATTATGCCTTCCTTGATATTAATAGGTTAAACTGAGTATAAAATTACTTCGAATGTAGCTCATGCAGGACATCCTACAACCTGGGTCCTTTTGCCAGGCTTTCAGCAATTGATCATGTAGGTCAAAACAGCTCCAAGGTATTCTTAATCCTGCTCTGGATCCAAGGTGAGCAAGCCTTTACACATTGAGGTGTTAGTAGATATGTGTGTATGGGTAAAACAACACTCTCTAGACACCCTTTCACCTTCAGTGCTTGAAAGGAAAATCCTTTCAGCACTAAAACATTAACTGCAAGTGTCAATTTGCTATCTTTTTTAGAGAGAACAGGTAGTTTATCCACAATACAAGTGAAAATTCAGGGCTGTCCAGGAATTTGAAACCACTGGGTAGAACGGATTTTCTACTTCTCTTCTACTGGGTAAAAACTCTATCTGAATTTTTAATTTTTGTTGAGCAAGGTGTATATGGCTGAGAGGGAACAAACGTGCACATCAGCTCTGAAGTGAGGAGCCCCCTGCACAGGTGACATAATTACACTTGTG
Organism: Parus major; assembly: GCF_001522545.3. Classification (NCBI taxonomy): domain Eukaryota; kingdom Metazoa; phylum Chordata; class Aves; order Passeriformes; family Paridae; genus Parus; species Parus major. Next base: position 10,240,450 of record NC_031775.1, on the reverse strand, counting down.
GTGCTGGATCAGGTATTGAGAGGGCTACACTGATCTCTGCTCTTCTGCCACTTTTCACTATTGCCAGAAGTAAGGGCTGAGATTGGATGAGTCAGTCTTAACTTAAAAGATCTAATCTGATCTGAAATGCAGGGGCCCATAGCTATGTGAACTTACTTGGGCCCTTCTCTCAATTTCTGAGACTGTCAAGCACAGGAAGGTGATTGCTGACTGTTGGAACAGAAAAATGTGTCACAGAGCTGAGGTGCTCTTCTTATCCTGATTTACTTAATGTCTGTCCCACCTCCTTCTTCCATGAAGATGTCTGTCATGCCTGTCCCATTTTCTGCCTTTCTAGGGTCATAAACAATAGTGATTACCAAGTAACTTCATCTCATCCCTCTATTAGCTTAACCATTCCCTTGATGGATCACAGGCTGGGTGATGACAGGAAAAGTCTGTGTCATTAAAAACTCAAACTCCCTCTGTTTTCAGAGGTGATGGAATGGTGATGGAGCTCCCCCTGCACACAGGCAGCCTTGCCTTCTGCCTGGTTACATCTTTGCCAGGCAGGATGGTGCATCTTGACTTTACAGCTGCTCTATGTGGCTACACATGCTTTCACAGCAGGATCTGTGAGCACCAACCACCCCCTTTGCAGAGATCTGAAAGAGTGCTGCCTTTTGGCACAGGAATGAGCCTGCTGTCCCCAGAGAACATAAAGACAAAATCCTGGCCAAATAGGTAACCATGAGAACATAGCTAAGGTTATGACTTTGTAAATGTTTATCTTCAGTTTGTATTTGATGTCTGGATAAAAAGGTGACCAGTCTCTTACAGAAATGTAAGGCAGGTTAAACAACAGAGGGGCACAAAGCAGTTTTCTTGAGCTGCAGCACAGAACATGTGCAGAGCCTTACCATTTCCACTTGCCACCTTTGTGGCTGATGGATACTTTCATGCAGTGTCTCTTCCTAACCCCTTCAGATCTGAGCTCTAAGTATGGTTGATAGAACTGTGTTTCTTTTCTTCTTCCTAAAAAGAATGACTTTCCCTTTGTACTGTTTGCATTTTGTCATGCTGCTTTGGTTCACTCACCGTTTTCCTCAGTTTGGTAAAGAAGCTATCCATGAAAACAAGAATGGAAAAAAGAAAATTATCAAAGACAGGTTCTTTTTTTATATACATGGGGAAGAGATGTTCCAAAGTGAGTTTATCAGGTTATGTACCTAAGTATTATTTCTGCCCTTGAAAATCTTTTACTTACAGTGCTTAATTGGTCTGTGCAAATCCATTGCCAAAGAAATAATTGGACATTTTTATAGAAGGATCAGAAATAAAAACACTCTAGGCTATTGTTCTAAAATTAAAAAAAAAAAAAAAAAAAAAAAAAAAAAGAATTATGGAAAGAATATGTTTCAGGGCATCATCCAGCCTCTCTTGAAACTATGCAAATTCACTTGGTGGTAACAACAGCAGACACAATGAAATGAGTTGTATATGATGAACTGAGATCTCAAATGTGATATTATGCAGAAGGTAAAGAGTCTGTACTAAATAAGTAACAGCCTAACGTGTTACCAAGGGGGCACTTTGATTTTGATGAATGTTAAAAGAACCTTTAGCCTTGAAAATAAAGAGGATAATTTCTCTCTAGGCAATGCCTGCTCATGAAAGCCATAAAATAAGAGCACTGGAGCCCTAATTTTATAGTGCTTTTTAAATGATTTTCAAATGGTCCAGCTGCTTTGTGCCACAATAGCACAAGGCAGAGATATTTACACCAGCAATAACAAGCATGCATCAGCCTGCCCGAGCTGCTCTCCGCAGGCAGCCTGCAGGAGGTGAAACACACGTGGAAAGATGATACTTGCCAATGTGGATTGATCATAATCACACCATGGTCAGAGCAATCCTGGGAAGCCGCTTTTTCCACCCAACAACTTGATTGTTTGCCTTGTCTGTGTGTTGCCTGCGAAGCACAGGATCTACGCGGCTTCTATTCTGACACTTGAGAGCCTGCCAGCAATGTGTGCCCCTTGGGCCATACTGTCCTTGGCAGGCGTCTCTTTTTGGAAATAGGAGGGCAAATTCACCCCTGGGTTACACTGCTGGTTTGGCACGGGGGTTTCCACAAGGACTGGTGTGGTCCCAGCTTTGGTGTTCTGCATGCAGCACTGCATTATCGCCTCCAAAATGCATGCATGTGGCAAGTGAACTCTGGGAAAATGCTATGGAATTCTGCTGAGATGCTGAATTGCCACCAGCAACTCTCCCCAGGTATTTTACCTCTGCATGTTTAAGACTTCAGTCTAAAACTACAGTTTATTTTCCAAACAAATACTCTAAGATAAGAACTACCCTGGGGTGGTCTAGCTTAGCTTGCCAATTTGGGTAGTCATTTCAACAGTTAAAAAAAAAGTTTCAATTTTTTTCTTTAGAGTCCCCTCTCCTTGGCGAGACATTGACAAAAGACAGGGTTCTGGGAGAAACCTGCTTTCTGAACCAGCAGAGTAGGCTTTAAAGAGCCGTTCCTTTATGAAATATTCCATTAAAATTAAATAACTTGTCTCTTTCCATGTTCACTAGTGCTAGAGGCACAGCAATATTCAAGTAATAATAATTTTGGTGGGAACAGGAAATTTTGAGCATGAGAGAAATGTCTAATTTATAGATGAAAGTTTATTACATTTTCAGTAATGCTCAGGTCCATAAAGCTGAGACAGAGCTGGGCAGGGTGCATGACAGAAAGTAGTTACCGCTGGAAAGTCCTCAGCCATTGAGCATCTATTGTCACCAGGGTAAGAAAACTGTCTCCCATCTGGGTGACTTCTTGTACAGGTTGGGAAATATTTTCCCTCTTTTCATTTGCTGATCCAAATGAGCAAAACAAGTTAAAATCTTTTTGTGTCCAGGGATATACTTAAGAGCTTTAGTTTTAAACAGGGGCCTATTTTCTCTTGGAGTTGAGTTTTGAGAGTTTTAATGAGCAGAATGGACAACAAATTAGGAATGTATCCCAGAGGAGTACCTAGCATGTTTGCTGCCTTCATTTAGCCAACTGACTGAGGAATGACAGGAGCATGCAAAATTCAGAAACATTCTATGCCCTAAACAGAGAGGAAAAACAGATTTGATACCAAAGCTTTAGGTTATGTTCATCTTTGTCTCATATTCAGATAGTTTTTCTGACATTTCTCCTTGTCACTTTGTGGTCTTTTAATTTCATGAGAGTTTAGAGTTTACATAGGTGTCTACTGTAACTTGGTTCAGTACATAAATCCTGCAGCATGATGAAATTGCTCACGACTGGGTAACTCTTTGGATAACAATGCCTAGAGGAAAGTGGCAGAATATCATAAGGTAAGCCAGCATAAAGTAAGCAGATCTGCTTTTTCTAAGAATAAGGCAAATACAGATTTTTCCTTTCAAAACAGAAAGGAATACACATAGTGCTGTTCCAGGCTGCAAGGAGTAGTGCCATAGTCACAGATTGCGTAAGTTTGTACTTCTGCCTCACTCGCATCTCATCTCATCTCTGAGAGATCCAATTTACAGCAGCTGAGATAAAGTAGCCTCCAGGGTATTACCTATAGCCCTTTCATAAATCAAGAACCACTTTTTGTTACTAGAGATCTGAGTCCAGAAACAGAGGAAAACACATGGCATTAGGCTTTGTAAATGGCCAACTGGTATGTCTCTGCAATAGCTTTTTGCAGGTTTTGGCTGTTTCTCAAACTAGAAAGTAACTATTTTTAGTTATTTTTTTGTGTATTCTGACAAATCAATACAAAAAAACGGAAAAAAAATTTTAAAAAGTGATGATATCTGACCAAGAGCTCAGAACTGTCTTCCCTTTTATAATTGCTTTTCTTCTTTCTCTCCTGCTACAGAATGAAGATACATTCTGATGATTACCAGCGCACAATGTGTGATCCTTGCCACTGATGTGAATATGGTTTTGTTGGTCACTCCTAATCTCTCAGGATCCTGCTGTTTTCCCACGTGCCAATGAAGACAATGTCTGTAAGTGGATAATTAGGCTTACCCGAATGGTTGAGTGACATTTAGTTAATGCTGCTAAAGTAATTTGTGATTGCTTAATGTGAGTGCTCTGTAAGAGCAGGAGTTTACCATCAGGATAGGGGCTTGCCATTTGCCCTTTTTAATGCACACAGAATGTATAGAAGTGGGCAACAAGGTCAAAGTCGATTGTGTCTTCTATAAAAGCACATGATTACAAGTAGCTCAAGTTATCTTGTTGCCTTGTAATGTATTCCTGTCTGTAGACCCCAGTGTCTACAACACTCTGAGACATTTCTTCCCCTTTGAGAGGTGTAAGGATAAAGTAAGGTAGTAGAAGAATGGTAAAAGGTTATGATTTCTGAATATACTCATACCTGGAAATGCAGAATTCCAAGTTATTTCACTTCTGAAAAGAAATAAATTTAAGAAGTTTTACTGACTTCAGTTAACTACAATCACATTGAGGACTGCTGGTGTAAACATCCTACAAAAATTCACTTCAGGAGGTAGCTCAGGTCCTTCTGTAACTGGATTTGAAATATGTATGTTGAACACACTAAGGTTTTAGCATAGCTAATAACCATTTCGCCTCAGCCTGTAACTGCACAATGTTTCTTTGCTGAAGATAGCCTTGCTAATCTGGTTAAACCCCAGTTAATAAACCTGCCTGCTTAATATCAGCATGAAGTTTGACTTCTGCAGGATATTTTACATATTGTGCCCTCAGCTGCTTATTATGTAGCACTTCTGAAACCACTGTACCTTTAAACCCAAAGGGTCTTGGCCTTGGCCTTGTATATCAGCAATGGCTGATAGCCAGATAAATATTTAATAATCAGTTTGTTGACAACTTCAAAGTCCTCCAGGATGAAAGTCATCATGTCAAGTCAGCCATCCCTACTTTATTCTATATTTAACTTGTTTAAAGATGCTGAACATCAGATTTCTGATAAAGGCATAAGGAAAAATATTTCTTATAAAATACAACATTAATTCTAGATTGATCTTTGATTTCCAAGGAGCTGCTCAGAAACTGCACATAACTGGTTCCACAGAAACAAGCAGTGACAATATATGGTACTGTTCTGGGTTATTTTAGCTCTGGCACAAGTTCTGATGCTAGCACGGCAGGTTACTTGCTCAGTAACAGAAACATTCACTGTTTATTAACTTCACTGAGTACTGGGTTGGGCCCTAAATGCACATACTCTCTCTTTTCCTCATTTTTAGCTCATGAGGAGCCCATGAAATCTTATTCTCAGGTATTGTTCCTATTTGTCTTATTGATGTTGGCACAAAAAAGAAATTTCCATCTGTAATACTTGATCAACTTCCAGTTTCACTGTTTGCAGTCTGTAACTCGTATTTAAGCTGATATTAGTGATCAGCTGTTGCATTAAGACACCTGTTTACATTTTTATTTCTGTTAGCTGAATGTTCTCAAAGTTAATCTTTCCTTACTACACATACACACTGTTGTTATCTATATATTTTTTCATTTTATTCCCCACCACTTTTCGCCCCCTACAAGAGAGAATGTGATCGAAAGAAACATCCAAGAGTAGTTTGGAACATGTATACTTACAGATATTGAAAGGAAGTCTTAAAACTGCACTTAAAAGATTGTCTCAAATCAAATGTTGCTGTTATCAGAACACAATTTTTATCTTAAATCTTTGCCTGTACTACCTGTCAGGGTCAATTCTACAAATCGTTATTTCTGCATTTGGTTCTAATAAGTAAAAGAGTTAATTTCCAAGTGTAGTTACAAGGTTTAAGTGGAAAGGCAAGGGTCGATTTCCTGCTGTCCTGGCTGAGGCAGAAGTTCAGTGAAGCTGAACTCAGCACAGCCAGGCTCTGACCCCGCTGTGCATGGGGTCACCTGCCAGCTGCCATGCTCCTGCCTGCAGCTCAGGGACATCAGGAAGGAGGCAGTAATTTGTAAAACCAAGTTTTGTAAATGCAGATTATTTCCCCAGCATCCCCTAGCTCATTTTTTTTGGCTTTGCTGTTTCATAGCTAAAAGAATGGGCACTCAAGCTTTAATCAGCAGGCAATCAGCAGGGTTATTAGTTCACCCTGCTTCTCTCCTTCAGGAATTATTGTAATTTCTATATATTTCAACAAGTTTGCCACCTGATGATGGTGAAAAAACCCTTGTTTTGGCATAACATTGGGCACTAGACATGTTGAGTGCAGATGATTGCATGCTTTCTCTATGCTTCAGAGTGAAATACCCATCTGCACAGTTTTCAGAAATAGTGAAGTCTGCTGTCATTCAGAATATCCATGGATTTGTCAGAAATTTCAACTGCAAATCAAATTGTCATATAAACAGACAAAATCAGAATACTTTTTTATGTGCGAATTTCCATTCTAGTTAAAATTACACTAAAAATAGTAAAAATCAATTATTGTTCAATTTTAAGGCTGCTCAGGACCATAAGTCTGTCTTGTGCTTTGTATGGTAAATGCTGCAGAATTTATAAAATCTGTGTATGTTGCAAATTATAAAATAATACAAAACAATAGAATCTCTTTTTAATTGTTTTGTATTTATAATTGTGCAGTAGGTTCTTTCTTTTGCTTTCTTCTGTGCTAATATTAAGTCTATTTTAAGGCAATGTTTACCAACACTAACTAAACTAAATAAAGTTGGATAGAATATGTTAATGAGTACTGTATTCCCCAGCCCTTCAGAACAGCTCAGCCTCAAATAACACTTACATTGCCTATGTAGAGATTAGGCCACTCTTCAACCACGTGATTTAATTCCACCTTGCAGCTGTCCAAAATATCTGGCAGTTCCTGGGCAGAGGGAGTGCCAGGCTCAGAGCATTCCTGGGCTGTCAGGGTCTGTCTTCAGGTGCAGACCCTTTTGGAGGCCTCATGCAGAATCAGGCAGAGGAGGGAGGGCCTGCTGGAAGCTGCTGCTGTGGAATGCACAGGGGAGGTTTTTGCTGAAGCTGGCTCTTTCTGCCGCTTGATGTTCCCAAGCAGGTGGCTGACTCTAAATACAGCTCACGCCTTGACGCCTCCCTGGATTAGCTCAGCACTCTGTCCCTGATGAAATGGGGAACAGCCAGAAAAATGAATGCTCTGCTTTAAGTGAATCTTCTGCAAAAAAATGCTACTCCTGTCCTCACATAAGCTATGTGTGCTTGTTCCTGCCAGCACAGAGCTTTCCCTGTGAAAGAAATGTCAGTCAATGCAACTGAGAAGCAGTCCCAAATGCCTCATGTGACCCAGTTCTAATAATAAGCTACCAGGAAAGAGGGGACAGCACAGCTTGAGGGTGAGTTCAAAATAAACACCATGAGAGCACCTGTCCTGGGCCTTACCCAAGGTTCACCAAGCCCACTGTCCTGTGCTTGACTATGGCTGAAAGTGGACGCCTACAGAATATAAGAACACACAAGCATGAATTATACTTGAGTATATAACAATAATAATAACACTCTCCCAGCTTCCTAATAACTGCAGCTGGCTGCAGTTTATAAGCTTGCTGATCTGGATGGAGTTTCCAAGTATTTGGTAAACCTGAATGGATTTCTGTCCCTCAGACTTTTCCAGCTGGCCCTTGAATGTCTATAGGCTTTTGCTCTCTGCAGCATCCTGTGGCAAGGTGTTGCACAGCTCACACAAACCCCTCCTCTTGTTTCACACCTGATTTCTACTGACCTCATCTGATGTCCTCAGTTCTTGTACTGGAAAATAAAATTAAGAGAAGTTTTCACTGGAACTTTACATGGCTCCCTTTAGGTGACACTGTTTTTGTGATTGCTTTACAACGACTTAAGTCTGACAGACTGGGACAGTTCCTTTCACTTGCACCTTCTCCCATGTTGCGTAGACCCTCTTGAGAAACATGCATTTTCTGAGTGAACTGCCACTGGGTAGGTAGTATTTTTCCTTTATTTTGGTTCCTTAGTCTAACTTGCCAAATCAACATTGAAAATACAAGTTTTTATTCAGTAGAGGAAAGCAGTGAAGTACTAATGTCACGTCACATCATGACTTGGATTATGGATTGTGTAAGTGACAGGTGAGGAGGTCCCTTTCCCTCTTAGCACACTGCAGCAGACAACGTTTTCTGTTTTAAGAAGTTACAGGACTATTCTGCTTTTGCTTATGTTGACTGGAATCTTCCTCCCTGCATAAATGTGCACTCAAAGTAAATCTGTATATAAAGAAGCAATGCAGACAGGCAGGAAATATAAGCAATACTGACTCCACAGATGAAAAACACTTCTATGATTTGACAATGCTCTTGAAAAAAGTTTCTACCTAATTCATTCCCTCCACTGAGATAAGTAAGTTGTGCTTACAAGATCACTACTGTGCCACTGGTGGTATGGATGCCCTACTGACTCAGCTTCACTCTGTACTCTTCCCTTCTCTGCCCCTAGTGAAACAATACTCTCCCAGGATGAGCAGTATCTCCAAGAGCAGGTACTAATTTACAACAGGAGCAGCTTTCACAGCTGTGGCTTTGTAGGGCAGATGCTCAGAGGCATGCAAAACATTATCCTGATGGGGGGATTCCATTAATCTTGCTCACATGTGTCTAATTTTGCCCAGCCAAAAGCCATTAAGATGCATTATTTCACTCACATGAATTACAGATTTTTCAATGCCGTGTCTTCAAAAGGTTTCCCGACTAAAACCTACTGTAATGTGAACGAAGTATAAATTATAATGAAATGTTAAGTCATACAAATCCCTATTAATTTTAATGGAGAACTTCAAAGCAAACAAAGCTCCTCCTCCACCACTCTGCTTCTTTGTGAGGTAGAATGATTGTCCTAGCACTGTTGTGTTTTAAATGTGATTTCCTATTTGATCTTTTCACACAACAATGTCTTACCTTTCTCTCATCAGTGGAGCTCTTTCACAAGTTTTAGGAAAATCTCAACAGTCAAACTGTTGTCTGAAAGGATCTTCAACATGCTTATTTTGCAAAACACTTGTGTACAGTGAAATAGGGAGGGATTTCTACATTCCCCTAAATGCTAGTCAGAATCATATGAATATGTCATACCTCTCCACAAATGAAGAAGGAAATGTGATCTGGAAAGGCAGAGGTTTGACACATAAGTCATCATTATATTAGGCTTCTAATAACCTTGCAAGTCTCTTCCAGCAAAGAATAAAATTATCAGAACTGATGCTTCAAATGCAAAAAAGCAAGTAGAAATGTATTTACTTAATCTGGCAGGGAATCTTTATAAGGTCAACTAATCAATAAATCCAACCAGCAGCAAAGGGCAAAACCAAATTTGATTATCACTTCATGGTTCACCACAAGGTAACAAGCTAATTTTCAGGCAGAGTTGTAGCATGAATTTCAAATGCTGTTGCTGTATTAAAAATCACATTGGTTTAGGTACTGATTAACTGGCAACAGGAAAAGTTACATCCTCAGAGCAGCTTGAAACTAATTTGTATCAATTAGGCCAAGCCACTGATGTGTCTACCCGATATTAAACTAGGGGTGAGCCAAAGCCACTGACACAGAACTGATTTGGGATAATATGGAGTGCAAGAGAACTGATAAGTCCAACTTATAAAACGCTTTGAACACCTAACATATTCTTTTTAATGTCCTCAATATACTACATGATATACATTATCTTTTTGAAAACATATGTAACAAGACTCATGGGGTTTGCTGGCCCAGGCTGCAGAAGCATCACAACATTTATTCTGGTGGTGTGGGTCTTGTGGCTTTCACAGTTTTCTATAACACCATAATATTCAGCAGACCACAGAAATGTTTCTGTAGGAGTGCCTGGGCTCTCAACAAACTGCCCTTGTCACATCATCAGGCCTGAAACAGAAAGTTTTTCTTCGGAGAACATGCATGTGAGAGCTATAATCAAACTGAGAAAGAGGATTATGTTACACTCCCAAGTAAAGGGGATTCAAACATCCTTTACAGCTAGATGCAAATACTGAACTTGCTTCTGGAATGAGCAGAAACCAGGGACAAACTTGGTCTATCTTAACCACTTCAGTGGATTCATCCAGTAGCACCACCCAAGGCACAGCAGTTCTACCCTGCACAGTGGTTACAGTGCTGCTGTTGGCTGTGCTGGTTTTGGAGGGACTGAGCTATCAGAATTAATCCATTTACCATTCTGTTGGCCTTTTTATTTCAATACATAATCTTCTTTACTTTTGTCATGTGCACTGATCACAGGAAATTGTATATACACAATAGTTCTGAAGGGTGAAACTCAGTGAAGTGAATGTAGATAGGGGTTGCCTGTTCAGCAGTCTTTCCTTTGCCGTAGCTGAACATCCAGGTTTCGCAGGTGCTTCAGAAAACCACGATTGGGTGAAATCCATCGATGCTCCTTCACTGTCTTGATGGCTTCAACTAATGGGAGGTGGTGATTTATCATGAGATATGCTAGGACTAGAGAAGCTGATCTGCTTACTCCAACTGCACAATGTACCAATATTTTGGCTGGTAAAAAAAAAAAATTCACCCATCAAGAGAAGCAGTACAGTGGATGAAGTTTAATTTAAATGTTTTTCTTACTCTTCTGATAGATCACATGAACTGCTAACAGTTAAATCTAATTTACTATTGTTACACTCACTTGTATGAGAAATGCCATGAGACCCCAACCTGATCTCAGAAACACTGGTAAATCAAAGAAAACCCTCTGAGAGTAATAAAGCTGTTTTGTTTTGACCATGAGGAAAAGAAGACCCATTAGTTTCAGGAGGCTTGCTTATGCAAGGAAGAATGCTAAAATCTGGCCTGAATGGATGGCACAGACACATTAGCCACCAAGAAAAATGACTGGCCTAGTACTATTGCATAATAAGGCAATTTGATACAACTGTAATTCTATTTTGAAGTCAGAACTTTTGATACAGAGACATCTCCATTAATGCCAGTTTACTCATGCTAAGAAATGGTCTTTCATGTAAAACACGTTACTTCGTATTTTATTGCACCACTGCCAAGAAGCTCAGTTTCTTGTGGAACTCACTGTAAATCTCCTTGGGTAAAAGTAAATCTTCTTGGAGGGACAGCCTTGGAGGCCCTGTTCACACAAGAAACTCATCTGCAATATATGAACCTCTTCATACAGTTGGTGATTGCAGAAATCAGGACATCTGTATTTTTATTAATTTGTTCTTGCAATAAGACACTCTCAAAAGAGGGTGTCCATTTCAAACATATATTTTTGATTCCCTTTTTGAATTAGCCTTATCTTCCAAATAATTTTCTTTCTCCTCTCCTCCCCAGTCTCTCTCCTGCATGGTTCATCTGTCTTGTCACATCAGCTTTTTGGGACCTTGTCAGAACTACATCCACATACACAGCACTCCCTTTTCCTGCCATCCACCCTGCAGGTGACCAGCACCTGGCAGGACACCATGTAGTGATTTGTCCACCACTGAGTTTTGTGGAGCTGACCTGTTATGTGTGGCTGCTGACTCACATCAAAATGTAACCAACAATAATTTCGTACCTCCTGGCGTGTTCAAGGCATTGTGGATAAACTGTGCCGCAGAGAAAAAGAACTGGCTGATATCAAAGCTTGGCAGGTCATGGGCTGGTACACCATAATAATCAATAGTTGCTCCGTAAAAGTCCTGGCCTCCGTGGCTGTATGCTGTGCCATGGGCAGCATTTAAAACATGGGTCACACCCATCTTCCATAAAATAAATCTATTGTGTGCTGTTACTCTAAGGAAAAGACAAAGACAAATTAAGACTGGTGCAGTGATGTTCACAGAGAAGAAGCACTGAGATTGAATCTCCAAACCATAGCTGGATCATCAACCCATGCATTCTTCTAAGGGCTAATCGAGAAGGGAATACCAGTTTAGTCATAATTTTATCTCGGAAATCCTGCTGTCTGCAGCGTAAATGACAGCAATTAGCAAAACTGTGAGCTGTCTAAAGCCGCACCCATGAGGCATACTAACAGAAGGTATGGCAGAGGTGTGTCCATAAAGCCGTACTTACAGGTCCCCTAAGAAGAGATTAGGCCATACTTCATCAACGTGATTGCAAGAGGGCCGCCCACTGTTCAGGAGCTGCTCGATTTCCTTGAGGGAGGGGACGTCCTCCGGGCATGTCCCAGCGCCTTCAGGGTCCTGGGTGTCGGGCGCCTGTGTCGCAGACATGCCGAGATCCAGGGCGGAACGGCCCTGGGGCGCTGCCAGCCCCGCTCCGTGCCGGGGCCGGCTGTGAGATGGGCTGGGGCAGGTGCCGGGCAGCCGGGCTGCCCCCGCTCTGGGGCCGGCCGCTCCGCACTGCCCCGAGCGGCACAGCCGCTCCAAACACATGCGGCTACCAAAGTGGGCATTGCTGGATCCTTACTGACCCCAGTCTGCGCCTCTGGGCTCGTCTGCAGAGCCGCACCGTTCTGCCACACAGCAGCCTTGGTGCCGGGGACGTCAGCCACATGTGGCACAGCCCCTGCCCGCGGGACATACATAGCACTGCCTGTGACTGTCCCCAGACGTGTCTTCCACACAGCTATGGCAGTCAGCGACATCTGGGCATTCATCACTCGAAAATAAAGCCTGATAAAGGAAAAATAGCAACCTGTCCCAGTAGCAATTGTCTGTCATTTATCTGAGGTGCTTAAAACATAGCAGTGAAAGGGTCAGAAATGCACCAGCGCGTCCTACCTGCACGGTCACCAGGAGGTTAAACACCAAGTAGGAGATGATGATGCCTTGCCTGTCACTGATAATCTAGGGAAATTTATTTATTGAAGCTACCCATATCAAATTGTAGTATTAGTGGGTCTTTTCAAGTACAACAGTGCCTGTCTGTGCTTCTGCAGGATGACTCCTAGCAGGGGCCTGCAAAATTCTCAGTGGTGGAGCTACAAGGCAGAACAAATGAAATAGTGCTTTTCCTCTGTAAGCCTGGCAATTCAGGGGAGAAGGTGACCCAAGAGGAGAAGCTTGCTGCTGAGAGTTCCTCCACAGAAAAAAAGGTCATGAATAGAAGGAAATCTTGGTCAGGTCTGAGCCACCTTTATTCCATTTGCATCAATATACTATAATAGATTTGCTGTATTTTATCAAGAGACATTCCAAGCTGGATATTAAAGTCTGGATTAATTAACTGGGCTTAGGAGTACTCAGTGAGAGATCATCCTAATATGTTTCCAGCATCAGAAAATAAAAGTCATCCACAACAAGAGAAAAGTGACTTTGTATATAGAATATTTCCTGAAGCAGAATTTACTTATATTGTGTGGTATTTAGGGAAGAAACTGTTTAAAAGCTGGTATACAAAGAGACTTGTTACTTCCCACTGCCATATATGTTCTGACCTACAAGGTGGAATGAGGGAAACTACAAGTAACAGTGCTGCAGTGTTTATTTAGAGAGGGTAGTGGGACAGGCAGCCAGGCTCTGCTGTGGGTGAGGCAACCAGCTGGCCAGACCCAGCAGAGGAGAGGACTGGAAAAATGGCTGAAGTTATATTTCAAGCACTATGTATATACCCTTAATACATTACCTTCTTTTTTCTGTTTTGTTCTTGGGCTTGCTGTTGTTGTTTTGGTAAACTAGTGCACTTTAAGGTGACTGATGTGTGCTGAATCAGGAAAATTAACTGACTGAGCAGGTTAAGTTGTTCAATTTAGTTTACTTTTCTCAGGTTTCTGGGTGGAGACTCAAGGTGAGGCTTTACTATCAGTTTTTTATAAATGTAACCCCAGCCCATTTGCTGCTAATCAAGTTCTGTGAAAAAGGTGAAACTCATGTTTAAGTCTACCCTTTTCAGATGTAAAACTTTTATTGGCCTCTCCACCAGTTGCAGTGACTAAGAATTCACCAATTACAATGACTAAGAATTCACCTGTGGTATGAAAGGTGACAAACAGAAAAACAGGAACTCCAGAAAAATGACCCCCAAGTCCTGTGTACCTTCAAACATTTGTATGCATACATCCATCTACTTCAAATCTCTGCCACTCCACACCTAACATCTTCTAAACATTTAATAGTCTGCAAATGTGGCTTTGTTAAAGCTGTGTTACTGACCTTTTTAGCCAGGAGTTGCCTTTGAAACAGACAGGAGGCAGAGATCTGACTTTCGGATGGATTTGCCTCTACATCTGTGCTTCTTTTCTAGCCCTTTTAATATCTACCAGGGATGTAGAAAACAACAGACTGATATATGGTCACACGGAATAGAGGAAAGTTTAACACTCTGCAGGAGGCAATTTTGAGATTCTAAGCATTTGGAGGTACTCCTGGCTGTTTGAATGCTCTAAACCGAACATTTGTGTGTAATTCTTTATGAACATTAAATAGCTGCTGCTTTAGCTGAAGTTAATGCATGTTTAATCTTGGAACATGCAACAGAAAGCATTCTAACCAGACAATGTCTTTGTGATTGCTTAGAAGGTAGTACTTGGTGCAATAATCTAAATCAAACAGTTCCTGCTAATAATGTATTAGGTGGCAACAGTGTAAATTGCCATAGAGTGCTCCAGTAGCACATGGCATAGCATTGCCAGGAAAATGTGCAGCAGCTGAAAGCAGGAAATTCATGCTGGCTCTTCTATTTCTTCCCTTGAAAATACTCATACCAGTTCTAACTGATGCCATGCCATTTCTGTACTGAAAAAAGAGCCCAAAGCAGACTCCTTTCACATATCCTGAAAGAAGACAGCTTTTACAGTGAAAATGTTCAGCATGACAGTTCAGTTAGATAGGATTTCATAGATACAGTATCTCCAGCTGCAAAAGTGTTTTTCTCATTTTAATCATTAGCCTGTTTTCAGGATTTCATTTTTGGGATGGTTAACTATTGAAGAAGAATAGAAGTATTTGAACTCTGGTACATTTTGGGCAATTCTAAGTGAGTAAGTGAGACAAGGTTTTCTGGTGCTCTACAACGAGGTATTTTTAACACATGGAACAATTTTATCTGATGAGTACATGGAGTTTATAATTTTTCTAATATTATGGTTCACTAATTTGTTCAGTCCTTAGGCATTCGGTCTCTTATTCTGCCATTACAGAATTAAGACATTTGAAGACAAAATAGATGCTTGAAAGTTCACACATGACTGACCTAAGTATGCTTCAACTGAAGTACAGAGATTGTGAAGAAATTATAAGGCAGGACTTGATCTGTAGCAAAATGAGATTACCAAAAACCCCACTCAAAACCCAGAAAAAGAAAAGAAAACATTATTTAAATCAATTAGCACTTCCAGTGAAATATACCCCCGTTGCCATGTTGCATTCTTTGCTGAATAAGAATTTTCATAAGCAATTGATTCCCTGTTCAGCTAAGGCCCTTTTTTTCCCTGTGTAGGGCTTTAACGTTTGAGATAGATTATTTCAAATTATTAAATGCTAACAGTATTACTCAATTACAATGTTTTTTAAAAATGCCCATTACATTTACACATCTCATTTTCCGTTGCTCTATAATATATTGTAACTTGAGCTAGTTGGAAATTTTCAATATAAATTTCCTTTCTCTTATTGCATTAAGTGTCAGCCTGAACATTAAATCAATATAACTATGTGAACTGAATAAATTGTTTTCAGTCTAAAGATGCATCAGTTATTACACATTTTAAATACTTTTTTTCCTTGGCAATCCACAGTTGTTTTAAAAGTTCTGTAGCATATAATTTCTCAAACTGACACGTCAGCACTGGCACTTCTGTCAAACTTACATCAATGCCTTCTTGTCACATGGCATGAAGTGACATAACTCAAAGTGACGGAATGAGGTTTATTGGAAATTTCTGTTAAATAAAGCACCAACTATTTAGATAATTCACCCTTTTAAAGAACATCAAATGTTAGCAAGGAGAATTGCACCAATTTGGCACTTGGAAGTGTGCAAAAAGTTGTGATTGACTGGCAGTTGGTGAAGAAGAATTCATGTCAAAAACAGTAGAGAATGCACATAATAGAGTGCACAAAATCTTGTTTAACTTAGTTGGCTTGCTCTCCTGTAATTTTGTTTTCCTGGTCAGATAAATTCTAGGGTATTTTGAATATAAATATCTAGACCTGGAGTAAGCAAAATAACTTCAACTAGCTTTATAAACTGATCCATTATAAACAGGAAGACAAGGTCCATTTGATTTTTTTCAGGTTTATATGTATGTGTTCTATGGTTTGTCACTGATGAATTCAGATTCATCAGTTTTTCATCTAATGCTTTAAAGGCAACAAAGAGAAACATTGTGGCGACTGAAACTGCACTTGATTCCTACATTGTTTGCAGATGCTGCCCAACTGCCAAAATAAGTGGAACACATCGTCCAACTTCAGCAACTCATTTTGGGACACTACAGATCATTTAGTGTAAAAAACAAAAGGAGGACAAAACAGACTGCATGGAGATTAGCATCTCTGAGCCAATATCAAGGCTTCTGGAAAGAAGGATCTTCTGAGAGATGTTCTTCACAGTTTCTTTTCTGCATTTCTGGTAGATAGACAGTCCATTACAATTGAGATAGTACAAGAGTGCAAATTTGCATAGGCTTGCTTGATGACTCCACAACTTGACTTAAATCTGAAGAATTTTGAAATGTAGAATTTCCTTGTTTCACTATAGCAGCATATAAGCTTTGCAATATATATCTATTTTTTAAGAACAAAGATCTCGAGGCCGCTTTCTCCAAAAAGGCAATGTCACTAACTTCATGGAGCTACACTGGCATCTCCGTTTTATTTCATCTGAAGATACAACTGAGACTTGTCTCTGACCTCATAGTAATTGCATCATCAACAAAACAAATCCTGACTGTTCTTCAAACTGTTGCAAAGGGCTGGCTGCTACCCCAGACGGTCGGTATCCAAAACAAATTTATTTCTGGAGCAACTTGCTTCTGATTTGTCTGTCTCCTTCTATCCCCTCCATCTGTATTATTTGTAGGTTATGGAGCTCCCGAAGTTACGGTGCCTTCTTGAGGCTTTCGTAAGTCGTGCGTGCTGTTCACATCTGTGCTTTGGATTCCCGTGCATAAATGACTGAGTGTTGTCAGCCAAGCGCTGACAGCCAGTTTTATTATTTTTATACAGACATCAGTAAGGAATAATGCTGTAACTGAAATGTTTCATAATGATTGCCTGATATGAGGCCTGACAGTATGACAGTCCTGTAAGTTTCCTCCGTTGCTGAAGGGTAGGAACACCTGCTGACGGACTGATTTCCAGCCTCTCACACAGCTCCGAGCCCCTCCTGGCAGAGGCCCAGTCCTTCCGCCCCGTCCCGCCCCTTCCGCCGCCGCCCGCCGGGGCTGCCGCCGCTTCCGGACGGGGGATGGGGGGTGGCGGTGGCTGCCGCCGCCGCCGAGGAGAGGCACGGACAGAGGCAGCGGGAGGGCGCGGAGGAGCCGCTGCCGCAGCGCCCAGAGCCGGCGGGGCGGCACCGCCACTCGGCGGCAGGTGAGGAGGGGCGAGCTGCGGGGCTCTTCCCGGGAGGCCCTTCCCGGAGACCCTTCCTTCCCGCGGGGCCACCCCGCAGGCGAGAGCCCGCCGGGTCCCCGTGGCTGCCCCCGCTGCGGCGAGAGCCCCCAGGATGCGGGCGGGCCCCGCGGGTCTCGGTGGGGGAAGGGCTGCCCCGCCGCAGAGGCTGTGCGGGAGGAGAACAGCTTCGCCTACCGGGGGGAAGACGAGACTTCTGTGCTGTGTGTCCGCGCTAAAATCCGCTCCGCCGTAATTGCCGCGCCCGCCCGGCCCGGCACGGCTGTACCGGGCGTGAGCGCCCGGCCCGCCAACACCAGCTGCGCGCTGGGGCCATGTCACCGGCGGTGTTCGGGCTGAGGGCGTCAGCCCTTGTGCCCGGCTGTGCCGCTTTGTCAGCCTCATGAGGGGAGGCGTGCGAAGGTGTGGGACGGGTACCGAGCGGGGAAGGGGCTGGCACCGGGGGTCGAGGCCTGCGGGCTCCGTGCGGTTTGTTGTGGGGCCTGGGACAGAGGGGACCCGTGTGGTGTCTGATTCCCACGTCTGCCTCCGCAGCAAACAGATCGTTCCTGGAAAAGCTGCTTTGTGTCAGTCATGCAGTCAGAAAACCAAACAGTTGTACCGAGTCCAAATAGATATTCTTACTATTTTTTTCAATAAAATCGGTATGTTTTCTGAAGACAAAGTGTTCAGGTTTGAATAAAAATGCTGTTGAGTGTGTAGGATATGGTTATTAACAAGGCACAGGATGGAACAGCGCTGTTACTGGTTTACTTGTGTGCTCTTCGAGTTTCAGGGTTAAATGGTGGGGTCTGTCTGTGGCGGGGGGAGAGTGAGTGTGCAGGTTTAGGGCCTGAGTGTGAAGAAGTTGAAACTACTGGAACTCGGTTCCACTCGGTCTCTTAAATCTGTGTTACTGATGCATGTTGTGGCCTCGGACCATTCACTTAATCATTGCTGATTGCTATTAAAAAACCTCAACATTTCAAAAAGGTAGGTTTTTCCAGCTCCCTAAGTTAATGGAAGAGACAAATGAGAGGTAGTGTTAGTATTAATGTTAGCATTTGTACTAAGTTGGTCTCATGGTTTTGTATTCGAGGCTTCACAACACTCATTCTCTGTTGTAAGATGACTTGTTGGAAGATTCCACTTGGCTAAGGTCTGTTCTGTCTCCACAGAGCTCCCTCGTGCAGCTGGACACGGTGTCTGTGCCACCTCCACAGAGCGGCTGATCATGCTGTGCTCTGGAGTGGGAAGAGCTCAGAAGACGTTTCCTGGCGTTTAAGTGCCCCTCCTGTTTGGTAGGGGGTGCCTCTTGCTGGATATCAGAGGTAAGGAAATGCCTGTGTCTTTTTCTTCCTTTTGCTTTTTATGATGTAGAAGAAGGGTGGAACTAACCTGCAGGATTAGTGTGAAGTGATTTTTATATCAAGTAAAGGAATTTTTGTAAGTTTCGTAAGTTGTTTTTTTTTCTTTGTATGAGTACTGCTTAGATGTAAAGGAAATGTTCTGTAGATTTGTAAATGACAAGAATTTTAAATTATCTTGTTTGCTCTCCTGTGTGATATTCTTTTTGCTGTCTGGTTGGGGGTTTGTTTTAGTAGGATACTATTAAAATACAGGAATTGCCTAGGAATTGTAATCTTTTGGGTTCCGTAGTATCACTTTTCTTTGTACAGAGCTTGCTTTTGCAGCCCACTTAGCTGGTTGAGATCCACTAACCATATTACATTGTGTGTGTTTGTTTGATAATCACA
This sequence comes from Parus major, assembly GCF_001522545.3. Classification (NCBI taxonomy): domain Eukaryota; kingdom Metazoa; phylum Chordata; class Aves; order Passeriformes; family Paridae; genus Parus; species Parus major. Next base: position 10,221,254 of record NC_031775.1, on the reverse strand, counting down.
TAGCTTTTAGAATTTTTTTATTTATTACTTACTTTAATGCATCTAAAATGAGGAAGGCTATTAGATTTTCACTAGACCAGAAAGATCAGATTGTATATGGTTGTGGAGAGTAAGATGAAGCACAGTTTCACTTCAGATATTGTTCTGGTATTCATTTGGATGGACAGTTGTTCCTCTTCCCATATTTCCATTGTGGGAAGAAAAGGGGAGAAAGAAACTTGAGTTGTTACTTGTAAGTTGTATGGGGATAAAGAGCAGCAAACATTCTGTTACAGGAGGGATATACTACTTGAAACAGGAAGAACAATACTCCACACCTGATATTTAGCATGTAAAATGTTCAAGAACTTAGTCAAATAGTAATGAAATACTGTGAATGACATCCTAAGAGAAGCAGTGGAGTACTTGATCAGTTGTTTAAAAATCACTTGTGTGTGCCTTGAATTATGGCAGTAGGATAAAAATTTGTTTTGTTAACTGGTTAGCAGATTAGGAGTTGAGCTGCTCTTAATGTTCACTTGAGTATAATACAACCTGTTTGGCTTAATGAGGTGTAAGAGTCAGGGAGCAATATGTATTCTGTTCATTTTGATGCAATATGTAACTGTACTTGGTGGTTCTTAAGACACATGTTTAGATTTCAGGACTTTCTGTAGTAGCTGCTGTCAGTCTTGCACAGAGGTGTCTTAACAGAAAGACTCTGCTAAGAATATAGAGCTAATATTTGACCCACAAGCTGCACTTCAATAAATAATCCTCAAAAAGCTCATCTTCCTTGATGGCTTTATAACCTAAGACTAAACTAGTGTTACTTTGAGATATCTTACCTTCGGGCATGGCACTAAGACCTTTGAGTGCAGTTAAGCTACTGCTGATCATCTCACTTATGATACCAAAGTCACTAATTAAAACTCAATGCAAGTTTTACAGCAGAATTTATGCATTTGAAATGATTGTATTCTTGCTTCAGGAAAATACCATTTTTTGTCTCATGGTGGGCATTTTGCTGTGTTTGATTAAATTTATACCTAGTATGGTAGCCATTGTATTTAAAAACTGAAAAATCATGTATTGTTTTGCATGTGTTCTTTTCGTCCTTCTGCTTACAAGATACCTACCATATTATACGTATCTGGTGGCATTTAGAGGGTAAGGACTAAGTCACTGTATGCTATATGGCAATGAAATCTTTGGTGCTATTTGCTTTAAATAAGCACTGAAGAATTTAAGAGTTTCCAGGAAGAGCAGGTGACAAGCTTCTCATGTAAGTCAGAGTCAGCAGAGTAGCTGAGCCTTGTGCTGCATAACAAGGCAGTGCTGTGTGTTCTTTTTCCAGCACAGCATTGCAAAGTTGATGTGTGACAGTAGCCTTATTATTGCAGTCTGGCTCAACACATGTTTCTCTGTAGCTTTTTTGTGCTGGGGAACCAAGGCCACCAACATGAGCCTTGTCCACGTGGGTGAAGTAGCAGCCTTTGCAGGGAACAACCTCTCCCCTTACGTATGGGATGTGCTCCTAAGCCAACAGACCTGGTGAAGTGGGGGGCTGAGTTGGAATAGCCTGTATTCAAACTGCAGCTTGAAACCTTCACACAGAAATGTAGGTTAAATCACTTGAGAGCTGATAGTTTTTCAGCATCCTTCCTAAAATTCCTCTCAAGGATGGTGAGCATATGTAGCTAGGGAGAAAAAATCAAGGTGCAGTGCTCTCCCCGGTACCTGAGGGCAGGTGGTAAAGCAATAATGGTGCTAGTAGAGATTTTGTATGTGTGTCTGGAATAAACAAAACCAGTCAGCACTCTGATAACTCTGCAGATCTAACTAGGTGGTTTAACCTTTCAGCTATGACTCTGCTCTAATCAAGTTTGTAGCCTAACATTACTTTGGTATTAATGCTACTTTTCCTTCGCTAGAGTAGTGATAAGTAGATTTAACTTCCCATATATTTACCTCAATATACAGTCTCAAAGTCTGTAAGCTGGGAAAGTTAGGGAATCAATGGTTGGCTGTCAGCGATTCAGTAGACCAGAACATGATAGAATCATGGACAATCATGTTGAGGGAGGTTAATTTTCTCTATATATACATCCAGGAAATTTTGCGATCAGCTAGGGTATACAAAGCCTCTCAGAAGCATCTTATTTCTTAAAATGCCCCAGCCAAATTGTAGGAATGTTTATGGCTCACAAAGTAATATTTTTCTTTTAAAAAAGTAAATACTTAAACATATGCAGTTCATATGCATTTGTGTTCATGCTGTTAATTGAAAAGCTGGTGCAAGAAAATGGGACACACAGTAAATACTGTTGACAAGCTTGCTAAGTGTTAATTCACAGTACCAGGAAAATAATCAACTGACTACAGACATTGCTGATGTCAGGTGAAAAGTATATTTTGCTGTCTGACGCTTAAGTCTATGCTTGCTTTGTGTTACTCATGTGTTATTCATCATTAAATAATGTTACCCATTATTTGGTTTCAGTGATAAAACTAGTAGCATGGAAGGCAAAGTAGTTACCAGAGTTGCTTCTTTCAGAAGACAGGTGCAGTTTTCTATGGGACTTGGCCTCTGCTGCACTATTCTTACACAGTAGTCAAGTGGTGTAAAAATTATGCAACATTCTTCAGCTTCAAAAATGAACAGGAGCATTTGCACACAGGGATCTGTACTGTATTCCAGTTGTTAGGATTATTAGGGAAAGTGCCTTTTACCTTTTAAACCACGAAAGTATCACCAATTGAGTAGTCTGAAAGGGAAGGCAGTTTCAGGGTTTAAGAAGCTGCTTTGCCATTAAAAAATGAGTTTAACTGTTGCTGTTGAGATTAAATTAGCTACCTGCTTTGTGTAATGTTTTAAATTTGTGTTTTGTGGTCATTTCTTTGTCTTTTTAAGTGTCTTGTTGTTGACAGCGTTTAAAAACAGAGCAGGTCGTATCAGTTGCATCTTGAAGTAAATGTAGACTTTCTCCCAGGTCCAGCCTATAGTGACCTTTGATGGGTGTGCTCATTCAGTGTTTTAAGGTTACTTTTATTGCACATTTGGTAAGGACTGGTTTTTATTCCGGCAGTGCCAGATGAAGGAAGACTAGGCTGCTGTTAGGCTACTTGACTTGTGACAAATGAGTAGAATTCTCATAGGTTAGGGACAATTTCCTGCCTTTGTGTTCAGAAGTTGCTTTGGTTAGAAGACTGTATCAGTAAGTTGAATTTTGTTTGTGGTGAGTTTACATTCACTGCTTTTGGAAAACTTACGATGATTACTATGTTAAAAAACTCACTGTGATTAATAACTTTTTTTTTTTCCAGTATTTCATCTGTATTTTTGAGTAAAGAAAGCAGGAAGTCCAGATAAGCAATCCAAGTTTGTTTATTTTTAGAGGATGTTTTGGATTTAGTATAAGAACAGTGTTGATAATACACTCATGTTTTAGTTGTTGCTCAGTGGTGATGACCCTAAGTCAAGGAGTTTTTGGGTTTCCCCTGCTCTGCCAGTGAGGAGGGGCAGAAGAAGCTGGTAGAGACACAGCAGGACAGCTGACCTGAACCTGCCAAAGGAATACTCCATACCATGGAATGCCCTGCTAGGTATATAAATGGAGGGGGAGGTTGGCCAGGAGGGGCTGATCACTGCTGGGAACTGGCTGGACAAGGGTCAGCAGGTGCCGAGTAGTTGTAATATGCATCACTTGTCTTTCTTGGGTGTTTTTCTTCTCTCTTTGTTATTTTCACTGTTATTATTACTGTATTTTATTTTATTACCATTACTGAACTGTTCCTATTTCATCCCCTTGAGTTTACCTTTTTACAGTTCTCCCCTCCATCCCACTGCAGGGGGAGTGGGCCGGGGGCAGTAAGTGTGAGTGAGTGAATAACTAAATGATTCTTACCACCAGGGATTAAATAGCAACCCTGGAGTAAAATAAAAATATTTAGTACAAAAAGGTCAATTAACTGATGATTAGTTGAAAATTAAATGTCATAATTTATTTTATTAGCTGTGACCAAAATAATTATTACAGTTATTTTTGAGCTATGCTTACAGAAATAGTAAGATGACATAAAAATGAGAAAATACCCTTTTATATGGAGAAGGAAGCATATGCAGATATTCTAGTAGTTAAGGGTTTTTTTTTATTTTGGGCAACTATTTAAATCAAGGTATTAAAGCTTATATATTTATTGACTGTATATGAGGTATTGAGAAATTTTAGCAATGAATTAAGTACATGTTAATAAATAATCAACTCCTGGGAGAATATCTTCAAAAGTATCATGCCCTTAATTATTTTAGAAGGTTAAGTGTGATCTGTGTGCTCATTTTTCTTCTAAAATATTACTTTTGCACTGCTGGGAAATCTCATTTGGCAAATTGAATCTTCTCTGATATAGTATAAAATAGTTTGTGGTTCTGTTAGATGAAAGCCAGAAGAAAAGGTTGCATCCAATAATTATATTGAGAGCTTGGTAGGTACTGTACCTCTTTAAAAAGAGAAATGAGGAGGAAAGAGGTTCTGTTTTTGGAAAGAGCTGTGCCTCTGAAAAAGACTCAGAACTGTGTTGAATATTAATGATGGGTTTGAGTACCAGTTTACTATAGACAGAAGCTAAATAATAGATTAAATACACTGTTTCCTTGCTTTCATTTTGAAAGCCTTGAATGACGTATGTGGCAGTAGTATATTGTGCTGCCTTGTATTTTCTGAGATTTGGTTGGCATGATTGAAGCATTTTAGTTAATTAGACTGTTTTTTCGAGTACAAAAGAACTGTGAAATTGTAGCTGTTTCTTAGATGGTAGCTGTACATGAGCCACCAAATATAAATTATGCACAAATCCATTGTCTACGGCTGTGGGTCTTCAATATTGCATAAACGTTTTAGTACTTTTACTGTACTGGTAGCCTTTCAAAGTGTTATATCATGTGTTCCACATAATGTCCTGTGGTTAACTTTTTTCCTGGTTGTTGTTCTGGTGACTTGTCACCACCATGTGACTAAAATTTTGCTGAGCTCTCTCTCCTTCATTCAGGCAATATTCTAGAGTCAGAAACACAATTACTGGGAAATCTGTATGAAGAGAATACATCTCTTCTGGTTTTGGTGTGTTGCCGTGTTATCTACTACCACATCAATTTTAAAAATGCTTGAAGCTTTATCCAGAGCTTCATGTCTAGTAATGTTACTTTTGAAAGCTGAGTATTTTAAAGGATTCACAATTCAGTAAGTATCTATCTTAGTTACTGAGAACAAGCAAAGAAATAGGATGGTTGCACCATCAACATATAACTAAGATACTTCAGCTCAATACTGTTGCAGATATCTAGACTTAGGTTTACTTGGAAGGAGTAGGGGAATGTCATGTCATCAAAGCTTCAGTATTTTAAAACAGTGGGATCTATTGGACTGTATTGAAATGCATTATTTCAGCTTTAATTCAGTTTTATGTGTTTGCTGGTTATGCTTCCTTGTGTAGTTGGTGATCTGCAAACAGTGGAAAAGTCTAATGATTAAGCTGGTATTTAAAGAGTAGTATTTGATTTTCATTGCCTAATGTAATTAACAAAGGGATTTATTTATTTATTTATAACAAAATTAGAACAGTATACTGGATACATTTAGGAAATATTCTGCTTCTTGGAAACTTCAGATTTCTATTTAGGAGCAAACGAGATTATCTTAATTTAGTTTGTCTTGAATAAAAAAAGCATTTTTATATTACTTACATTAGAAATTAGGTCTGGTTTTTAGCTATCTCTTATGTAAAATGTCTTGGGCTAATTAAGCATCTAAAATTGCACAACAGACGCTGGCATTTCAGTAATCTGTGTTAAACACTCTGGTGTTGTCTCTCTCGGATATGCAGCAGGTCAGTGTGATTGGCGGATAGAGGGGCACAATGGCAAGCAATAACCAGCTTTGCATTCGGCGCTGGACTACCAAGAACGTGGCCAGGTGGCTGAAGGAAGAAGGCTTCTGTGAATACGTGGATCTTTTGTGCAACAGACACAGGCTAGATGGAATTACCCTGCTGACACTTACTGAGTATGACTTGCGATCTCCTCCTCTGGAAATCAAAATCTTGGGGGATATCAAGAGGCTGATGTTGTCCATTCGCAAACTGCAGAAGCAGCATATCGACGTCCTGGAAGAGCTGGGTTACAGCAGTGAGGGTCATGTTGGCACAGCGTCCCCAGCTGGTTCACTGCAGGGGGCAGATTGGTTCTGTAATGGTGAAGTACCTCGGGACTGTGATGGACCAATTAGTGATTTGAATGGTGATCAGTATCAATATGCAAATGGCAAAAACAAACATGCCGCTCGAAGACTGGACCCAGAGTACTGGAAGACAGTTTTAAGTTGTGTGTATGTCTTCATAGTGTTTGGCTTTACATCATTTGTTATGGTGATAGTACACGAGCGAGTACCTGACATGCAAACGTACCCACCTCTGCCAGACATATTTCTAGATAGGTAAGAAATTTTCTTTCTGAACAAAGTAGTAATGTGATGGTTAAACTATAGGCTGTATTTTCTCTGTTTTCGAAGTCTCGTGTGCTCTAGAAGTAAGTTTCATGTGTTCTAGGAGATCCCTCTGCAAAATTGTAATAAGAGTCTAGTAAATCCTTCTGCTAAGATGGAAATGCAGATCAGTTAGATGCAGAGATTTAGTTTCAGGGGAAAATAAATGGAGCTGTTTTTCTACCTGGTTTATATTTAGCTTTACATCTTAAACCCATTACAACACAGTAATTACTTTGTCCATCCTCACATTGTAGTAAAAAGCATGATTGTCCGCTGGTATAGATATGCAGCCATATGCATTTTCTGAAATCCAGTTCCTGCTGTGAAGCTTAACATATCTTGATATAAAAAACTTTGGACAAAGGAATATTTTAGTCTGTGAGTGAGCAAGGAAATTGAAATTAAACTGTATTTTTACTATATTTTTATTGTTACTGTCAGCCTGCTGAAGGTGGTCTAGGGAAACTCTGAAGTAGAATAAAAGGACCAGCATCTCTTTAAACAGGGTATTAAACTACTGTTGTGACTTATATAGTACCCGTTCATTTTTTTAAAGAAAATATTTCACTTCAGGCAAAGAAGAGAACCAATGGCAAAGCTCAAACTCTAGTCATTGACCACAGATTTAATAGAGGATAAATGTTCCCTTTGAGAAAGTGCACTTGCACCATGGAGAACTCAGCTGCCTGGAGAGTTTTAAAAGATGAGCTAAACTGTTAGAAAGTTCAGCCTTTGTGATCTTCCTATTCCTGCCAGTAATTTCCATTTTTATTAATGGCTTTCAAGAAGTCAGTAAGACTCTAATATTTAATTTTGAGTAAGTGTGCAGAGTCCCCCATAAATTTATATATAACTCATCAAGGACAGAGCACGTCCAGCAGAGTGGAAGAGGGGAGAGAGAACAGGAGCTGCGGCATTACTGGATTTTGTTCCCAGGGTGCTACTGTGGCATTCAGTGTGCAGGAGGATGGGGGAGGCCAGAAGGCAGCAGCTCATGAAACAATGAGGAGATTACTACAAAACTGATGTTTGAGCACCACTTTGCTACTCCTTTGTATCAGGGAGAGCACAAAACTACGAGGAGCAGCCTCTCTTGAAATCTGTTGATCTGTATTCTGGTAACTGAAGAGTGGAAATTGTTTTCAAAACCTTTCAGCCTTCCTCGTCAAAAAATCTAAGACCTTCTTGCACACAAAAGGCACCAATAACAATTTTTATTTTCGCTGATACTTTTCTGTGCAGTTCTGCTTTGTTAAAAGTGTTTAAGGTTTTTGGCCTTGCAGCATTTAACTCATTGTGTTGACATGGCATTCTGGCGAGCATAAGCAGCATAATTGACATGATGCAAGTTTATGTCAGAATGAGGAAGGTTGTGAAACAATGGTAAAGGAACACATCCTGTTAGTCATGTGTAACTTAAGACAGCATACTAGAGATTTTTCCTGACTTAGTGAATTCTGTGTAAACTGGGAGCACATTATTAGTAAGGAGATAATGTAATTGAATATATTTCAAATTTGGTTTCATTCAGTCTAACAAAATAATTTTTGCCTGTAGTTTATACTGTTGTCAGACGAAGGCAAATTAGTTTTGTGGTTAGAACTTCACATGCCTTTATTTTCAATAGTGAGACTAGGAAAAAAATTAAGCCTTTGTATTAACTTTCTTGCTTTGTCCTTTTTTTTAGTGTCCCTAGGATACCATGGGCTTTTGCTATGACTGAAGTATGTGGTGTAATTCTTTGCTACATTTGGCTCTTGGTTCTTCTGCTTCACAAACACAGGTAGATTTTATAAAATCCAAATTAACTGGTACTTTGATGCAGAGAAAAGACCATAACAAGAATTTATGATGATTGCTTAAGAATTTTCATTCAGTAAGAATCTTGTCAATTTCTAGTATGTTAAAATGGATTAAGGAGGAATTAATCAAGTCTGATGGCTTGTGAATGAAAGGACTAATCTGAATTTCCTTTTCTACCATATTTATAAGTAATTTCCTTCAGAACATAGGTATTTCAGAGGGTTGTCAGTATATGCACTCCTGTGATAAGTTTTGTGTATAAGAAAGTGCTACAAGAATTTCCACAGAAAGTCTGAGCCAGCCTGGCAGTTTGCTTTCACTGAGGATAGAAAATGCTTTTGTGTATGTGCATATTTTAAGTTAAATTTTCACTGGTTCATTGATTTTTATCTGTTTGCCAGCAGAAGGTATGAGTGCCAAAGCTAGCATAAGAGTAGCTGCAGAGGTGGAGCTGTACCTTTTGGTGACAGTAAGCTGGCTGCAGTGTCTCACCCTGTCATGTGGAACCATATTTTTACAGTACTACTTAACTGGAAAAAAAAAAAAAATGTTGTGAAACTTGCAGTAATGATGACAGGACTTAATGGGATTAATTATCATAACTTCCCTGATCTCAGTTCCTGTGTACTTTTCCCAGATCTATACTTCTGCGCAGGCTGTGCAGCCTCATGGGGACAGTATTTCTATTACGTTGCATTACAATGTTCGTTACCTCACTCTCGGTGCCAGGCCAGCACTTGCAGTGTACTGGAAAGGTAAAAACTTCAAATGCTTTAAATTACTTTTCCTGTTTCCTTTTGTAAAAAAGTACTCGATTAAGATTGTTGCAACCATAGTGTTAGATGTGTGTTTTTTAAGAACATCATATTTCTCTCCTGTTTTCTTGCCCTTGCATTAATTAGCATAGGCAGGCAAACATCCCTGAGGGTCTTAGAAGTACTTGCCACTCTGGAGAGTACATTGTTTGGGGAAGGGTGTTCAGAATGTTTCACACTGTAAAGCAGAGAGAGTATGTCAAAGAGGTGTTTGCATTTGAGCTACTGACTTCATGAAGAGAGACTGGAAGGAAAGTAATTGCTTTGTCTTGTTGGTTGCATTGTTTTGAAAATAAAACTCCAACAAACTATTACTATTTCACCCCTTCTCATAAGGGAAGGAAGCAGTACAGCTGACTTTAAAGACATACTGTGTGGGTAGTGGGATTGGAACTTAATACAGGTTAATATCCATGTTTTTCAGTTGTATGGCAGCGTTTGGGCAAAACTCCAGCGGGCATTTGCAATATGGAGTGGCTTTGGAATGACTCTGACTGGAGTACATACATGTGGAGATTATATGTTCAGTGGTCACACTGTCGTCCTGACCATGCTCAACTTCTTTGTCACAGAATGTAAGTACAGAGTGTCAATACTCAAATGTCCTTTAGAGTATGTACAGAAGTGTGAAGTGTAAACATTTGAATGTTCTTAAGAACATCTGCTCCTTGAACTCCTCAAGAAGTTCAAAGTGTAACATTCAAGCAAACAAATACAAATTCAGATTGCTGAGCTCTTTCTCAGGTTTGTGACAGTCAAGTCAAAGCCAGGAGAGGAACACAACCTCCTTGAATGAGGGGATGGGTAAGGCACTTTTCAATGAACACATGAGCCAAGAAATTAGAAAGCCTTTCTGGCTTGCTACTGGGGGAATACTTGAAAAGATATTTAGGATTTTCTGTTACTATTCCCTTCTCTAGGTATCTGCCACTGACTCCTGTCAGACCAAATACCTGGCGAGGTTTCTGTACATTTAGTATTATCTGTAAAGCCAAACACCAGACCCTGTAATGAGTGAGAATATATGAGACAGTAGTACCCTTCTGTAAACACCAACAGTGATTTGATATGCTATAGCAAGCAAAGATAATTAATTTGAGTTCAACTATGATGTAATGACTGCAATAACAGCAATGTAGCTTTCATTACATCCTCCTCCTTATAACATAGAAAAGACATGATTTTCATTAAAAGAAGTTGGTTGAAAAAAGAATTCTGCTTTGCAGAGTGCTAAGCCATTTAAAGATGCTCTTGTTAATCCAGAAATGCATTTGTAATTGAAGTCATGAACTGATAGACATACGTAACTTGAGTGGTTGCTTTTGTTGGATTTATTTGACTTGTATACAATATTTCCAAATGAAGAGAGTAATTTCATCTCATTTTGGGATGAATGATCTGTATAAAAACTTGAATGTCTAGATCTGCATTTTGAGACACTCAAGGTTAATAACGTTCTGTTTTCTCCTAGATACACCAAGGAGCTGGAACTTCTTGCATACCTTGTCCTGGGTCCTGAATCTCTTTGGAATCTTCTTCATTTTGGCTGCACATGAACATTATTCTATAGATGTCTTCATTGCCTTTTACATCACTACGAGACTCTTTTTGTATTACCATACATTGGCTAATACTAGAGCATATCACCAGAGTAGGAGAGCAAGGATATGGTTTCCAATGTTTTCTTTTTTTGAATGCAATGTTAATGGTACTGTTCCCAATGAGTATTGCTGGCCCTTTTCAAAACCTACTATACTAAAAAGATTAATTGGTTGAAGACTGTGTGTGGGTTAGTTCAGATTTTTATGAAGCATTATGACTAAGATCCTACAAGGCTAACTACAAGGGGGAAGCCAAGTAACATTTTCACTCTATGATCTCCTCCTTGCCTTGTTTCTTAGATTCTTAGCCATAAAATGGGGTTCCCATACTTTACAGGGATGTGTTTTGTTTTCTCCTTATGAAAAAACAATGAAGGGATAGGTAAAGGCTATCAGTGAAGCATGAATATATAAACCAGAATACTGTTACCCTTGGTAAGGTTCTGTGTGAATGTTTATAGAACATCAGCCTCAAATATGTATTGAATATAACACACTCTTTACAGGTCCAGATAATCTTTGTTACCCAAGTACCAGCCTTTACATACACTGACAAAAAAAATTAGAACTCTATGAAGCCTTTCTTTGAAAGCAGTCAAAAATGTAATTTTTAAAACAAACTGTGTATATTTAAAGATTGAGGAGGTCTGTGTCATAATGAAGAAAGCAGTGCAGTTCCTTGCTGAGAGGGTCTCTTAACTGTTAAATTACAAGTCTTGACAGTATAAATGGTCTGCATACAGGTTGCCAAAAATGAAGGTCTGCCTTGTGGCTGTGCAGTGATGATTTTTTTTTTTAAATGAGAACTTACTTAGTCTAGTCTATCAGTTGTCTGTATGGTTGCTCTAGCACTTGAAAGTTTTCCCTTTTGTGTTTAAATGAGTTAAAGTGGAGCATCCACTGAAAGTAAACTTAGCTTTAGTGAGTTTAAAGCCACAAAGTAACTTTTGTGTGGTCTTAATTGCTTTATACCTAAACCCCTGCATGCTTTTCAGGAGCAGTTCTTTAACATTGGAAAAACGGAAAGCTGTCTTCGTGTATCTTACTGTCCTGTAAATGGATGGGAAAAATGCATGTAGTATCTCTTTCAGGAATAGTAAAAATAGTGAGTATTGGAAATAGTGCTCATGTTGATGTATGTTTTAGCACTCTGGTGTCAACAATATGGTATCTCTGGATATATATATATATGCACAGTATATTTGGTTATATATAGAAACACAGTATACGTTTTTCTAACAATTATGAAAAGAGGCTAGTTCTTAAATTAAGTTGCTCATTTACTACACTGAAAGATACCATAAACAGTTGAGTTTTGCTTGTTGAAAAAACCAAACTACAACCCACAACAAAACATCCCCCAAAACCTCAAACCAACACTCCGAGTCCATAATGCATGGGCAGAGTCACACAAGGGTCAGTGATTTCTTAGGCAGTGGATTGTAAGGGGACAATACTAATATTGTCTGTAGAGCCTTGAAATTAAGATTTGTGCTAAATGAAAACTGATACGTACAATGTACAAAATCATAAAAATGCCATAGACCTTTTAATTTGCTTATTGCAACTTCAGATGTGCAAATGTAGTGTAAGTCAGCTTTAGAAAGTTACACAAAGTATTTCCAGCTTGGTACTAGCTGACTTAGTTGGCACTGTGTACTTGTGTGTGCATGGAAATGAATCCGTTTGGAATTTGCAGTTTTGTGTTCAGAGGCTTGTAATCTACTGTGGGCTACTCCTTGCTGTGTTGTCTTCCTTTTATAAATCTTGATTGTACTAACTTGACTACCTTACACTCTTCATAGTATATCACTTTTGTAACTTAATTTAGCTCCTATTCCATAGAAGAATTGTGCATCTTAGAGTATCTCTGCCAACTGCAATGAGCACATGTACACTGTACTATTCCAGAGATTTTTATATTTGTAACATTCCAATTTTTTAGCAAAATTGCAGATTTAATACTATATTGTTCAATCTACCATAGCCTGGTGGCTTTTGCCATCCAAATTGGGGGAGTATGCTTTCACTTAAAAAAAAAAGATAAAATATTCTGAAATATTTAAAGACTTGCCATTTTCTGCTCTTAACTTTCTGATTTCAGAAAGGCAATTTGAACATTCCTCTTGAGACTTCATAATGAAAGAGCTCTATTTGTTAACTTATATTTGCCTTTGCAATGCACACAGTTATGAATGCTGTTTTTCTAAACTCTAGGAAACATCTGTTCTCAGGATGTGCAGGATTGTAATCTGAGTTATATGGAGAGGTATGCAATTAAACTTGCAAAGCTGTTGAATCTGAAAATAACCATTTGAGTGGTAACTGGCATAACTGCATCTAAACTGCAATACTATTTTACAACTTAGACATGCAGGAGAATTTTCAAGTACAGCCCAGTGTAACAATGTTTACATAAAGTAAAGCTTTAACATTTCAATATTTTTATTTTTTGTAGTGAAGTTCATATACATTGAAACGTAAGGATTCTTTGTTCTAATTTAATTTTCAAATTCTGTTAAGTAAATAGTGTTTTAAATCAGCATTGTCTATCACTGTTTTTTAAAAGAAGCTTGTTCTTTTGTGCTGTTTCCCTTCTAGTCCAGGATAAGTAATATAAAATACTTGGTTTTGTTAGCATTGGAATGGATTAAAACATTGTCAGGGTAATTGTCCTCTGCTATTTTGGAAGTTCCTTTTGTCTGTCTGTAAACATGGAAGAGGAAAGCTTGAAGTTGATAGAAGACAGAAAAATGTGATCTTGCTTACAAGAGAGCACAGGTCAGTCTGTAAAGCTGGGAATGTATGCTTTATTGTTAGATAGAAACAATCAGCAGGTAGCTGATAAGCTTAACATTTTGTACCTCCTTTTGAGTTAGTGTTTTAAAAGCATTTTACTGGTTCTGTTGCTGATGAGCACTTATAAGAAAAGAAAGCAGAGCACCTTGGGCCTTGGATTTAATGCTTAGTATGTTCAGGGATGTCTTCCTTTATGTTCACTCGCCATCATTGCTCTCCTTTAACATGTTGCACCTCTCTTGTGCTAAGTTGTCTTCTGTGGTCTGTGTGAGTGCCCACAAAATCTGAATTCAGAATAATGAATGAATTACTGTGGAATGCCAGCAAGTGCAAGTGTCTCAACAACATTAGTACTACAAACTGCACAAACGAATCAAGTTGCAAAGTCTGAAATTAGTAACCATATATACAAAAGAAGGGGAGAGTCACATTTTTTTTGCTAGCTTAGCAAATTTAGTAGTATTTGAGACCTGGAAATAGGGTTGAACTCTTCCTTATTAGTATGTACGCACCTGCAAGTGATAGCCACACAGGCTCTTCCCCACCTTTTTTCTTTGTTTTTTTGTACCTTATGACACAGTTTCTTGTAATAGTTTTCCTAAACTTTTTGCCTTTAGTTTTTCATTTATGAAAGATCCCTTTAGTGAGTTATGAGATTACACCTGCACCAAATTAGACCTTCATATATGTGGTTTTTAACAAATTCTGATTACACTGACAAAAACTTATGAAAGGATCTTTAAGCAGGATTTTCCAACTGATCTTTAACAATGCTATAGAAAGCTTCCATATATGCAAATTATCTTCATGTGGCAAACATGGTAATACTTAAACACAAAGTATTGGTACAGAAATGTAGCTAGGCCTGAGGTATTTAAATGTCCAAGAGGAGCAAGAATTGGATCCCATAAATACACTGTTTGCTTAACTTCAAGCAAATTGCAAAATATTTTTGACTTCAGTAGGTGTTACTATTTTAGTTTAAACATTTTTTTTGGATAAGCCCCAGTACATACTGTGTGTGGTATACTGCTACAGTGATGGGAATAGGCAATGTCACTTGCTTTTTGTTTTTCTCTGATGTCTCCCCCCCCATCTTCTGTAGAAGAAAACATTCCAAATTCAAAGTAGAATTTCAAAGAAATTGCTACTTAACCGGGTTCTGAAAGAACAAATCTGTAAAAAAACCAAAAGACTGAATAAAACCTTGATGATTACCTTCTTTAAGAAGTAAGGGTCAGTTAAATGATTCGGGGGAAAAAAGTTATTTTTTGATACAAGCTTGTTAAGTAAGGTCATTTAGAATTACTGAAACCCTCCAAGGAGGGTAAAAGCACAGGTTCCTATAATCTTTTCTGTACAGCTGTATCTTGTATAGTGCCAAAAAGAGAGTTAAAGAGGAAAGAGTTGAGTTCAGACACCAGTAAAAGTCTTTTGCAGCAATTAATGCCTCGTTGGTTTTAAACAATGGTCTGCATGCTTAGTGTTATACTTGTCCATGACTGTTTAGGTAGCTTTCTGGTGTGTGAAAGCCCACTTGGTTTTCAAACATCAGTCATGGAAAAAACAATAGGTTTTATGGACCTGGAGTGTAACAAAAATAACTTAAAACATCTGTGATTGTTTTTCATCCTGTCCGTGTAGTTCCTACTGAAGAGTTAGGGAGAATTTGCAGTAATCTACAGACAATACCAATTATTTTGTTGTTGTTTAATAGCCATAGGTACCTTTTTAGAAATCTAACCTGTAACTTCAAAAACCACCATAGTCTTGTCAAGATGGAATTATATTTGACAGAAGTCCTAGCAGTGAGACAGCTTACCCTCTGAATTATTTTGTGCCTGCAGACTTCAACAATAAGTGTTAATTGATAGACCACTGGTTTATAAAATTATAAAATTTTTCTGATCTATCTTTGACCTTGTCACTATTCTAATTGAAAGAGTATTCCTGGGGGGAAAAGAAAGAGTTCTTTGGAGTGAACCTACTGATGTCTTGTTCATTATATGAAGAAAATCACAAAAAACCCCTCACAACTCCTCAAACACTACGGTATTGTGAACACTGAACCTTCCATATAGCAGTATCCTACAGACTTATCACTTGTATCCTGACAAATTTGCAGTGAGTATTATGTACATAATTCAATGACATGCACATTTTAAAATCCAGTTTGTAATAAGTGTGTAAGAACTTAGGGCAATAAATGTGGAGCACAATAACCTGACCTATTAGCCCTGACTGTGTAGTTAGAAAGACTAACTATAACTTAGTTTTGCTCTATCAATTCAGTTTTGTCAAATAATGGAGAAATTTTGTGAAATTTTGAGAAACCACAAACTGCATTGTACAAGGTACTTAACATAATAAGGATGTAGAAACATGGCTTTTCACACTGAACAGTTCCTTCAGTTTTGTCCTGACTGAGAAAATAGTGTTACCTAATGGCTAGAAGGTATGCCAGTGAAGTATAGAGTACTGTAAATAAGTAAATATTGTTTTGATTCTAAACTCAGATTGAATTAATATATTGTTTTATATATTTGTTGTGTTAAACATATTTAAAAATACTAAAATAAAATATTTGAAAGATGACAAATGCTTGATTTATTTTATGCACAAAATGATGGCTCACTGTCTCTGTTAGTGCTGTGACTGTGAAAGTATTCCTGAGCATAGGGCTCATGGTGTTATGAGGTCTTGCTTCAGTATGGAAGCAATGCTAACAAAATATAATTGGTACATCCTGTGGGAATGTGTTACAAGTATGTACATATATTTTCTGGACTATTATTTATTAAAAATAATTTCTGGAGCAATAACTGTTCTGGGTGATGCAGGAATTACGGATTTACAGCTGTGGTCTTAAGTTTGCACCTGTAATGGGTTTGCTTTTTCTTTTGGCACTGATCTGTGACAGAATCTGGTAAAATTACTGTTTTTTCCTGAAATGGGGAAACAGCTGCCAAATACTAAATTCCTGTTGCTGTCAAAATTGTACTGAAGTTTGATACTAGGATAGGATAGGTACTCACTGCACTGTTCATAGAAATAATTTGACATGTGCAAAATATTGACAGCCAATTTGGTAACGGTTCTGTTTCTTTCTAATAGCATCATTAGTTTATCAAAAGGTTCTTTCCAAGTTCTAATGCCACAGAATGCAAGATCAATTGGAAAGAGGCAATGCTTTTCAAACAACGATTCATAATTAAATTTAAATATAAAAAAAAATTCACTTTTTCTCCCCTCTGCTACATGAAGTCATCAAAACTGAATCTGTGTCTCTTGATCACTGGTAGAGTCTTGAGTACTCTAATTGGAGATTAATAGCCCTAAAAAGAAAGGGGCAGAGAGGAAGAGGAGACAGCAGGCAGCAAATTTCCTTTTCTTAGTAACACTAAAAAAGGGTCTTTAGGCAATGTAGGGAATAGCATTTCATAAATATTGTGAAGGAGAGTGGGGAATGAAGCTTGTGTGAAGTACAAAAAAATATTCAAGAGGTGACTCTCCACTAAGGAATCTCTCTGGTGTGCGGATGGAAACACCAGAAAGGGGCTGATAACATTAACCTGCAATTTTGCTAGGTTTTGCAGCTTCTTTAAAAGTCTCATGACAAAGGCCCCTTTCAGAGATTTTTGATTAAAATAATTTCATGATGTTAGGGGTTTGTGGGGTATTTTTGGCAAAGCTAAACAGCTAAGACTTCTGTATCCTAATGGCACCGTAAAAAAGATTCCTGGGTGGATTTTTTTTGGTATTGCAGGGAGGTTTGTAATACTGAATCTGTACAGAACAATAACCGGATGTGACTGTTGTGTACATTGGCGTGAAACCTTTGAGACATCATAAAAACTGTTTTGCGCATGATTCTGCCAGAAATACAATTGTGTGATATGTTCATCCTTCCGTGCTCCAAGAGCCAAGGTGCATTTCATGTTATGGCAGAAAGTAAGTGGAGCATGTCCTGCTGGAGGAGCAGGGCTGTGGCAGCACTGTGCTCCTAAGGGCCTTTCAGATGCACACTTGAATTGTGTGCTCCAAGTAGCAGTTTGACCTACAAACAAGCCCAAGTGATGGAGAGAGAAGGCAGCAGTAAAAACATAAAGCACAAGCTTCATCTTCTGCAAAACCACAAATGTTCTTTTGTGTCAGGCTCCAGCCAAGCTAAACTGTAGTCAGTGCCCAGATTAGGTCTGGGTTCTTGCAGTCATTATTTTGCTTCCCAGTGGGTTCCAGTGTATCTTAGCAAGCTCTGCCTTCTCTTGTGAGACACTGACTAGGCTATGGAGGATGTTGCCTTGGTTCAGTTTCCTGATGAATGATTTGGAGGTGTGTTCTCCTACTCCCACACCAGCAAAGAGCACTGCAGGGCGCTGTGGGGCACTGCTTGGAACCAGTGTTCCTCAAGAAGACAGCAAAGTTTGTCAGCAAGTGCTTTAATGAGGGTGCCAAAAAGTGATTTAATCTGTGAGTAACAGGGTTGCAGGGTACTTGCCCAAAGGCTCTACCTCTTGTTTCTGTCCTGCCAATTAAAAATAGCCCCCTTGGCTAATGCCAGGGGATGTAACAGCCCTACATGGGACAGGTGCAAGCTGTCAGTCAGGAGGCTGGAAATACCTAGAAAAGTATCTGCTCTCCTTCAGGCTCTATGAGATGATCAAGAGGAGAGAGCAGAGTTAAAAGGAGAACAGTTTGCAGCAGGCTGTGCTAAAGGCAGCCCCTGCTGGACATCTCTGGCTGCTCTGGAGATCACTCCTTCCCAAAGGTGCTCTTCTGTTTGGTTGTTCTGGTTTTATCAGGCTGTTTCCCCAAGCTGTAGGTTGCTGCAGCTGAAAACCAGAGTTCTAGTGAAAGGCTGGTTTCTGCTTCTTGTAAGCTGGAACATGGACTACCATTCAGGTGCTATCTCTGACCCAGCACTGCAGAAATGCTGTGTTGATTTGCACTGGGATTTGGGCAGCAGGGACAGGCTGGTGTGAAGGCATGACCGAGTCAGGGCTGTACTGATGTGTGCACACTGCCCAGAGTTTACGTGACAGAATTCTTTTATTATCTTCCAGGAACAGTTTCCTACAGGACAGTTACACCAATAGCTAAATCAACAGACAGGCTCCTTCTCGGGCATTATCCCTACCACATCCAAATGCACCAGAGTTAATTTCAAACCTGTCCTAGCTGGTGTGGTTCACAGATGGTTCACAGCCTGTGTCATTTTCTCTTTGGCTTTCCAGGGGGATGTGGACTTTATCAACTGACGGCTGTTGATTTGCCCTTGGTTTTCCACATAATATTTGTAAGTACAATTCCCTGCTCTGCTTTTCCTGTGGCATGGGAGAGCTGGCAATTAATGACAAAATAGCCCAGACCACTGCAGCACCATGGGAAGCCACAGGATCTTCCCTGCCAGCACACAGTGTGGTGACCATGTCATCCAGAGGAAAACCATAGCCTGAGCTTACCTTTATTCACATTTTACCTAGATGTTCACACTTCAGTTCTAGCTAATCCAATGCTACCATGTCACATGCAGGAAGAATTTACACCTAGAGTTGCACAAAGATTAAGGACCTGTCTCTGCTCTATGAGTTAATCTTAAGAAATCCGCCACATAAGGCTAAATGCACATGTCATTATCATTCTTGTTTCACCTCTTAAGAGACACTGGCCACCAGTCCCAGCTGTACAAGATGTGGGAGTTGAAATCCATTTGGATCCTGGGGCAGTAGGTGGTTGGGATGCAGGTCCCTGGTAACTCAGATGCCAGCCTGACCACTGAAGAACTGTGAGAATTCATTCTCAGTCATGTAAGAAAGTTGCTGGCTTAGAAAGGAGGATTTCTTACTTCCCTTCGTAAGAAATGAGGGAACTTAACTGAGGGTGGAGTGACAGATATATAAATTCATCAGTGTTTCTGAAGATATTTATCAGGAGTAAAATAAAGGTATTTTGGGTTCTTTAATCAAGAGTGCTGACTTGCTTAAAGATTTTATCTTAATGGATAGTAGCATGTGGTGTTCTTGAAAGCTTTTTTCTGTTTTAGATCACTAAGAGGAATTTGGTTTTCTCTAAAGATTTTTGTAGATTAATGTTACCAATTGCAGAAGAGAAAAGGCTGAAGTTGACTTGGATTCAGATCCATATTTTCTTGATTCTTTTTCTTCCTTTTCTTCCCTCAATCACAGAAATATTAAGAAAAAGCTTGTACAGCATTATCCATCTTCTAATCTTCATCCCCGGGATATTGTCCTGCCATATCTGTGCTAGGTATGAGCTAACTTGTCAGCTTGCTAAAAGCATATCCAGTGTAACTGAGGACTCCCACCCCATTTAGATGAAGAAACCGAAGATACGGGATGGCTGACAAGATTGCTGAGTCTTCCAGGGCAGACCTGTGGGGAATCTCATGGCAAAACCCTCTGAACCGTGCTCTCAGGCTGAGGATCCCATCTGGCACAAACCTTGTGTGCTGCTACATCCTTTTTGCTGCCTGAGTTTAGGCCAAAGGTGAAGATTTTTGGAAGGCCTTTTCTTCTGCCAGAAGTGATTAATGGAAAGCAGACGGCCGGCAGATCAGAATAACAGCCTGAGTGTCAGGATCCTGCCAAAAGAAGTATCCATGTGCATTAGGATTACAGAGCACTGGCTTTTGTCACTTGAACATCTGTATCCTGCTCTGAGGACTTCAAAGCACATCTGAGATTCATCCTCTTGGAAAATAAAAGCACAGTAGTCCCAGGCATGCCAAAGATTGCAGTGGGCTTAATCAGACAAGCCTATTATACTGCCCTGGATTCTTGGAGAGCTTATTTAAAACAGTGAGAATATCTTCAAATCAGTCTCCTATACACAAATTCCCTGAGCTGTAAGAAATCAGGACATCAATAAAAGAAAATAAACATATTATGAATAAAGCTCTTTGCCTGCAATGAAGAGCTGAGTAAATCTAAAAATAACCACAAACAAAAAACCCCAAAATAAAACCCAACCTCATTCCCTCCTAACCACCCCCCCCAAAAATACTCCAAATCCCCAAAAAAACAAGAGAGAGAGGAAAACAATGCAATTGTTCTTGGTCCCATGCATTGTGCAGTCTAAGCCAGCTCACAGAAGCCTGATGAGCTGTGAGCTGCTGGCAGTGCCAGCTGTGGAGGCATGGAGAAGACAAGACTGTGGATTGAGTGGCAGGTTGGATGCTGCAGAGAAAGGCCAGGGAGGCAGATGTATCAGAAAGCATCCACAGGAACACTTCACACTACTTTTACTGCAACTTGTATCAGAAAATACTGCCAAGTATATTGAAAATGGTGCTGGAGGCATGAAAGCCTGGAACAGAATGTCCCCCTCCTGGGAACGACCACAGCTCAGCTGAGATACCCCAGCATGAAGTCCTACACAATATGACTCATATTTGGCACTTAGAGCAGCTAATCTTATGCTATAGTACTGAACAAATGTCAGCAGCCATATAACGGCACAAAGTTCAGAAGTTCACAGTATCTCTGAGTCAGACATCCTGGACTTGGCTCTTGGAACTGCATTTGATTAATGCAAAAGACATCTTTATTCTGGGATTTTTGCTTTTGTTTTTGTTACTTCTTTTTCATAACCTGAAACATTGTCAAAAATATTGGATATTGCAGGGTTTGATTTTCAAAGGGTAGATTCTTTGTCCCTTCCTGGCTTAAAAGTGTTTGAAAAAAACTACTCTGTTCACACTTGCAAAGCATAGGTATTTCCATTTACTGCTGCTGGGTGAATTTTCAGTGATGGCAGGACCCTGGATGATGATGCCATCAAGCTGAGGCATGTTAGGCTGCTGCTCCATGGAGCTGTTTCCTGTGTCTAAACAGAACCGAGATCTCCATATACAGCATCTTGCAAGCTTTATCTTTGTCATTCTCTAGCTTCTATTTTAGTGTTCTGTATAATAAATCTTATATTATTATCTTCTGATCTCATTACAGCCTTCTCCCATGAATATCTAATCTTGGTGGATGAATCTAGCACAGTGAAGGATGACTTTTGGGTAGCTGCTGATTTCATTATACTGGAAATGCAGGATTGCTAACACCAACCATGAGACTCCCTACATAGCTGAAACTCTATTACTTCTATTACTTGCAACTTTGGTACAGCATATTATTTTTTTTCCCTCTGAAAGAATTAATATATGTAGGTTATTCGCATTAGAAGCTTTCCATTACAGTCCTAAAAAGTTATAAATTTTGTCACTCTTACCAGGAAAAACAGGGAGAAGGTGTACTGATAAAGAAAGCACAATAGTTGAAGCCTGACTCATTATTATAATAACTGTGGCATGGTTGAATCTCCAAGCCTGTCTGCAAGAATAGAAATATTGAAGAAAATGAGATTTTTTATTATTTTTTTAATCCTTTCCACAGGGATACCTGAGGTGGAATAACTTAAAGCAGTTTGGCACATAAGACTGAAGATCTGAGAAGTCAGATTTAGTGCAAATAAGACAATAGAAAGGAAAGTTTCTGAGTTTCTTAACTCCTGAAATGCACAAAGTCAAATATCCATTATCAAAGCATATCAAAACCATTTCTATTTCTCCGTTTCATGGGCCCTGTCAGACAAAAGTACATGGATTCACACAAGGAGACCCTTGGACATACTGAATGACTGTAATACTCCAATCGGTGTCACTTAGGAAAAATTACAGGGATAAAACATTTGTAGACCACTACAGAACAACAGAGTTTATAGTATGTTCAATAACTTTCTAAAATGAGGGAAGCTATTTCAGAAATGCTCAACTTGTTTCAAAATACATATTTTACTACATTCATGAACTTAAATATGCAATGTGTACCTAAGTTTTAATCAAAATGAGGTTGGAAATGTGAAGTTAAAATGAATATAATAATTAATTTTTCTTTGTTACATTCTATTTCTTAAGGTTATGTTTTCTGTTTGAATCTGTTTGAATCATGTGAGTTGCCTGGAAACTTTCATCCTGGATATGAAAACATCCTACAAGAAAACTTTACATGACAAAAATGAAGCAAAGGCTTGCTTCTCTCTCTGAGAGGACTCTTTCCTTGTGATCACTTCTTATGATCAGTGAACCACGTGCTATTTCTCTATCTATGTCCTGGCTAGCCTCTTAATGTTTATTACTTCCTTAATCTGTTCCTGGGTTAATTGAATCATTGGCCCATGTCCTGCTGTGAATGCCCATCGAGAGACAGAGCACTGTTTGGTTGACAGCCCTCAGTGACACTTTTAGAAATATGTATTTTGTGGATCATTACTTGCGGATCTTTGTCCTAAAGATCTGTCTTGGGTTCTGGTTCTAAGTGACACAGATTAAGTGACACTGAAATTTTCCACAATCTGCACCTGTGAACCCATCTGCAGCCACACACTATCCATTTTCCCTAGCACTGGCTTTTCAAGTCTCTTTAGCATATTGTATCTGAAAGCCAGCAATTTTTAGTAATAACTACTTCTACTAGTAGGCAGTAGTGTCAGACAAATGTCTCTCCAAACCATAGTGTAGGAGAAATTTTTTAAATGCCTGAATTCTAAAAATGTAGTGAATGTTTTCTCAGGATATGAAATAGGTATGCCTTGACACATCTTCCTTCCAAACAGAAAAGGGAAAGCTAGGAAGTGATTTAGTTTTATTTTAGAATGGTTCATGATTTCTCCTGGTGGTTTGGTTGTACACAAACAATACAGCCTCTTCAGACTGTGAGATGCCATATTGTTATACCTGCCTTGAATGTGGAGGATTTTAGTGTGTGTAGATTTTTAAGCAATATCTTATCTGTCTTTCTATTACATGCTGTGTTAGTTTTACACCTGGGTATGCAAGTTTTTCAATGTGACATTAAGAAAATAAAAGTTTTAGTTATGTAAGGGTTGGAAAGCAGGACAGTTTTTTCAATGTTCACTTTGTGCTGGGCTGTACAAAAGAGGTCAATGTCATTACTCCCTTTTTGCAGAAAGACAAAGAATCTTAAAGAGAAGTGAAATTAATTGCTAGAGGTAAACCTGTAGTAAAGCCCTGTTTTCTTCATTCTTGTCAGCAGACAGCTTTGCCCTTGTTCCTGTGACAGTTCATTATCCCTTGTACTAGTACTTTCTCATGCTTCTGTCTGTCTGCCTTTGGTTTTTTCCTTTTCTCTTTGCTCCCGAACACAGAAGGCATTTAGGGTTCTTATGCTCCTGAATGGTTGCCTGTAGGGACTTTCTGTTCTTCTCAGCACCACAGCCAAATTTACAATACAGGGTTAAATTTCAGAAATCTCCTTTCACTGCTTCAGCTGTGGGATGCTGTATGCCCAGGTGCTCTGGGAAGATGGCTTAGAACAATTACATTAAGTGCAGAGATTAAGTGTGTGCCTCCGTCAGTACACCCTTAAGAGAAATCAATTGCCAGACTGTACCAGGGGAGATCCTACTGAAGTTTATAGGTTGAGTGGATGAGTTTTACTAGACAGCAGAAGGGCAGCTCTTTCACATGATGTCTGAAATACCCACCTCAACATGAAATGCACAGGGCTGTCTAAACTCATTGTAAGAACTATTTCAGTTGGACTGAAATTCAGTCTGGAAAATTCAGCATTTTTCCCTTATAAAGCACTGAACATTTTAATCAAAACTTCTGAAAAAATGTTCTGACTCACACAAATTTCTGGACTAGAACCTCCAATGTGAGTAAATAAAAATGAATCAATGAATTAAGGTAATTACTAAATTAGGACATTTTACTGGTGGTGATCAGGGTGATCTAATTATAAGAACCACTATCATCAGCTCTGCTGCGCTGAGTCTGGCACTGAGCTAACTAGACTGGACACTAACTAGAACTTGATTGTACATATTCACAGTCAAGTTTCTGTGAAAAAGGAAAAATCTACCACGGGTCCTTTTTTTTTTGTGTGTGTGTGTCAGGGTGTGTGTACTATTATCTTATATTCAAATGAAAATCCTTAAAGGACTGGATGAATCATGATTGCTGGCAAAGTTTGCTTACTCTCCACATGCCACGGAAGGGTGTGGACTACACAGCTCTTCAAGGAAATCATGCAGGCAGAAAAAGTAATTAATTCACTACTTTCATATTTGTTAGAATGATTGCTATCAGAATAGAGCTGTAGATAAATGACTTCTTGTAGGTTTGTGCTATCAAGACAAGCCTCTCCTCCCAGGTAACCAGCTGTGTCAGCGTGCCCCGGTTGAACTCCAGCGGCTCGCAGAGCAGTCGGTGCTGGGTCAGCGCTGCCCGCTGCCCCACGGCAGGTGCTGCCGTCTGTGCAGGAGCATTCTCTGTATCCCAGCACGGCAGGCTGCTTTCAGAAAGACGGTGCCAAGAGCCTGAGCTCCCTCTCTGCCGCTGTGTCCTTTTCCAAAGCCTGGCTGTCTCTCTGCGCTCCCAGCTCCGTCCCGGTGCCAGCCGGCCGGGAAAGCCTGCCCTCGGCTGCCGGCGCTCCCGCAAGGCAGCGCCCGGGGAAATGACAGGGAATGAAACGCTCCCAGAAGGGATGGCACGTCACCTTTCATTCCCGTGTGCCCGTAGGATAAAACTGGGACACCCAACACCTCTTAAGGGTGTGCGACGGCGGGTCCCACTCGCTCAGGGCTCCCAGGATCGCACCCAGAAGCCAAAGGCGAGAGGCACCGCAGGGTGCGGGACCCGCTGGCCAGCTCAGCCTCGTCCTGTCACTCTGCACCACCATCCTTCCCACGGCACACCTGCTTCCAAGAATCTCCTGCTTTCCCCTTGTTTAATGGCCCATCAGTCTTCCTTCCCACTCAGAGGGGATGGTGCCTTTGGGCGTCCGCAGCCAAGGCACGTTCCTTGTCAGAGCTCAGCCAGCCTGGCCCGGCTGAAGCTTCCTCCAAGGCCGAGCCATTCGGGGCAGGATCTCAGGTTCCAGCAGCCTGAACCCCCTCCAGCCTGCCTGCTGCAAGCGGCCTGCCGTCACCTGCTACGCTTGTAAAGCCTGCTACAAACAGGTGCCTTAGAAAGAGAGGTGACATTAAGAAAGACCTACTTTCTAGGGAGAAATTGATGGAAGTACAGATTGGTATGACAGCAATATTATTAGGATTTTAGCATTGTTAATTTTTTAATAAGGAAACTTAGTCCTTCACAAGCAAATGGCCAAACAACATGCGCTCTTACCATAAAGATGCTCTCAGTTTTAGAGCTGTGCGTCAAAGCAGTTTACGGTAAAGACCATCATCAGAATACTCTGAGCACAATAAGGACATCCTGTAAATAATGTGAAAGGTTGTGAAGCCAGGGTAGCACTTCTTTGCTCAGAGGGATTTGCCTGGGGGCAAGCTGTTTTCTATTCCACCTCTCCAAGCCCCCTTCTGAACACAGAAGGGCACAGTCCTGTGCAAGTTCATCCTCCATGGCTCAGCTTTGCTTTGTTTCCACCGAGGTGTTATTTACAACATTCAGGCTTAACCCTGGAGTGACTTCAGTGAGAGCCAAGGCCATAAAAACATTGCTCAACATCGTGTGTACTTGTGACCCTCACTGGGTGAAGCTAAACAAGAAAAGCAGTGCCATGGAGGCAACCAAATTCTTTTCAGCAAAGCAAGTACACAAGAGACCTGCTGCTCTGCACTGTAATTCCTTTGGTGTAAAGTGCCCTGGGTTTTCCAAGACCTGTAATCCTCATTCACCTTCTTACAAAAAAATTGTGATAATGGAAAAATTTGTAACCTCTAAAACTGTGTCCATTTGACACAGTAACTGCTACAGCTTTTACCATGAGCAGAACTGGCAACAATACAGCACAAATGAGGAGATGGTCTCATACTTATTTCAGGTAAGAACTATTGCACCAGTCTCTCAAACCTATTGTTCCCCATAAGTGATTTGGAACACTGGGCGTAGCTCTGAGTTTCTCAGTGAGATTTGCATTAATTGTTGTGTTTTGCTTACAGGTCAGCATTTGTGTGATTGCCCCTCCCTTTGTTGGATTTATCCCCTGCAGGGAATGAAGCCTATTAATTAACTTATTTCAGGGTGTCAGGACACCTGATGGTTTCTAAGTCTATTAAGAAGATAAAAAATGTCTTATTCATTGAAGATAAAAAAAAAAACCCCAACAACAACAACAAAAATCCCAAGGCAATGCAACTGCAGAAAAAAGAAAAATTAACGAAAAAAATTATTAACCAAATTAAATTTCAGAAGAATGGATAAGTACAGGTTCCTCTGCATTGTTTTTTATTTCAGTTTCTTCCTGCTCTTTAGCAGAACTTTTTCCACATCCCTCTTACTATTTATTTGGGAATAAGGTGCTTTAGTGTTGAACATGTACTAGAAGAGCGTGCAGTGTCTCCACAGGCTGTAACTGGAAGGATTGAATTTTTAGCTTGCTTTGCTTGTAGAGCCATAGCTCTACAAAGGCAATCACCTTTCATTAGTTATGTAGCTGTGAAGTGCTTTGTGTCTCCATTAGTCTTAGTAGGGTCTGCAAACAAGCTGGTTTTCCCTTGCTGACTTTGTCAAATTTGGTTTCTGTTTACTTTCTCAGCTCTAAAATCACTGGTTAATATTAGCTGGTGCTCCAAGCTAAGGTATTATCTCTATCATTATTGAAACGTGTTAGCTCTGTATGGACCTTTTTAAGTGTGATCTTAGAATCTGGTTTAAGTTAAACTTCTTCCTAGTAGTTTAAGATAAAATCAAAGGTTACTTAAAACTGCTTAGAAAAAGAAAAATGGAAAGGCATGAAGTCTGTCAGCCTAAAGGATCCTGGCAGTATGGGCCTCTGCTGGTTGCCTTCTCAGGGCTTTCCAGTGGCCTAGTTTGCATAAGGGCAGTTGTAGGGTATAAAAAAAAAAAAGTGTAGACAATCTAATATTCCTGCCTCTGGGATGATGAAGTGAGCAAAGATTTAGGCAGCTGTAGTGGCTCTAATGCTGGCCAAATGCCCATGGACCCACTAGAAATTATTTACTCCTTTCCTGCTGTGAGATATGGATTAGGAGGAGGAGAGCAAAACAGGCTCAAAACTTTAAAGGGTATAAAGAAAAATTTATTAACAGAATTAAAAGAAAAAGGAATAAGAAAATCAGAATAAATCTTCAGAACACTCCTCCTCCCCCCCCCTCCCCCTTTTTCTTTCCTACAGGAAATGTAAAGAGACAAAACCTGGAATTTTCAGTCAGTTTACCACCTCTAAAATAATCTTTCTTCAGTCCACTTAGGGAGGAGTCTCTCTTGCCATGCCATGGAGACTCCGCCACAAGAAACAGTTCTCTTGTGGCTTCAATGTCACAGCGAACCAGCCGCCTGGGAAAGGAAGATCCCTTTGCAGTGTGAAAGTCTCTCCCATGCCTTACAACTTTCTCAAAACTGCTTTCACTGTCTATGTCAACTTATGGGGTACTTATGGGGAGCTGTTCTACTATAAATAACCCTAAAGTTCTCTCATCTCTAGGAAGAGAGGTTTTTTCCTTCTTTTATCCTTGGGGCGGTTTCTCATGTCTCTCTGTTCAAGCTTCTCATAGGATTACAGCTTTTCAGCATCTACACACTCCAACACGAGCAACCTTTTCTCATGAGCTGTGGGTGAATGCCATATCCCCCCATGACCTTCATGAATTACAGGGAAAAAACAAAGTCTGATATATCAAAAACATATCTTCACCGTAGTCTTACAAAGAGAATTTCAGCCCAAGACCAAGGTATCTCCTCAATCCCCTCCTAACTAGAATTTGACTCCTTCTTTACTGACTTTAGTGTCGCATGTTATTTTCTCTAAGCATCTTCATCCTTTCCTTTTACTGACTCGGGAGAGAATTTGTGTTCGTAGGTTCATTTGTTCTCAAGATTTATCAACTAAAGCAGTTTTATAGAGTCCTGCAGCACTGAAAGGTTGCTCTCATCCAGGATGTGCCTCGGGGGGATCGCTCACCGTGCCGGCTCCACTTCACTCGGCGCTTTTCTTCATACGGAGTGCCGAAGACAAGAAAAGCTGCTGCTGCCGTTTTTGTCTTTCTGTCCGCTGCATAGTTGGCTAAAAGCAGCTAAACAAACAAAGTTCATTGCGAGCCATTCCGAGGCAGCCCCAGCCGTGAGCTGTTGTCCTGGCCACGTGGCCGCTCCTGGACCAGGTCGATGGTGACCACTCCAGCCATGGCCAGCGTTGATCCCGGAGTAAAACAAAGTTCATTTGCGAGCCATGCTGAGATGGCCACGGGGTGCTGCCCTGGCTGCACTGTCCCAGTGGCGTGGCTGCCTGCGGGGTGGCACTGCCCGGCAAACTTACCCGAACCACACGCTGACAGGGCCATGCGAACCCAACCCAACCCAACCCAACCCGGCCCGGCCCGATGTGACCCGGCCGTGTGGGACCGGCCCGGCCCGATGTGACCCGGCCGCGT
Organism: Parus major; assembly: GCF_001522545.3. Lineage (NCBI taxonomy): Eukaryota > Metazoa > Chordata > Aves > Passeriformes > Paridae > Parus > Parus major. The sequence continues at coordinate 10,192,325 of NC_031775.1, read as the reverse complement.
GGGACCGGCCCTGCCACTCAGCTCCTCAAAGGCCGGAACTCGAGGGGGCGTTCCCGGCCTTTGCTCACTTTTAAAGGTGCTTTGCCATGGAGGCGTGTTTAACTCTTCTAACTGGTTCAACTGGGTGTCAATCTTCAGACCTAGGCAGCTGATTGGCTCTTCAGAACTAGGCAGCTGATTGGCTGTAGCGGGTCCCCCAGGGGCCCACCCCTCCAACTGAAGCCCAGGGGCCCACCCCTCCAACTGAAGCCCAGACGCCGTTAAACCACCACGGCAGCCCACTCCTGCAAGAAACAGCCGAAGGACAAGATCAGCTTAAATGGTACCTCCATTTGCAACTAAGGGGTTTATCTGATTCCGAACAGGCTATACAGCCGTATGTAATTCTTGAATGGCTGGATTTCTCATCCACAAGCCTGTCTAGTTTCCCCTAGAGCCCATATAAACATTTAGCTTCTTGTGTCAGGTGGTTCCACTGGATTGCACTCATTCGTAGAAAAAACCCTTGGCTTCATTTGTTCGGAATTTGTTTCTGGGTAGCTTCAACGATTTTCCACCCTACTGGTTACACTTTGATAATCTCTGCTATATCTCCTGAATCAGTTTGTTTCAGAATGAGGAGTCCTAAATCACTTAGCTGTTCATTGCCAGACCGTTTGTAAGGCTTCTCCACTGAATCTCCAACTGAAGGTCTGCAGCCCGGGCGGACAGCAAACAATGACTTAAGGCTCGTGTCAAAAGTGATCGTAAGTTATCTAAACTTTCTGGTGGACACTGGTAGGTACTGTACTGTAGCCACATTCTCTCTTTTTGTTGCTCACATACACTACTTCAGTAATTATGATTATAAACTGTGGAGAGAGAAGCAGAATTTGTGTTCACATGGCACACAGAGACCTGTGGGTTGTTCTTCTCCAAGTGGTATCAGTAAAACATGTGAGTGATGTCAGTTATACAGAAATATGGCTGTATTCATACAAAATGGTAACTGTTCAACTGCAACTGGCCCCAAAACCTGAGAGCTGCTGAATTTCAATAGAAATCCAGCCCATTCAGAGGGAGTGCACCTACTCCTAAGTAAGGTGTGTGCACTGAATCGTATGAGGAGATTACTATGAAGAAAAGTCCAGAGTAATTCAGAAGGCTTGCTACTGCAGACTACTGAAGCTGTGCCTTTTTGGTGCTCTGAGCTTTAGTAGATATGCTGAAAGAAATAAGGCAGGGGCAGAGGAAGAGTGAGTAGAAAACACTGGCAGGCGGAGGCTGTTGCTACGGAAGCCTGGAACAACAGTGCAGTGGAGTTTGTGTGCTGTTGTCTGTCTCAGATTGTTGCTTCTGCCTTGTCTCACAAAGCAAGTGGTTCATTGCTTTTTTTTGCTTTGGACAGGGCAGTAATTGCTTTCATAAACTGCTAAAAATAAAGCAAACCATTGCTAAAATATTAATGTTTAAAGAAAAAAAGAAGGTAGAATGCTGATATCTCTTAGAAGCAACTGAACATTTATTCAGAATGGATTTGTAGGTCTGGTATGAATAAGAAATGCTTGTCTTTAAATAATGAGCAACCTATTCCACAATCTACTTTTACTTAATCAGATCTCTATTTATTCCTAATGTATATTTCCATGTAGGATAAGAGACACTGGATTTCCTTTCTACTGTTATTTATTTTCTCAGTATGTGGCTTTTTTAAACTGTCAAAATGAAACATCTCTTGGTCTTTTGATGTAAAAGCATTGGACTTGCACACAGACAAAAAAAATCTGTTGCTTATCTTTTGATATAACAAGCAGATGCTGACTGGCATTATATTGCTGCTAATCTGCTTTCTTCTTAATATCCTGGACAATTATTCTTGTACCATGTGTTCTGGAAAATGAATTGTCCTATTAAGTATTTTTCATATCACACAAATATATTTTTTATTTGTAAATGAATTTTACTTTCTTGAAGAATTTGAGATCATGTCATAATCCAAGCAAGGAGAGAAGCTTGTGAATTTTAGAAATGGTTATTCTGCGGTTCCTTGGCCTTGTAATGGTCTGTCTGCACTGGGGATTCCTCCTGCAGAGCTGTGCAGTGGCTGCTGCACAACGGTTGTGTGCCTGTGTTCTCCCGCTATGATTTATGGTCAGACAGCACTATCTAGGAAAGGTTTCTGAGGGTTATTGCCTGAGACACGCTGTGCTTTTATGAGGGGTGTCTGTGGGTGGTGACTGGAAGAGGTAAAAACGGAGCGTAGGCAATTGGAAAGTCTGCGGCACCTTGTCTCCCGGAGGCACCAAACCATGTTAGATGGAGCATAATTGCCAGACCAGTAATGGGCCAGCCATCCTGCGGGGTGTGTCCCTGTGCGTGTGTGCCCTTCGGGCAGCAGCAGCAGCACATCGTGCGAGGTGCGAGGTGTTCAGTGGCAGCGGGGCAGCAGAGGCGAGCAGCCCTGTGGGCACTGCGTCATGGCCCAGCGCAACGCGAGCGCTGTTCCCTGTGGAGGGGAAACGGCTCCTGGGGCTCCTTCAGGAGCGAGGCCTGCGCCCGGCAAGCGCCGTCTGCATAGAGGCCCACGGCTCTCCGCGGCTGGCCCCGGCTGCAGGGCTTCTCCAGTCCGTGTGCCAGGACGGGAGGCGGGTGGGCCCTGGGAGGGTGACCGGCATTTTCCCGGAAGGGCAGGGGCCCCTGGATCCTGTATTAGGTACTGTCCAGGGCCGCCCGTCCCCAAGGAGAGAGGAACTTTGCCCTGCGGGCCTCAGGGCGGAAGGTTCCCGGGTGTGGCCGCTACGGCCGCTGTGGGGCCCCTCCCGCCCCCCGGGCGGCCCCAGCCCGTCCGTCCGCCCGCCCGGCCTCGCCCCCCCCGCAGGCCCCGCCCCCCCGCAGGCCCCCGCCGCCGCCGGGGCTGCCCTCCCGAGCGCCTGCCGGGGCGCGGCGTAGCCGTCCGGTTCCTGGCTCGGGGCCGCGGCGCCGCCCGCCGCTGCCGAGCTCTGGGCCGCGGGCGCCGGCGCCTCCCGCGGGGCGCGTGGTGGTGTGGCGCGGCGGGCGGGGCAGGCGGCGGGCGGGGCGGCCCCGGCGCGCCGGGGTCCTGCGCGGCGGCGGCGGCGGGCGGGCGGATCGGTGTCTCCTTCACTTCGCCCTCCAGTGCCCGCGGCTGCAGCAGCGCGGCCTCCGCACGGCCCCACCCGGCAGCCACCGGCCCCGGCCTCGCTCCGACGCCCGCCCGCGACACGCAGGTGCCGGTCTCGGCCGCGACCGGCCCCGCGGGGCAAGGGGGGGCGGGCGGGGCTCGCCCGGCGGCAAACGGGTCTGGGGCCGCGTGGGCCGGGGGTGGCGGGGCCGCGGGCGAGTCCCAGCGCTCCCGGGTTCGGCGGGGCGGGCGGGGGGCTCTCCGCGCGCGCTGCCCTCGCGGCCCCGCGGCCGGGCTCGGGTGCGCGAGGCGCCGAGGACGGGAGGGTCAGGCCGGGATGCCCAAGATGGCCGCGCCGAGCGGGTCGGTTCACCTTGCGGCGGGGCGGGCGGCGCGCCTGGCGCTGGGCCTGGGGCCACCGCTCGGCCCGGCCCGGCCCTGCCCTGCCCTTCCCGGGCTGCGGCCGCATCCCCTCTCTCCCTTCGCTGCCCTTCCACTCTGGGAGGCGCTGCTTTACTACCCCCGCTATCGCTTCCTGAGCCCGAAGTCCATTTCCAGACCTTGTCCTTAAAGTTTCTTTATTGGCCTGGCCAATATTAGGCTTGCGTGTTCACGTCCGGTCTGTGAGTAGGGAGAGAGTTAATGCAAGGGTAAGGAGGTGGCTTTTCTCTTTTTTAAGCTCTGGGTAGTGTCAGTGTAAGCCTGAAGGTCACCGTGTGTTCGATGCGTTTTAACAAACTAATTTTTAAATAATCTCAATTTTTTTTTGTTGCTATTTTTGGGATACTGGAATAATTTTGGTGGAGTTGTTGATTTTTAAAATTGTATGAGTACAGTTCTTTTTTGTGTACTATAGGCTGATATAGTTTGTAGTTTGATCTTGAATATCTTGAGATCTTAAAGTTGTTAGAAATCCTAATAGAGGTTTGTGGCATTCCTTAATTGTAGGGCATGAGAGTTTTGAAATATTACCTCCAAGGAGAACTGTGACATAGTAATTCAGATAATGTTAATACATTTTTCTGTTCTTGGAGTGATTATTTTTTTCTTTTTATCACAGAAGAAAGCATGATTTTGACTCTCGAGTAACAGATCAATTAAACTCTTTCCACCACGGTGGCATGAAACAAAGATTAGGGTGGAGCTCTCACTGGGTTCAAGTATATTCTGTATTTGAAGTCGATTATTTTGCAGTTTTTATAACGAACCTCTAGTTGCTAAATTGTGCTTATTGTTTAGTCACTTCTGATTAGTCATTTTTAAGTGAAAGATGCTTCAGAATAGGGTTGAAAAAATTACTTGTGATTATAAGAATTTGCAAGCCTAGCTAACATTTGAGGACACAGGACTGATTTTTTTATGGCCCTGTTTTCATTTAATGAGCATTCTGATGGTGCACTGGTTTATCAGGCATTAAGTACATCTGAAATTAACTCTTGGTTTCCTGTTTTGTCCTCATCCATCCCTGTCACTATTACAGTATAGTATTAGAACAGCAGTGTGACAGTTGTACTCTACTTCAACATTTTATTACAAAACTTGCATTTGTAGGCTGGAATGTCTGACAAATACTGGCTGGTTTCCCTGAAGTGGTAGGGATGCTTAACTAGGCCAGATAAAATGGCCACATCATTTTTACTGTAATAATCCTCTGAATTTTGACACAGATACAAGTTTGTTAACTTCTCAGGACATTTCTGCTTAGCATAAATCTCTTGTCTGTACTGGTTGTCTGGTCAGATTGGAAACATTGAAAACAAAAGGGAAAAGCACATTTATTTACAGTGTAAAAGTATGTCTGTGGCAAAGGCTAATAAAAAACTTCAAAACTAGAAATAATAATTTTCCTGGCGATGCTAGTTAGTGGCAAGTTCTATTCATTTGAGGAAATGTGCAGCAAAACCTCTAGAATATGTTAAACTGAAGAATTGTACAGTTGCTGTGCAGCAGAACTCTACAGGCAAGAGTTGTCACACTCCCTTGTAATTTGGTCTATCAGCTGCTGCTTTTTATGGAATAAATAACAGGAATAATTCAATGGCTTGTCACTGGGATTAGGGTCTGTTCTGTACACTTGAACTTGGGCTAAGCTTTAAAATTCAGATGCTTTAAGCCATTTTCATGTTGCTTTTAAAAAAAAAATAATGTTTAGTTTACTCCATGGAAAACCAAATTTGTTCTTGAGCAAGTGATAGATGTCTTGATATAGTGACCTGGTAGTAGAGTTTACACATCTTAGCTAAAGAAGTTTCTCTGAATTTGTGTGTATGTATGTGAAATGGAATGCAAATGTTTCTCAGAGGAGGTTGAAATTATCCCCTTAGGGCATTAGGTTGTTGAAGTAGGGTACACTGGAAAACTGCGTTATGAATTGTAGAAAAATAAGAAACAGTCTTCTGCCTTCCCATTGATTGCTAGGGGAGTTTGGTTTTTCTTTTAAATAGTAGCAGTTCATACAATTTAGCTGTGTATGGGAGGTATAATTAGGGTTTGGAAGTTAACATGTGAGAACACTGCCCTTGTTATTTTTCAAGTTCCAGAGATCATTTCTTCATTTACATAAAAAGAAAAAAAGCAAATCAATCCACCACACAAAAGGAAGATAAAAAGTCAATTATATTAATCTGAATCTCTCAGCTAAACAAATGTGACAAATCAGTTTGAGAAGATTTTTGTTTGTATGTGTTTAGCCTTTTCATGGCCTTGTCTTGCTATATTTTCCCCCCTCCCCTCCCCCCTCCCCTTTCACAGCATGGGGGAAATTATTAATATGCTCTGTTTTCGATATTTCACAACTTTGAAATACAGGGCCTCTGTAACAGCAGCCTCTTGCTATTGAAATCATGGGAAAACAGTCTTTCAAGGAGATACAGATAAGAGTGTATCTTCCCAGGGAGGAGAGTGATATGGGCCTGGGTGAGCCCTTAGCCTGGTGTTTGTCCATGGGGCCAGAGAGCTGGGCCACAGCTCATCGGCACTGACAGCTTCTTTAACAGCGAGGTTGCCAGCAGCTCCCTATCTGAGAAAGGCACTTGTTAAGAGATCTCTTCTCACAGACCCCACACTCCTCCTGCTTGGATGTTTTAAACTAACAGCACAACTTCCCAAACTTAAACTCTTGTATGTTACCAGATTGATTGCTGGTTAAATGGCATTAGATCATCTTTAAATTGTATGTCTGCCATGTAAAATATGGGGCAAAAACGATGTTAGAGAGCAGATATGCTCCCTTTTTACATTTTCAAACCTAAAACCATGTGTATACTTCCAGATAGTTTTCATAAGCATGTGTCAACTTTGACTTTGTAGAACTTCAGGGAATAAGTGTCTCCATTACAGGTTGTTAGATTTCTGGTGTCCGGGTTTTTGGCAGTAACTATGCCAACTCTGGAAATGTGAGTTATTAGTTAATTTCTGGTAATGGAAGACATATGGAGAAATCTACCTGAAAAATTAAGAGCTGGGTGGTCTTGTAATGCCTTTTCTCTGCAATGCCTCTTCTCTGCATAAGCTGAGAAAATATCTCATGTTCCCAGTGACCTTCACTGAAAATCTGTGTGTTTCACAGAATACTGTAGTATCATATCAATTAATTTTAAATATATCATTATATCTATTAATTGCTATTATGTAGATGAATCTTCCTTAAATACTATTGTGAAATAATTGTGGTAGCATTTTTTCATGTGTGCAGTGGCAAAAGGTTGTTTATTAATTAGCCATTTACCTTTCAGCTCCAATGGCGATTCCTCCATCATACGTAGACCTTGGCAAGCCTGCCAGAGATATCTTCAATAAAGGATATGGTAAGAATAGTACCTTCTGTAAGCAGTATTTGAGGTGCAACAATAAATTGCCTTTTTAAGTCTGTATGGAAAATTGAATGATCAAATGCCAGTGGTTTTGGGGAGAAGGAAGGTGTGCTGTGTTTATGTCTTTACCACCAGCTAACAGATCATTGAAGGCTTTTTGTGGGCTGTTTCGATGTGAATGGTAAATCTTACTGCTCAAGCCACATAAGAGTCAGAGGTGTACAAATATGCAAGAATGTAAGCAGCAAGTGTAGTTTAACTTAGGAGCTCACTTAATTTACTGGTCTGTCTGTGCCACAACATTTGTTGATACAGAAAGGGTTACATGCCATTGTAATGTTTTAGCCTTTTTTTGGACTAGAAAGAGGAATGGCTATTGGGATAAAGAATTCTTCCAGCATCTTAAGATGCTTTGATACCAGACAGCTGCATAGTTAAATCATTCTTTGTTACAGCACTGTTTCTTTCTGGTCTTAAGAAACAGATTTTTTTTCCTCTGAGACTGTTGCTCACCTTCTGGATAACAATGTGAATTGACACTCCCACAAAACCCACTTATATTACAGCTCCAGTGGTTGTGTATTTCCCAGTTACTTTGCTTTTACAGTTTTTTACTTTGAGATATTTTGTCTTGGTGCTTAAAGAGGCATTTTATGCATTGGGATAGCCCTTTAAAAGACATTGACTATAAAAACTGTTCAATTTCAGGAACAGAAAATAATGAATTTCATTTGGTAGTTAAACATACTCATGTAGAACTGAGAGGCACTTCCTGCCTTGTTTTGGAGAGGCCTCCTTTACCTCCTGTAGCATCTAAAAGTTGTACATTGCTGAAGTCAGTCTATAGCTGTTTATGTATATATATATAGTACACTGCTGAGACTGCCTGAAAGACTAGCTTATTGAAAAATGTGCAGGGCCTTGGTTAAGGCCTAATCATGTAACTTTGACTTGTGTTTTTTAAGGTTTTGGATTAGTGAAACTGGATGTGAAAACAAAATCTGCAAGCGGTGTGGTGAGTTTAAGTAACTTTTATTAATTATATTTTTTTCTAGCTGTGTTTTGATAGTTAATTAAAACGGGCACATATCAGGTGCTGTTAAGTATTTCATAGCTTATATGAATGATAAATATCTGGTGTTAGATAACTTCAGAAGCTCCCTAAAGATCTGAATGTATCAGGAATATTGCCTTGTTCAGTAATCTTTGTATAATAAAAGGGCCTATTACATGTCCCTGGTTTTACACGTGAAGGTGAACAAATAAAGTATTTTAATATACCAATTACAGTATACAGATTTTGTTTCTGAAGTACCTTGTGGTACTGTTCAGTGGAAATTTCTGGCATCTTGATTCTTGTATGAAGTAGTTCGCATTGAATAAGCATGTTGAACCTTTGACTCCTCTAGGTACTAAGGCATTGCATAGTGTTCCATGCAAGATGTCTTGGTCATGCAAGCAGTACCTCCTGTAACTTTTATCTGTTTCTAGAGCAGACTTTGCAAGATGTAAAGGTAGATTTATTTTCCTTTTCTCCCCATAACTGGAGCCTGAGCAGCATAACTTGCTGTTAGAAACAAGGTTCATGAGTTATATGCTCTGTTTTTTCTAGAAGTCTGTATTCCAACTGAAACACAGTTTGCAAGAGCCCTATTAGAGAAGTTATTCTTACTGTAGCTTGTTTCATTGGAGGACTACCAGTTATGCTGGTAAAACTTGCTGAAAAATCCAAGCCTTAATATGAATCCTGTATCAGTTATAAGCCATCCTTCCCAGGAGGAGAAACTGCAGGCATGTATGTACTACAGATGTTTCGAAGCAGAGATAAGAGATGATATAATAATTTGCTTATCTATCCTAAAGCTATTACCCTAATGGTTACAGTCACATAGACCCTGTGCAGTAGGAGTAGCACAAAGCAAGAAGTTAAAGCTGAAGGTCTTTGTGTAATTCCCACCCCTTGCCAAGAAATAGGCCTACTAGAATTACACAACTGTGTATGGTATAGTGGGTCACTAACATAATACAAGTAAATGTCTTGGATGTGGTCAAACTTAATCAACCTCCATTAAAGAACAGTCTCATGTTTGTTTTGTGCTCTTGGGGCTTTTTCTGTAAGAGTGCTTAAGGATTTGTGATTTCAAATCTGTGTTTTCTTCTGGAGAAGGTGAGTGTGAGAAGTCTCTGTTTGAAAATAATGTTGTGTATGGAGGAAGACAGAGATCAGAATGTTTATATGTTTTAAAAAGTTGAAATAATGGACTTCTTAAATCATAAGCGGAATTATACTTCACTGGAAAGAGCTCTTTAATAGGTATTTGCAAACCTGGCTTCCACTTCTAATTACTTTCAGTTTTTGGATAGTTATACACAGAGGCTATTAATTCTTCTTTGTGAGAATCCAAATAGTGAGAGACATCAGTGATTACTTCCTTTAATAAAAAATTGTGAGTGATACTGTTAGGTTCTGAGTTACTTTGAAGAATTCCAGGTCAGATCATACCATACTATAAACCCAGCCTGTTTGCTTAGCTCCCACTTCATTGAACCAAAGTGCCAGTAAAAGGTGTGCCTATGGCTGGTGTGAAAGGCTAGTGCATTGAGCAGACTAAGAACTCTGAAATCCAGTTAAAACCCCAACCCAAACAAAAAAACAAACCACCCACCCCCAGTTCGAAAAATTATTCCGTTCTATGACATTTTACAGTTGCAGACTGTCTTTGGGGATGGTTGACAAGAGTAATGAAAATACATACGTGATTCATAAAGAATTTTACTGGAGCTGTAATATGTTCCTAATAGTGTTTTTGGCTCATGGTTTGATTTTTAAGTTGCTCATTGGGAGTATCAAACTGAACCTTACATTTCAAGAATTTGTTGCTGCTTTAGAGGAGAATCCTTATGGTGGCTAGTGTCTTTGGAGTTAATTTGCCACCCTGTATGTTTTATAATAGTGGTAGGAACACTGCAGTTGAGATGGGGATTGTGGGGAGGCCTCCATGTGGGCATGAGTCATTAATTCTTCTTGGCAGTGCTATTCTCCCTTCTTCCCTGCAAGTTGTCTACTGATTTTAATTTTTTTCCATATAATAACAAGATCTTAGTGCTTGCTGAAGGAAACATTGTGTAATGCTTTCAGGATCACATGTATCTTCTGTGCTTTTTAGGAATTCACAACATCTGGTTCATCGAACACAGACACTGGAAAAGTGAATGGGAGCTTGGAGACCAAATACAAGTGGGCTGAGTATGGTCTGACTTTCACAGAAAAATGGAACACGGATAACACTCTGGGAACAGAAATTGCAATTGAAGATCAGGTAATAGATTAGGAGAATATTTATTTATTTTACCTCTGGGTAAGAACTGAATTTATAGCTTTATCTTATCTTCTCCCCCATTCAATTAGATTGCCAAAGGCCTGAAGTTGACATTTGATACAACTTTCTCACCAAATACAGGGTAAGAATTGTTAACTTTTTTACCTTGCTTAGGGTGAAACAGCACCCATGGTCCATTGATCTGGTCTGTGGTATTGACAGAGCTGTTTCTATGGTCTACTGTTGATCCAGCTTAGCAAATCCCAGTGCTGAAGGCTTCTGCTCTTTACCATGACATCACTGTGGGGCTAATATTGCACATTTCACAACTGTGCTTATTTTCTGGGGTAGAAATACCTGGAAGATTGCAGGAAATGTTAAACTGCTGCTACATTCATCAGAAAATACCTGTTTGCTATAGCCCTGGGTGCTCTGGATGGGCTGGCTTTTGCCTGGGCCAGGGGATTGCCTGTGCAAGGTGTTTAGATGAATTATGTAGAGTCAAAGGGCTTGAATTTGGCAGGTTGTTGAGGAATATCATGTATACTTGTCTCAAGATAACTCTTATCTCTGTTTCAGGAAGAAAAGTGGTAAAATTAAGTCAGCTTATAGACGTGACTGCGTAAACCTGGGTTGCGATGTTGACTTCGATTTTGCTGGGCCTGCAATCCATGGTTCAGCTGTCTTTGGTTATGAAGGCTGGCTTGCTGGTTATCAGATGACTTTTGATAGTGCCAAATCAAAATTGACAAGAAATAATTTCTCTGTGGGTTACAAGACTGCAGACTTCCAACTGCACACTAACGTGTAAGTACTGAAAACTTCTCCAGCTGAACAGAAGCAGGCTTTTTTTTACCTTTTCTTCTAGTTAAAATATAAATGCTTGAAATATCAAAAGGTGCTTACAAGGTCATTAATGGAGTGCATTTTTCAGTAGGAAACGAAATAAATGTAAACGATACTTTGTATCTCTTCTTTTCAAAACATTAAGCAGCTTTGACTGGTTAGCACTTGCAGCATATGTGATACAGCTTGCCAAATACTGAAGTATATGCAGTTTGGAAGTGCAATACTTCAGTTATGCAGAACTGATCATAATGCTTTTTCTGGCTAGCCAATTATATTGAATTTGTTTCAGATTACAATTTAAGGCCAGTAGATTTGTAAGAGGTAGTAATTAGTGTTGCACTAATGCTGTATTAGTTTCTAGAGCAAGACTAGAGCTGTACTTCTGGCTTTTTGTGAAGGCTTATCTTCTTGCCTGTCAGGGATTAAGAATGCATGAAACAATGTAAATAAATGTAAAACATCTTTCTTCAGACTTCCTGCCTTTAAGAAGGAACTTACTTAACTTACTAACTGAAGTTAGTAAGATCTAACTTCAGAGCAATCTGATCAAAACCTACTGAAAAACAGTAATTTGTTTTCAGTCCAATTTTAATTTGTTTTCTATCCAAATTAATAAAATTGGTGGAATTCTAGTGTGTTTAGATAGTTAAAAATTTTTGCTTTTGGGGGGAAAGCGTGGGGATTATAGCTGTCTGAATTCATGGAAATTGAGGAATATATGAGAAAATTGTAAACTACTTTATAAGTCTGGGCTGTAAAAATTCCACTTCAATTTACTATGCAAGACATTGTGACAGATTTTTGAAAGGTCATCCATTTCTCTAGGAGCTTCACGTATTCAATAATCATATAATTCAGAAGGCCCATTTTGTAACCATTAACACATATTGGTCAGTTTTGTAGGGATGTGATCTGGAATTTTGTTCCAGAGCTTTGTTTGACAGTTAACATGAGAATTAATTGTACCACTCTGAAATACCTTTTTATTTCCATGAATTACCGCCATTTAATTTTGCCTTGAAGCCTTTGTTCACCTTTGTTCCCCTTTTCTTGTCAAAAAATGTGAAACAACTCAAACTTTTGAAATTCTTATTTGAATAAAAATTTGAAGTAGTAAAGAAAAAAAGGGGGGGGGGAAAGAGGAGTGGATTATGCAAATAGGAAACTAACTTTTGTCTTAATTTGTGCAGCAATGATGGGTCTGAATTTGGTGGGTCAATTTACCAAAAAGTCAGTGACTGTCTTGAAACTGCTGTAAACCTGGCCTGGACAGCAGGTAGCAACAGCACTCGCTTTGGCATCGCAGCTAAGTACAAGTTGGATTCCACTGCTTCTGTTTCAGTAAGTATGGCTGTAACCTGAAGGGTTGTGCAAAGTATGCTGTATTTGCAGTTGCTGTGACTCTGTGTGTTTTTAGTACAAAATAGGCTGGGAGGCCTTGTAGGAATTTATTCTTACAGTCCAGGCAATTACAGTTCAACCAGCAATATTTAAATTCTGTAATGTTGCTTATAGCAAAGTCTTGTACAATCTGTCAAATGTGCTTATGTTAGAGGTCCTACTGTATTTATTAAAAGAAAAACACAATTTAAAAAAAAAGTTTGTGTCTGATTCTGTAAGTTTACAGAATTTTTTTTTTAAACTAGTTTTTGGGGAGCTTTGCCACATTCTCATGCTAAGAACTCTGTCAGTACTGGTTAAAAGTTGCTAAGCAGCAACGTTTCCTGTGTGTTACAAAGTTGGAATAATTCTGTTGAGGAAGTGATGCAAAGTGAGAGAAATAATTTTGTAAATAGTGTTTATGATGATATTACAAAATGTTTGTTGCATACTGATTGGACTTGGAAGATACTAATTCTTGCATAATAATATTAACATGGAAGAGTCTTCTGATGTGGCATTTTTTGGGAGACTGGTGTAAATGTGTCTGGCCTTCTGTAAAAGGGGAAGCAGTGAAGTTCATCTGCGAAACTGCGTTCCAGTAACAGTTCTCCCTGCCCTTACAGTCTCTCTGCTCTTAAATATGTTATTGTTTCAAAATATGTTACTGCTTCAGCTGTAAGAGCATAGCTGGAAGGAGCTAATTCAACAAACACAGGCATACTGAAAGAACATATAAAATTTGAGTAAACTGTGATAAACAGCAGTGTTATCAGTTATTCTAGATTCTGAATGGTAGCAAATAACTAATCAGTTACAACATTTCAGTTGCCTTTTGCTTTTTTTTTTTTTTTAGGCAAAAGTGAACAATTCTAGTCTAGTTGGAGTGGGTTATACCCAGACCCTGAGGCCAGGTAAGAGCTATCATGTGAATTATGTCACATATATCTTCTGTGAATCCTAAAGAAAATAATTGTGATCTCTGCATTTATATGCATTTTTTTGCCTTCAGAATATTTTTTCTTTGAAGGCTGAGTAGATATTTTACAGTAGCTTCAGTCATACATCACACCTTTATCTAAACAAGACAAATGCTATTATTGTATCTAATGGTATTAATACACTATATTCTTCACTGATCTGTGTAGGAGTGGACTGTATTACATTTGACAACTTAGCTTTAGGCTAGGCAAAGCAACTTTTTTGGCACTGCTTTGTCCAGTCATACTGTTGAATGATAGCAAGTCTTCAAATTATGATTAATTGTCAAAACCCCATAATTGCTGCTCTTCATATTTAGTAAGAAAACCCTCCACAACTTAACTTGTTCTACTTAAGTTATGAAAGCACCTGTTAAGACTGTGTTATCATTGTTTAGTTCCTTATTTGAAAAATCTAGTTTCATTCCAAACTTTTATAGGTAGGAGTGTCTGTCTATGCAGAGTTTTCCTCCTCCTTTGCATGTGTTAATGCAGGAAAGGAGAACTCTTGTGTATTTAGCAATTAGAGACTTTGTATATTGACTTTATAACTGTTAACAAAAATCATAAAGCTTTCTTCATGTGACTAACTTTCAGTAGATTTCATGGGTAAATGTATTCTTCTCTAAAAATCTTCAGAGGAAAGCAATTGTATAAAAAGAGAGCTACAACTGGGACTTGTAATGACTGAGGTTAAGTTGTAAGTTGAAAGCTACTGTGTGTGATGTAAACATGCTGCTTAAAAATCTTACAGGTGTGAAGCTTACACTGTCCGCCCTGATAGATGGAAAGAGCATCAATGCTGGTGGCCATAAACTTGGTCTTGGCCTGGAATTGGAAGCTTAAAAAGGTGAAGAAACTGCTGCAGACAAGGGATATCAGAAGAATTTGGCCTTAAAATGTATTTCCAATGTGACCAGCAGGCTTATTTTCCAGGAAAGATGACCTAGAACAAGAGCTGTATTTGAAGTATTTAGACAGTTACTTGTTAGCTGGTTTCTAGTTAAATTGGTTACCCATCTAGTTAAAATTCTGCATTAGTGCAGTCACTTAAACATTATTTAAATGTATTTAACTGTTTAATGCGCTACCCACAAATAATGAAATAGACATTTATGAAAACTGTACAATTGTGTGCATGTTTGTTTTTATGTTCCTTTTAACATTCGATATTGCCATTGAATGAAAAATGGATCAGTGGATGTTTTGAAATGAGGTCAACAATTTTGTTGAATGACCTGAACTAGAAGTACATTTGGTATCCCAGGACAAATTATGAATAAAACAAGTACACACACATACTTGTGCCTCAGATATTTTAAGAGTAAAGATATGAGGGTAGTGCTCAGTTAAGTTTAAACTTTAAGTAATCCAAGAAGTAGTGCTCTGTACCTTTGTGCAATTAAGGACCCCCACGCGTGACAATACTGAATATAGGTGAACAGTTGGATTCCTCAAGCAAATTGAATGTGCTTTTCTGTCAGGTAAGGTTTGTCACAACACAATGGCTTAATTCCCCCTGTGATCCACGGGCGAGATCTACTGTGTTCCTAGTTGGCCTCCTGATGCAAAAAGTGCAGATCGATGTACTTGGCACACTGAGACATATAAGAAATGTTCCTTGAAAAACCTCACCACAAACACACCTTTTGCTTATATTTGTATGAAGTGAGATGTATCTCTGCAATTGAATGTAACAGTGTAATGGTATAACAGCCTGCTTATCCCAACTGCTGTGAGAGGTTTCTGCTTAAAATGACTGAAATAAAGACAATTTTAAATGGAGATGGAGGAAAATGCATCTGATCTTGCTTTCCCTTTAACTAATAGTTCTTGGCAGATACCCATTTTAAGTTCAGAAACTTGCAGAATAATGGAAAAACTCACGTGTTTTTCCAGAATAGTAATAAGCGAGAATAGAAGTATGAGGGGTACTTTGTCTGTGAACCTAACATCCCTGAAGGCTGAACTAGTTGTGAATGCTTTTAATGTGGAATATATTAAATGTAGTTGGACATGTAGTTGCACTGCTTACATTTAAGAGTTGGAATTTACTGAGCTCGGAGGAGCGCCTGGAGCCTACTTCTTAAGGTACGCTCTTAGCTGTGAAGGGTGTTTTGATACTTAGTTTTGCAGTCAAGTGGTTCACAGCAGCTCTCTTCATAGTGCAGGTGACTGGCTTATGGTCAGGAAGCTCTCTGGTTTGGAAATATTATCGGTTGATACTGGATTAAAATTAATGCCCACAAAAGTATCAGTGATTTGCTTGAGGTCTTGTTCCATCCTGCATTGTTGCCCTCCGACTGAAATCCTCACATGAAGCACTGTGTTATGAACTGCCTGTGTTTAAGGCTATAGCTGTGGAGTAGCTGAGCCACCTTCTTTGCAGAAGACAGAGTAGAGTTCAGGCCTCCAGCTGAGGCTCTTAGCAGGCTTGATAGTGTGTTTGACTAGTTTTCTTACATAATAGTAAAACATTTGTGCTGTGGAGTACCTTTACTGCTGTCGTCACTAAATGCCCTTGTCCGAGTTGTATTTCTGCCATTTAGGGTGGAAGAAGCATGTAAGGTGCAGTTAGTTGCTGTCATTGCATGTTAAGGTCCATAGTGTGTATTTTTAATTTGAGTTGGTTTTATGTGCTAGACCACTTTAAAAGCTAGAGACCATGCAGACACTGAATTTTTGTATGTGTTTTCATTTCAGTATAACTTCAGTATACTTTTCAGAATATCTTCAGTGCCTCACAAAGACTGGGCTTCTGATACAAAAAGCATAAGAAAGAAAAAACTAAAAGCTAAAAAAACCAAACCATGACAAACCACCAAAAAATCTCAAAACCAAACCAAAACAACCTACCAAAAAACCCTTCCTGAAATGTTGTGTGCCTGTATGGATTGTCCAGCTGCAGCACCCAGGCAAATAATGGATTGTGTCTTTTGGTTATGAATGATGCCTTGTTTCTATCCTTAAACCAGTGACACTGATGTTTCTCAGCTTTTGATAGGGCTGTAATTGACTTTTTTTTTTTTTTTTTTGGTGGTGGTTTGTGGGTTCTGGTTTTTTTATTTATTTTAGAAGCAAACACTATAACCTTTTTCTTCACTACCTGCTCTAGATAATTTTTTTCTGAGGTCACAAGATGGGTAAGTGAAATAAAAGCTCCTATTGCCGAGTTTTTCTTCAACTCTTAAAAATGAGTAATGGAAAACTTGAACCTATTCATTTTACTCTTTGTAAATGTGCATGATTTTACTAGTCCTCAGCCTTTAAACCTCAAGTAGTTGTATTTGTTATAGTGCTGATAGGCAACTGGAGAAGTAAAAGGGCTCTGCAGTAGTTAAGAGAACTGTGAAAATGTGCATTTTTCTAAAATATTCTGTCATAAATCACTACTTCTAACATGAAAAGGAAGTTCAGTGTCTTTTTCTTAATATCTCTCAAGTAAGGCTTATTAAAAATAGCTTTCAAACTTTTCAACTGCTACAGAAGCTTGTGGTATAAGTGGAGTTTTGTGGTAAGAAACGTTGGTAGTTTATATTGCTCCATTTTATTAAAATATGTGAAAAGCCTTAACAGTAACTTCCAGTGCCAAGACAGCCTTTCCTCAGGTGTCCTGAATAAAAACCCCCCACCACTTGAGATAACAAATGACCAGAGCATCGTTCTGCATCTTGTTTGTGTGAAACTGTAGCATTGCATTCCTGCCTGGTACAGCTGGAGTAGGGGGTGTCTGTTTATATTGCAAGGAGCTTTAATCACGCTTTCATAAATAAAAATCATTTCACATGAGATTATGATGCCCTGGATTTCACCAGTTATGGTCTCAGTGTCCTGAATGTTTATGCTCTTTATGTGCTGTAGAAATTCTCCAAGTTGGTTCACCTAACCTTGCACTCTTCACGTGGTTCAGCTGGGCGTGGTATATTCCTAAATCTGCCTCTTACACACTGCAGTAACTCGAAAGCAGGAAAGTTGGAGCTATTTTTGAATGGGCAGGGAAACCTTTCGCCCCCAAGCGTTGGGACGGGGGTTTTTACCTTTCCCTTGGCGCTGGATAAAGCGAGGCAGCAGTAAGAGTGCTTGCTGCCCTCTAATGTCCTGTTCTGGTGTTGGGCTTATTGCTGCAACAGGCCGTCGGCTGGGCACAAATACAAATGCACATTTAATTCATGGTGACTGCCCTCCTAGGGGAAGTAGAACCGGGCAAACAAGAAACAACTCAGACACGGATGATTCAGCCCTACTTCTACCAAAGGTCCTTGTTTCCTTGTTAAACCAGTGAGCAAGGATGGAAGCAATTCTATGCAAGGTGAGTTAGTAATGACAAAACTGGCTCACACCTGCAGCAGTAGTGTCGTAATGGCAAGTGAACCCTTCCTGGGAAACAACTGTCAAGAAGGGAAACCCAAAGAAAAAGCTGGTTGGGTTGTTATGTGGCATGGAAAGCCTACGTTTATTGTAAGTGGTTTTATTGTGTTTGTCAGTTTCCCTTTGCAGTGGAATGTTTCTGTTCCCAGTCTGGAATAGTAATAAAAACATAGATTATATCCATTAGAGTAGTGTGCATTCGTTGTATTTAGTGGTATTTCCTTTCTCATGATTGTTTCTGGGCCTGCCTTTTAGTTGTGCTTTGGGTCCTTTTTTCCACATGTTGCTGGATCAAATGGGAAGCAATAAACAACTGGATTTTTCTGAGCATAATGTGCAACATCTTTTACTTCAGCTGAAAATTTGATAGAAATGCTCATGTAAAAAGAGGACTTTTTTTTTTTTTTTAAAAAGTAATTTATGAGAACATGCAATTAAAACTTATGAAAATGCTATTAGACAAAATGTGAGGTGTTACTGAGATTTGGTTCATTTCTACCCTCATTTATCTGCTGGTGTTGGGAAAAGTGCTGACAGACCTTTAAAGATAGCAAGCATGGAGTGTTTCATCTCCAAATACTTGACCTTTACTTCAGTATCTTTTTAAATGAGAATTTTCTGCTGAGCCAAATACCACGGCAACACTTGCAGTACACTTGCTGGTTAACAGTAGTGAATGTATCAGAAATGTTTTGAGGGTCTGTGGGTTTTTTTCATGGGATGCTCTTTGCCCTGGATCCATGGGAAAAAATCCTAATGCTGAAGCAATGACGCTGTTTAAGGGTTTGGCACTCTTAGCACTTACTTTTTTTTGGTTTACTTTGCCTGTGTTCCTATGAGCATTGAAACACTAAATGTCTATTACAGCCATGTCCGTGCTTCAGGCCGGCACGGAGGGGAGAGCTGAGGTGGGTGCCCACAAGGAACCAGTGAGCTTTGCCCTTGGATTCTTAGTGGACTATGGTGGCATTATTAATGCTCATTAATAAATTAATAAAATAAATTAATGCGCAGAAGTAAATTTAAATGACTCTTCAGTGTGCACACGTGGCTCCTTCGTTTAAGAAGTGCGAAGTTTCGCTATGCTGTGTTTGGGGTTTGGCTGCAGCGTGGGGAGGGGTGTGCATGAGTGTTCTCTGCTGCACAGTCCAGGATGCTTTCCCGGCAGCTTCCGAGCGAGGCAACTTATTGTTCCTCGTGATCCACTGCGGTCCATGCCACGGCTCTGGCGGTGAGGGGGCGATGGCTCCAAGGCGGCCGGGGCCGCTCCGAGGCAGCGGCGGTGAGGGGGCGATGGCTCCAAGGCGGCCGGGGCCGCTCCGAGGCAGCGGCGGTGAGGGGGCGATGGCTCCAAGGCGGCCGGGGCCGCTCCGAGGCAGCGGCGGTGAGGGGGCGATGGCTCCAAGGCGGCCGGGGCTGCCGGCGCCATCGGGGCCGCAGAGCGGGCCTCGGGCGCCACCTGGTGGCTGCCGTTGCGCCCTCAGGAGGAGCCGCTCCTGCGGGCACTCCCCGACCCACCGACCGAGGGCGGCAGTGGGAAATGATGATGGCAGCGAGCCCCAGCTGATTCTGACACAAAGAAATAGAATTAGAGGAGGAAAACGCGCCCCGTAGGCCGGCACTCGGGGTGCTCTATCCCTGCGACTGAGACCCGGGCAGCGCCCGTCAGCTCTGAGGGAGCAGCCAGGGCTGTTCTCACGGCCTGCAGCAGCTGGCTCCTGGGAGCATCCACTCCCCTGTCTAAATGGAATTAAGTGACGCAACAAGTTGTCTTCCCGACTGCTGCTCTGCTCCTGACATGACAATACTTTTCAAGAAGTCCCCAAATGGCTTGAGATGTCTTGATTTCCAAAGAGATGTTCTGGCCACGTTTGGCTGTATGAAACACTTGCTGGCAGAGGACAGGGCACACCAGCTGCCAAAACCCAGCAGGCAAAGGGGAAGGATTTGAAACGTTTCTGACTGGTGATATTCCCATGTCTGGTGGCATCAGGCTGTGTGGTGGGGCAGGACCAATGCTGTGGTGACCACAGGACATGTTAGAAGTGTGGGCACATGGCTGCAGCCCAGGGACGTCACACTGCTACAGTGTGGGTAGCTCACAAACTCTTCCACCATCTTTGCAATTAATTGTAATTTAAGTGTCAATCAATTCACTGGGGACATGGAAGAGAGCTCAGCAAGTCTGCTAAGGGCCTGTCCCATGTGGATGTGGCCAGCAGTGTGCCCAGGTGGCCAAGAAGGCCAATGGCATCCTGGCTTGTATGAGAAATTATGTGATCAGCAGAACTAGAGAAGTGATTGTCCTTCTGGGCACTGGCGAGGCCACACCCTGAGTACTGTGTCCAGTTCTGGGTCCCTCAGTTCAGGAAGAACATTGAGGTGCTGGAGTGTGTGCAGAGAAGGGCAGTAGAGCTGGTGAAAGGTCTACAGGGTAAATCCTAGGAGGAGCAGCTGAGGGAGCTGGGGGTGTTTAGCCTGAAAAGGAGGCTGAGAGGTGACCTTATCCCTCTCTACAACTACCTGAAAGGTGGGTGTAGCCAGGCTGGGGTCAGCCTCTTCTCCCAGGCAATTGGTGACAGGATGAGAGGACATAGCCTCAAGCTGCACTAGAGGAGGTTTAGCTTAGACATTAGGAGGAATTTCTTCACAGAAAAGGTGATTAAGTATTGAAGTGGACTGCCCAGGGAGGATCTATCCTAGGAGGTGTTTAAGAAAAGGTGTTAAGACTGGACATGGCACTCAGTGCCATGGTCTAGCTGACACAGGAGTGTTTGGTCACAGGTTGGACTCAATGATCTCTGACATCTTTTCCAACCTAATAGATTTGATGATTTTGTGATGCTGTGGTGAAGCACCAGTCTTTGCTGTTTGAACTGCTGGTGCCATGGGGCAGAAGTGGTTAGCGCTGCTGTGAGGAGTGACTACCATCCCCTTCACACAGAGGTGCTGTTAGAAAGCTGCTGTGCAAAATATTTCAGTTAAGGTTGAGGAGCAGACACAACTTTTGTTTGGGCTGTTTTGTTCATGAACATACAAAATTTGTTTTTCCTGGACAAAACCAGAAGACTAGTACATCTATGGTGTTGTGTAGTCAACTGCTGCCCCAGGCTTCCCATGGCCTCTTCCTGGATGCTGCCTCAACTTGTCCTCTTTGGGGACCTGTTGCCCTGAAAACTCAGTTTTTCGATCTTGTTGACGTAGTTTCTAAAAACTTTCCCAGGTCAGTGACTGTAAACATAGATATGTGTGCATTCTTTCTGATACACATCTTTTGATGGACATCTCGCATAACCAGTGTGGTTGGAAAGGTGGTAACCTAACTATCCAATCCCTGGTCATTGCTGAGAATCTATAAATGCTGCAGCTGTAAGAATAAAACCAGTTTTTTTTAAAACCATGGGAGCCATGTCTGTGTGAGTCATTGTGTGTCCTACAGTGACAGGGACCCTTGTTGATCTTTGGGGGTTTGTTTCCCTTCCAAGCAGAGCATGCAAACACCTCTTTGCCAGTTGTGTTGAACCCCTCAGCTCCTGGGGAATGGAAGAAATAGGTGTATTGCCAGCTGCCTTGGCGCAGGGGGCTGAGCCTGGGCCCAGGCCAAATTGACAGCTATGGTGAATTTTTCCCTTGGTACCTTGTAAATGGATTGGGTGTGTTGTAATTGTTCACAGGGAATGCCTGGTGTCATTTTCATTTCTCTAATTGTCAGCATATGCTTTAGAGAGAAGGGTAGGGAATATTTTTGCTTTCTCTTGGTGGTGGTGGTGGTGTGCACTGTGTGTCCTTTAGCTCTGACAGAAGCCTGCCCATTGTGATGGAGTGTGTAGCAGCTCTTGCTGTCATACCTGGGAGGTTCATCTCTTGGGCTGAACAGAACCAGCTTTGACAGACTTTCCCTGGATGTGGCAAGCAGAGGTGGTGGCCCTCTATGCTGTCAGCTGCAGAATTTGCCCTGAGAGAGATAGCACTAGGTGAGTGTGAGTGATGTCTGTGTTTCAGGAATCGATATTTTATGAAATGTTTTTAAGAGAACTGCAATTCACAAATAGTTCTTCATGGGGCTGTGGAGGTAAGCTAATATTGCAGTCCTACAAGGCTGATCTTCTTCCATTGTGTTTGAGAAAATTTTACTTTTGTATTACTCTTTTAAGTACCTTAGGAAATCTGGTACAGCATTCAGTCCTGGTGCAAGAGTGTTAGGCTTTCAGTGAATTTTAATGCTTTGTAGCACAGGTCCTCTGCATTTAGAATATGCAAGCTTGTGTTGAAATTGTTTGCAGTTAACTGAAATAGTCTGAAACTCCCCTGGTTTAGCTTCATCATGCTCATGATAAGGTAAGTTCATGAGTGAGCACTGATGTAGCAGTTTTGATAGCCTCTCTGCCAAGAGCACAACCTAACTAAAACACCTTGTCTTTTTCAAAACAATCTGGCTTGGAGTCCTGGTTCCTAACATTTCCTTTTCTGTGTGGGAGGTGTAGCAGAGATGTACATGGAGTCCCAGCACAAGCACTAGTAGCAGCTTCTCCTGGACACAGCTCCTCCTCACTCATGGCACACCCCAATGCCAGAGGAGTGCATGCGAGGTGGTTGTCCTTGGCTCCTCTCTGGGTTTGGCAAAGCATAAATCACTGGTGAGCAGAGAGAGCAGGGCTCATAGAAAGCATGTGCCCACTGCCTTACAAACCTTTTGTGTTAAGCTGATTATGTTTCTTGTTCATTAAATGAGATTGCTGAAATCACATTTCTGTCTGGGATTTCCTGAATTCAAAACATGGTATGTGACGTGTGCCTGGTCTGGTGGGGCTGGGGCACGTGGTGGCCACACTGCGGAGCGTGGCTGTGGAGTGGGTACAGGCCTGCCCTGGCCCGTGAGCTGAGCTGCCTGCACAGCAGATGCTGGGTACCTGAGGGCAGGGTTACAGGTGCTAAGAGCTCAGCCTGCATAGCACCAAGCATGAGAATAGATAAGGAGCAGAAAAGCACTCCAAATGTGAACTTTCTAGATGTAGAAAGGCTCTAACTTTAATTTAAACTTCCCTTTACAGGATAACTGTGGAAAACCTGTTGTTACTTCTCCTCTGTTTTTCTTTCCTTTGACTCACAGCCTTAAATCCCTTGGAGAAAAAGTACAGGGAGTTAGCTGAATTGACTTGGTGTTGCTGTAGTTGTCACAGTCCAATTTTCTTTTATGAAATAAGATAAACTCAAAGCAGAAAGTTAAGATAATTAAACACAGAATAGGCAGTTGTAACGTCTGCTGGTGATTCCCTGATTTTGTCTACTTCTTTTTGCTCCAGAATTGTGACCACAGCACAAAGCTGCTTGGCCCTTCTGAGATCTAGGAATCTTCCGCTGGCACAGACTGCCGAAAGCCAGCTATTTTCCTGTTTATAGGTTCTCAGATTATTAGTCTGAAGCAAAGAAGGTAATATGAAACCCAATAAGGTCAGGGAGGACCACATCAAATGTTGAATGCATAAATGTTTGATCATAAAATTAAAATCTATATTATAATGTTTACATGTAATAGGGGCTGTCAAAATTGATTGCTTGTCCAAGTTTGATTAGTCTTTTGCAACGTTGTCAGTGCTTAGCTTTGCAGGCTTAATTATGTAGCTTTAGACTCGTTTGTAGAGATGACCATAAATGGTTCCCAAGGTCAACAGGCAGACAGACTCTATCTACACATCTAAAGTGTTCATTAAGAGTTTATCACAGTCCATGTCTGGAAGTTTAAATATACACTTGAACTTAAGCTTGAGCTAAAGGATGACTCAATATACAGGGAGTGACAACACTGAAAATCAAGAAAGGAAAACTTGGTAGCAGACATCAAAGTTACCAAAGCTAAGAGAGGGGCATGAGATGGGCTTGATGGTGCCTGAGACATCTTCTGTAATGACGGAAGGAATTTAAGTGCTGTGTCTCTGGGTGTTTGTTAAATGTGTCTGTGCTTCTGCCTCCTTCGAGTTAGTCTTCAGTGGTGTCTTGGATCAGTCTCAGAACTGTGAGGATAGGTCCAATCCCATGCAGCAGTCCTTGACAGGGACCAGGGGAGCTCAGCTTTGGTACTGTAGCACAGATGCTCTGCAGGGCACCTTACGAGGTCTCAATGATCCTCCTGATCTGAGCAGAGGGACTGTTGGTGGGAATAGCTCCCAAGAAATGACTGTGCCTAAAATCCACAACAGCTGTGAGAAGACCCAGAGGTGGTGATATAGAAGCTAGCTCTAAAATCTGTGGAGAAACTCCAGATTTTTGTAGAATCATTTTGTCTGGAGTTTGACCAACTGTGTGATGTTTTGTAGTTGTACTTTGATAGTGAATTAATGCTCCTCTTCACTGGGGTTGTCTTTGAGGCTTACAGGAACATGATCTAGCTCTGCTGCTTAAAGGAAAACAAGGAGGGCTCTTCTTTTTCTTTCAGGTTGTGTTAAGCTCTTTGTTACAATACATGATGGCACAGTAGTTGCACAGTTAACTGTGGCTTTCTGCTTTGGAATGACCCCACTAATTACCCTAAATAGAAAAGATAAAGTGTCTTGGGAAAGCATTTTATGCAGCTGACATTTAGATGGCTGTAGGATGTTGAAGGTGACACTGGAAATGACATGCCAAAACTCTTGCTGATGTGCCCAGGAAGCTGAGGAGACACTGGTAGCTGGGTGGAAGCTGGTGAAGGCACCTGAGGGACCCTTTCTCACCTCTGTGGAGCTGAACATTGCCAGACCTCCACAGAGAGCAGCAGGGAGGTCTCATTGCCCACTCCCTCCCTGACCCCATGTAGTCTTTACAGCTCTGCTTGAATCCAAAGGTGTCCACTGTTGTCTGCCAAAGCTTTCCAGTTCTGCTCATTGCAGTTGCTCTTGCTTCTTGGCTTTCCAGGTTTTGATTTGTAGCAGATACCAGCAGCATTGACTTCTGGTAGGCAGATGGAAAAACACCTACCTTTATGAAGTAAACACCGAGTTGTGAGCCACAGTCTGTGTGAATTTCACTGTTGCAAGCAAAAGGGTTGGACATGCAATGCAGGGTAAAAATAATGCTCCAAATCAGCATTCTTGAGCTAAGTACTGTAGGTGTTTTGGGTCTTTTCTGGTTGGTTGCTGCTTTTTGTTTGTTTCTGGGGTTTTACTAGTCCAAGGAGTTACATACTTTTCTGACCTTTAAATGCAAACTACTAATGTTTGCTTCCTAAAACCCCATACAACAAAAGATACAAGGTGACGTCACAGACAAGCATGAGGTTCCTTACAAATAAGCCTAACTTTTACCTCCTTTTACTTCTATTTGAATTTGCAGACATTCATTTCCCTTCTTGTGAAGGTTTCTTTGCACCTGTTTTAAAATGCATTTGTCTCTTTTTGATTTGGTTCTTTTTTCATTGATATGGCTTGTTTGTTTTTCTTTTCATGATGGAAGAATCTCCTTTTCTGTTGCTGTAGCAACAAACAAACATTGTTGTGCTACAGGACAGTGGCATGTGGGTCATAACCTTATGGACTTCTCTGGCCACACCACATGAATGAAGCCTGGGTATTCTGTGAACCAGTCCTCTCCAAGAGTGGATTTCTTCTGTTGATGTTTCATATTTGTGGATTTAGTTAAAATTCTTGGTGTTGTACAGTAAGGCATTATCTTGGGTAATGAATGCTGCGGCGTTGTGTGGGTGTGCAGTATTTAGGTATTGCATTTACTTGTGACAGCAGCAATAACACTTTCTCATTAACTATCTTCTGAAATCTAATTTCATAATGTCAAAAAGTTACTGCTTTCATCTCAGCAATATAACCCAAGTCCCTACCCCAGCATAACTCAAAAGGTTGCTGGAAAAATGCACAGTCTCTTGGTTTTTTAGTAGGTGAATAGAAATAAAATTATGAGCCTTTAAACTAAATAATAATTTTTTCCTTGTAGCCTGAGATCTGTTCAATCAATAATCTTTCTGCTAACTCTGGGGAGAATTTTAGTTGCCTCCATAAAATGTTTTAATTATTTAAAATCATAAAATATAAGTAGGCACAATTTGCTTGGAACTCATTAGGGAAATATATGAATAAGAAGAAAAGATAATGTTTGCTTCTGCATTAATTTAAAGCAGTCTCTAAAATATGAAATCTAATCCTGGAAAGCAGTGACTTATCAGCAATGTTTATTTTTCTTATAATAGGAGTAAATATTAAAGCAGCTAGTTATGTGCTTATCCCTACAGTATTGCACTGAGCCAAAAAGGAAGATAAATAACTTGTCTGAAATCCCACATTAATTTCCCTCTTTTGCAGGTTTTATGTTTGTTCATTTCCTTTTTCAAAACATTGCTTTAAAAATTATTATAAAACAGGTGACTTAGAAACTATGAGTAGCTGCAAATGCATGAGACCAATTTTGTGTGATTAGAATTATGCTGAGGTAATGCTTTATACTTGTGGAGAACCTTTTCATCTAGTGCAAATCATTGGCACAATATGCAGCAGCAGAGAAATGCCACAGCCCTGGGAAAAGGCTTGGAAGACCAGAGAGCAGAGCAACTGATGAGATAGGAAACAAAAGTTTCTTTAAGCTTCTGTCAAGAAACTTCAGTGCTCACTGTGGTAAGGAATGCTCATTTGCCACTCTTAGGTTTGCACAGATGGAAAAAAACAGCTTTGTCATTCTCTTGCTTGGTACTTTTTTGGGACATCATCAGCAATCCCTTCCCAAAAGACCCCTCTTTTGTATTTGTGATTTCCACGTTTTCATTCTGGGAAGGCCATGATAGTGCTGCCTCTCCCATTAAAATGGAATGAGCAGTAAAATAAAATGTGCTGCAAACCACTCAGAGATGGGCCCAGATCTTTTGTGTGTGGGATGCTCTAGGTTATTTGTGCTGGTCTGGTTGTTCTTTGACAGAAGGAATGGAGCCACTCAGCATGGTCACCTTCCTCAAGGTGGTGCCATGAGGGAGGAGACCTGTGCACTTTCAATAGATGGGACAGATAAAACCACACTGCATTAATCTCACTTAGTAGGTTGTTGTGGTTTAACCCCAACTAGCAACTAAGCCCCACACAGCTGCTCCCTCACTACCTCTGGTGCAATGGGAGAGAGAAAAAAAAGAGAAAACTTGTAAGCTGAGATAAAGATAGTTTAATAAACAAAGCAGAAGCTGTAAAAACAAGGAATTTATTTACCACTTCCCATCTGCAGGCAGGAAAGTCATCCCCAGGAAAGCAGGGCTCCATCATATATAACTTGGGAAGACAAACACCATCACTCTGAATGTCTCCCTTTCCTCCTTCTTCCTCCCATTTTATATGCTGAGCATGATGCCATGTCATATCCCTTTGGTCAGTCTGGGTCAGATGGCCTGGCTCTCCCTTCTCCCAATTTTTCATGCATCCCCAGCCTGTTCCTTGGTACAGTAGAGTGAGGGGAACATCTACACTGTTTCCAGCACAAACCCAAAACATAGCCCTGTACTAGCTGCTGTGAAAAAATTAACTCTCCTTCAGCCCAACCCAGCACACAAGGAGAAAAATCTCTTTAAACAGTACTGATCTCTTAGCTTTTATACTCCCATTGTGACCATTTAGGATTGGTTTCTTCAAGTGGTAAACAGAACATAAGCAGAGATGCAGCCAACTGCATGCTACTACATCATCAAAAACGAGCCAGTTATGGCACTTGCTGCTGTTACCACTCCAGTATCAAGACTAAAGTGCTTGAGATATGGCATATCCCTCAGGTCTGAGCTGCAAAGTTTTCTGAGAACTGCTCATGCCTCAAAGGAAGGGTTGAGATGAAGTTTGTATTCATGTTCCTTTCCCTGTATCCTAAGGGCTTTGTCACAAGTTTGCCAGTTGTCTTCCATGAGTAGCAATTCACAGAAAGGGCTGTCTGTGTGCAAGGTGACTGAATTAAAATATATTAAAAACACTTGAGTTTGTTAAAAGAAAGAGTGACAGTGGTGTCAGAGGTTCAACAAATGCCTATAAGTCATGTAACACTCAGTAGCCCGGTTTTTCTTTAGGCCATTACTTTCTTTAGTAACATGAGAGACTGAGGATACTCCCTGCTTCACCCCCCACCCCCGTCTTCCAGTGGGATTAAAAGCTGCAGCATCGAAAATGCAGAACTGAGCCTTGAGCCCTGTGTCTATCCTTGGACAATAAGCTGTTTTTTTGGGGGCAGCCTTCTCTCTAGATTTCTCAGCATCCAGTCTCAGTCATGATCATTTAATTAGCTAGTAGAGATGCAAAGCTTACTCTTTAAAAGTCTTCTGTTCCCTTCCCTGTCACCCATGTAAATATCATACCATACATACCACATTTTGAATGTGATATCTTTGGAACAGAGACTCAGATACCTAACCAGCAGTTAGGATTACATGCTTTTATTCTCATGGTGGCTTCTGGAAGTTACCACATTAGGGGGAATTATTTTGTTGTTGTTGTTATTGTTTTTTGTTTCATGACCCATCCTTCAGCCCCATTTGCTTCTGAGCAAGTCCCAGCTGTACATTTGTCACTTGTGTTGGCCCCTCTGGGGTCCCCCCCTGCAAGCAGAAGAAATGTCGGGTTGCAGGGACAGCTGTCTGGGAAGGTTTGGGCAACAGCTGTGCCCCTGGGTCAGCTCCTCTCCATTGGCAGAAAATCCTGAGCCTCTATAGCGTGAGCAGTAGCTCAGGCAGGTGTATTACCTGAGAGAGGTGAGCAGACACAGCAGAGCCACGAGCTTCCAGACGTGGCATCTCCATTAGAAAGAGACAAAGAATTGCATTGTGATATTGGGTGGTCCATTCTCATCAGCTAATGGAAGTCTGAATTCCCACTGCCCCCACAAATTCCCCATTGCTGATTCATCACGTGAATTGAACCATAATTATATATTATCAGCAGTCACTTCATGGTAAGGTTGAAGGATTAAATGCAGTTAGTGGTGATAAATTCCAGATGTGCAGGACAGAAGCCTGAAGAGAAGGCCAGTTTCTGAGTAACTACAAGATAGAGTAATGCATTCTAAATATTTGATTCAATTAAGCTTCCTTCTGCTCTTTGTTTCCGCTTACAGATGGCTCATCAATCTATAGTTTAGGGACACATTGCTATTCTTTCTAATGGTAATTAGGTGATCAGGATGGAGACAGGTTTGATGAAATACTCACATTATGATCTGCATATTTAAAATGGAACAGAGTCCAAAGCAAAGGCAAAATGCTAGCTAGCTGCTGCACATGGCTTCAGCCTCAGGCACTTGATAGATTCTCCTCTAGCATAAGTAATGGGGACTTTGCCAGTACCCACTACAGAAAGAATAGTTGTTTTTGATTTCATCAACTATGAGTGCTTGCATCTGGTTTTAAATGTTGCTAAACTCTTACTTGACAGTTTCTTGCAAAAATACTCATGATGCTTGCCCATTTTTGGCTCACCTTCATTGATAGGGTTCTTGCAACTTGGAAAATTGTAAAAGAGTTGCAGAGTCTGTGGCTGATTTTCCAACAGCTTCTCCATGTTTGGGAAAGGCCATCATGGTACTTTTAGGGCAGGGTAAGTATTCTTAACAGCTTCTGTCTTGCTCATGTTCATCAGCCTCTAGCCTCTGAATGCAGGAATATTTGAGAAGATGCCCCTGCTGTTAAAGTGTCCCATTTAATGTTTTTAACCCTTGGGATTCTTTTGGTATCTACTGACAAAGTAAAATTGTAAAGTAGAACACGGCCAGAAGCTCTGCATGCAAATGTGTAATAATCCTGTACACTCCCTTAGCCACTCCATCTGAAAGCTGTTATAAGTCACTAAGAATTTAATAAGGTGTTATTTCTTTTATGCAGAGAAGAAATTTGAGGAGTGCAGAGGTTTGAAGCTCTGAGGGTAAATCTGTACTCAGAAAAATTGAGCAAACTTTATGCCCTATGTAGATTCTCATTTAAGGGCAACACACATCTTGTCCTGGCCTTCTCCCAGACTTGGATTTAGCAGTCAGTCCTCAATTCAGCAAAGTACTTAAGCACATCCTGATATGCTTTGCTGAATCAGTGTTTTAAGTGGAAGTGACAGAAATAGAATTGAGATCTCCTCAGTCATAACCCTACTCCGAAGCCATCAGGCAATGCTTCCTTTCTTCATTTCTCTACACTGCAGTGTCTGTGTCAGTGTCTGTGACAGGAAAGAGCCTGAACTTCTGCTCTGAACTTCTGCCCCTTACCAGAACCCAAGCCACCCAGCTGAAATTTCAAAAGTACGAGCCAAGCAGACAGTTTTAAACATTGTGAGACTTGAAACCTTTGTCCCCCAGTGGCTCGAGTCATTCAAGTGCATTGTTTAAGCAAATGGACAAAGGATTCTCTTAGCTCTGGTAACAGCTTTCCTTCAGGTCATCAACAAAACTGAAGATCTCTTTCCTCTATACATATACTTCCAGTGTTACCAGTTCCCCAAAACAGTTACCAGTGAAGCTTTTGTCTGAAAAATCCTACTTTCAGTTTCTTACTTAATCAATTTTTATCTGTAATAAAGAATTGCAGCCTGAAATTTTGCCATCTGCTGCCCAGGGAAGGGAATCTCTGCTTCCAGTAATAATTTGAACAGCCAGTTAACAGCTGTATTGCATCCTCATACAATCATAATCCTTCTATAGGCTTGCCACCAATACTCTGTGCTTGCAACTTTCTAGGAAACAAGCAACTAGCAAGTTGCTTCTTTGAGGGAGTAAGGGGAGGGACACAGGAAAGAGGGAGAATTGTTTTGGTTTACTTCTTGCCCGTTTGCTTTTCCTCACTCTGACTTAAAAAAAAAAGAAATCTACCTGGATTGTTACCTAGGTTAAAGAAATCCAGTCCTTGTGCACAAAAGTTTTAGAGAATAGTTATTGTATTTGCAAATACTGTTTTGTCCTCTAGTAAGCTTTTAAAAATAACGTTTTTTTCACATGATGCCTTTTTGAGGCTTGTTCTGTAGTACCCTTTAAAGATAAGGAATGACTTACAATATTTTCAGTCTGAGAAGGCTAGCAATCTCCTTGATGTCATTTCATTAAAAATCCATTTTTCTATTATGGCCATAAACATTAGTAAACTGCACTTCTTTTCCTTTTGATGGTGATGACTGATTATTCCACAGCTCAAGAGGTTCTTCTAGGACAGAAAATTACTTTGTTGTATTGAGTCATTTGGACAATCTATAGAGGGGGATTTTTTTCAACCACTGTCTTACAAGGACAATTTAATGTAAGTTTATTTCCTTTATTACAATTAAAGTAAGAAACCATAGTAGATCTCAATAAATCTCTCTTCTCTGCTTAGCTACCTTTAGGATCCTGCTGTTCCTAAAGTTTACTTTCCCAGGCTATGCTATCCAGTGGAGATATAGATTAAATTAAATTTTTGATGCTGTTCCACCTACATTTTTCCTGATGATTTGATGCTGCTTGCTATCCCCCATCTGCTGGGCTTCCTTGAGTTACAATTTGAATGCTAATGTGACTCCATCCCCCACTGGGAGCATGCTGATATTAACACGTGCATCTCTGAGAAGCTTCTCATTGAGGTGGTGGATACTCTGCGCTGCCAAGTCATCCTTCCTTGGTTTTAGCACCTTTCCATTCCAAAAGACCTATTGAAAAAAGAAATATGATACACCTCCTTTGTTCCAGTATTGTCCTTGGACCACTAAGAAGGCTTTGGAAAAGTTATTTTAAATTTTTTAGAGATTGATATTATTTGTTGTATTTCAGATGTCTAATGGTCTCTGACATGCAACTCCCCTAAGTAAGTGGGATTGAGAAACCACAGAACTTGCTAATTGTACTTCTACTGTAGATTTGAAACCAAAATAAAAAACAATGTCTTTAAATATAGTTTTTTTGAGAGCACCTATTTGGCTGTCACCATAACCCTGAAGGTGCCTGAAGTTTAATGTCCTTTGTTTCTTGTAAAAGTAATTAATTGATAACTTATTAATAGTTACTGATTACAAGTGCTACTTTTGATCTTATGTAAGTACTGTACATAGTTTACATGCACTACAAGACAAAACAGAATAATACAGAGCATTCTCTGTAAAAAATAAGAAAAAAAATTTCTATGTTTTCTATTAGTGCTTTATATAGCTTACTTTAAGAGTTTACGTTGAATTTTCTTTGTGTGACGTGGAACAAACGTGTCACAATTAGCAACCTAGCTGCAGGTCAGAAATCACATTACTAGATTTCCACTGTGACTTTTCTTTCTTTTTCCCACAGCCAGATGCAGTAACTTCCTGTGCATAGCCACCAGAACTGCAGTACTTACATTATCAATAGCTATTATTCCCCCTTTCTTTATAAGGCGCAAGCATTTTTCATAGTACTCATTGTAGTTTTCTTTATCGGCATCAATGAAAGCAAAGTCAAAGGTTTCTGCTTCTCCATTGGCCAACAGTTCATCTGGATGAGCAACAAAGTGAGTTGTTATACCCTGGTTAGTGCTATGTAGGAGGAAGTAATCCATTTGTGTCAAAGTTCTCATTAAATGTTTTCTGCTGCCTTGACCAGGCAGCCTATTCCTCCACAGGTAATTACTAGAAAAGCTTATCCCACAGAAACCGATCTAGACATTAAGTATGCCATAAAACACACAGTTACTGAGTTCTGCGTGCTTAGGAGTTTGTGGAGTAGCTCCAAACCTGAAGGATATAGCTGGGACTGCTGAAAGGTACAGTAAAAACAAGTCAAGCACTTTGAAACTGGACATACTCTACACCTTCAGCTTTTTTTGAGCTGAGAACTGTTTTCTTGAGTGGATTAGAATTTTTCTCACTATATGAACAGGTTCTAAATGCTAATCTCTCCTTGCAGATCAAGTGCCATGACACAGGTCATGAACAAACCCTGTCAGAGATATTTATAGCAAGAAATTGCTGTAAGTAGTCCCTCTCTGAGCCAAGACAAGTAGAATTCAGTTTTAAGTTCTCTTAGACAGGCTTCCTGACTGAGAATTCCAAATTGCCAGCTGAAGAGAAGGTGATTGCTGTCTCCTAAGGTCCTCTGCCACTCCTGTAACCAGCCCTTAGCCTCTGTCAGCAGAAGATCTTTTTGTCTAAAGCAATGCCTGGACAAAGAAGTTAGACAGCCTTCAAGGAGTGTGTATATCAGCAAACTGCCTATACCTGTCTCTTCAGAAAGGATGGATTTGAAAGTAATACAAGGTTATCAATGGATCTGTGGATCAATGAAACACCTCTGCTGGAAACCTGCTGCATCCAACAGTCCCAGAAAATTTCTTGCATTTTCAGAACACTTACACTTCAGCATTTCTGCTCCACATTTTCTCTTTCCTTGAATGAGACAAGTCATTGCCTCACTAATGGCCTTGCACACTTTCGGCACATCCTGAAATTGAACTTCTCTGAACATGATTCAGCCTAAATTATATATTGGCTTCTGAATTTTTTCTGCACCTCAGCCCTATCAGGGAACCCTTTCTCTCTTAACAAAGGAATACTTGCTTAGAATGGACAACGGATAAGAGAAATTTGGCTTTGTCTAACTAATCTGTTTTAATCATCTTTCCCAGAAGCAGCTGACAATAGTACTTGATAGATTAAATAAAGTGATGGACAGGACAGGTGAGTGAGCAGTACTGCCCACTACATGGGACAAGCATTTTCTCTCTCTCTGCTAGTAGGTAGGAGAACTGTGAGTGCCTTAAGATTTTTACTTTTTAATTAATATAAGAGAAGCTGCCTCCCTGTTAGCAAAATCACATTCACAACCATATTTGGTCTTAGATTTTGTCACTGTTGTATCCTTCTTCTATGTCTAGGGAAGGAGAAGCAATTGGTTATGTCAGGTTACTTACCAAGCGTTTGAATTGCTGGCTTAATCCGCAGGTCAATTTTATGCTCTACTCCTGCCTAAGATGGAAAAGAAGAGAGTGTTGATAAAAGTGGTCAAGAAATAACCTGTTAGTAGTAGTGGCTGTACCCAGGGAGTGACTGGGGTTCAGACAGTTTTTCTGTTATTTCTAGGTTCCAAACACCACTTTTTTCTTCCCAAACTGAACTCTATCAGCCTTCTTTAATGGTAAGAATACTTCTATGTGAATGTGCAAGTCAAAAATACCTAAATCTCTTCACATGTAAGGGCAGCTGCCCCCATTGTGTATAGGGGATGCTGCTTACCTCCTTCCACAGTGGCCTTCCAATTTTGGCATAGTCCTCATTTATATCACAGGCAATAACTCGGCCATTATCTGGCAGGACAAGTGCCATATTCAAGGCATTATAACCTGTGAAAACACCTAGGAAAATCACAAGAGACATTAACACTTACTGTATCGTGAAAACAGGACTACAGGGTTCTCTTCAGGAATAAAATCCCCAAAGGGATCAAGAATGGCAATTTGTTAAGAGACAATAAAGATTTTTCATTTTTCCTTCCATTTTAATGTATTTTTTCTTTTTTTAAAATCAATCTTTTAGCAAACTTCAATGTTAGCTTTTTCCAAAAGGCTCATGGACAGACAAGACAGAGTCTGGTCTTGCATGTGTAACCCAAGGGAGCAGCAAAATACCAGGGAATTGTAACAGCCAGGCCAAGAATAAAGATGGTGGGAACCCATACCTGGCTGCTCAGCATCAGTCTGTCTTTTAGGACATCCTGCTAATATAGGTGCATCAAGCAAAGTGGATTTGATACAGAGCCTGTGCAGAATAATACCTTCTTCTAGCAAGAAATTGATATAGGAAGGACAGAATACACCCTGTCCTGCAGCTGCTGAAGACTCAAGAGATTTATTTAGCTCAGTTTTTCAGATTGCTTCAGAACTGATGAACCATCCATGCTGATGCCAGAATCACTGAATGCACAGTTAGACAAAGAGGCAACCAAGTGCAAATCAGACACTCCTTTTCATGCTGTAGTTTGCCTACCTTTTGCTGATGTATGTGGTGCCTTCCTGTATTTGGATATTTCACGTTAAATGCAGCTGTATTTGGAGAATGATAGGCAAGAGTTTTTTACTACAAAGTGACACTCTTACCTATTTCAATAACTTTCTTGGCTTTAATGAGTTTGACCAAATTTGCCATAAGCTGAGCCTGCTCACAGGACACCATCATTCTGCCCCAGGGATGATCAGCAGTGAGCTAGAAAAGGGAAAAAATATAACACATAACATCTAACAAAAAACCAAATCTACCAAACCAATATCCTAAAGAAAAAAATCCTACTGAAACTCCAGGATAAGCAGATACCCCTGTCTCCTCATTTTAGATGGCTTTGTGCTCCATCTATGAGCCAGAAATTGTTTTGAATTTAACTATAAGGAAGATGTTATGTGTGTCATAAGCAGTGGATATTGAAAGCAGTAATATGCTCCAAAGTTACCATGGCTGTGGCAAACTCAGCAATATTTGTAACTAACAAAGAATCACAGAGGAACTTTGACTATGAAAGTCCTTTATTTCTGTGAATTTACACAAACAGATGCACTTCCTTCAAGATGTGTAAAATGCTTTAATGAACTGCTAGGTTCATGTCTACCAAAGGTCAGACCACGTAGTCCTGGCTACACAGTGGAAACCTGGAGAAGCTGTGCCCATCCTACCCATCCCAGGGTGGAAAGGCTCTTGGCACTGAAGAACGGGCAACGAGAAAAGCAGGGCTGTGCCACGACAGCTGACAGGAAAGTATGTCCTTCCATTTCCCTTCTTCTACTAGGGATCATTCCAACTAACCTGTTCCAGCAGTTAACATTTAATTTCTTTTATGTAAGAACAGTTTGTCTCACCTCAAACCTGCGTCAGGATGTCTGGTCTCATCTCTGACACTGGAGCCTGATGGAGGACATCACGTCTCTGAGCTACAGGTTCCTTATATGCCAACCAAAGTGAACAGAAGTCATCTGTTCAAATCCAAACCAAGTGCAACCCTAACACATGGCCTTGGGAGCCAAGGATAGAAAAACATGTCTAAAATGTATGGCAATACTATTAAATAGTCATGTAGGTAGATAGCCCTGAACATTGAAGGGTCTGGGTATCACCAGTTAAAAAAACCCTCTAGTGGGTTAAATAAGACGGAGGATGGAAATGTGACCAGGATCCCAGCAGGTCAGGATGAGGTGTGGGCGATACTGACCAGACGCAGCTTCTTTAGAATTGGATGTTCCCGCAATGAGTGATCCAGTATGTACTGCCGGAGAG
The DNA here is from genome assembly GCF_001522545.3 of Parus major. Taxonomy (NCBI): domain Eukaryota; kingdom Metazoa; phylum Chordata; class Aves; order Passeriformes; family Paridae; genus Parus; species Parus major. Next base: position 10,156,328 of record NC_031775.1, on the reverse strand, counting down.
GACTGTTCTTCCTAATCATACCACTCGGGGTCCCAAAAATGAAAGAAGGGTATCTTTTACCTATAAAAAAGTAAGTAATAATAATAACTTTTATACTTTTCAGGTATTGCCATTCTAAATAAAGTAAGCATTGAAGCATTACTAAAGGTTAAGAAGTTCTTCACTCTAAAATAGCCACAAAAATGGAAAACACAACATAGCTGGACAACCAGGTGGACTATAATTTCTTTCTTTCTTTCTTTCTCCTTTTTAGCCTCTAAGATGTCCAGCCCAGACCTCTAAAGGCTGAAACAGAAAGGCTTCAGTTCAGGGGCCAATGTGGTGGTTATAAACTGCCATAATTTTACAGGAGCAGTAACCCCATCAAAACTTAAAATTCAAAGAGAGAAACATGAATGAGGCACACAGTTTTCTTAGTCCTTATTTTGCAGATGATTAGAGGCTGCCAGGTTTTAGGCCCATCAACTCATGTGTCTTCTCAAACCCTGTGCTCTCCTCATGACACTGTCCTGCCTTCCAGCCAGGGAAAATGTAGTATTGCTCAATGGCTTGTTTAGCATGAAACCAGCATGCAAATAAAGTAGGTGCTGAAAGTTTAAGGATTTGTACATGTCTACTCAAATACAGTACTGACTGCAGCTTTCCTGTCCAACGTTTCTTTTACCAGATGGACCAACTATTTTGAAGAGACCACAACAAACTCATTTCCACATCTACAGAACACTTTTATTTCGAGGGGTTTATCTTCTGTTAATGGTTCTATTTTACAGACGATCACGGCGAGATGTAGATTATTTCAACAACTTGCCTTAAATCAAAGTGTAAGTAATCAAGTTCCCGCGTTACAAACCCAACACCAGTCTGCTTCCCCGCCTGGATCGTGGGCTCGTTCTTCCGCTGCCCCGGGGCAGTGAAAGCGAAACTGCTACCAGAGAACAATGCTGAGCGCAAGGACCGCACCCCGGCCTGACCAAACCAGCGCAGGCGGGGGACCGGGCGGGGAGCTGTCCTCGCCTTCGCTCGGACCTTGGCCTGGCCCCACACTGCGGCAGCTGGATTACAGGGAGCGGCTTGGGCTCTAAGAACATCGGTGTATTTACTGCCGCAGCTCAGCAAAATAAATCCCAAGGGGTCTGCTCCCGGGACAGCCGCCGGGCTGCACCGCGGCGAGGACTCCTGCCCGCCCTGGGAGGGACCTGTCCGGGCGCTTCCCGTCCCCGCTGGGGACACCGGGAAGGCGCAGCCTTCACGTCTCTGGGAATATAGCAGGGCTTGGGAGGCGCCGCTTACCTGCGAGCACACCCGTGGCAAAGGCGACCCCCAGCATCGCCGTGCCGACAGCCACTTCTTTGGGGACGCTGATAAGCGGCATTTTGGCGTGGGGATCGGGCGAGCGGCAGGACGGAGCGGTGCGGCGCTGTTCCAGCCGGGGCGGGGCGGGGAGGGGCGGGGAGGGTCGGGTCTCTCCGCCCGCCCCGGGAGGGAGGGGCCGCGCTGGCCCGGGGTGGTGGCCCCGCGGCCGCAGGGCTCGTCTCGGTGACTCTGACGGTCCCCGCACCCCGGCGTGCCCGATGCTGGGTCACCTGCGGGAGGAGGTATGTCACCTTCCTCTCGGTGACATACTCGGTTGTGGTGTGACAAAACACCTGGGATTTGTGCAACCACCTCCTCAGAGGCTGGTTCTGGTACAACTTCACAGCAGTCTTCGTTTTGAAACACACCCAAGTATCGTGTGAGCTCGTAAGAGGCTTGGTACTCCAGCTAACCCAGGAAGTGAGCTCTCTCCTTCCCCTAGAACACGCTTTTTTGCAGCTGAGGTGTGAGCAATTACTGGTCAAAAAGCAAGTACCATTTTTGAAATTTGTGTGAGTTTCTAGATGAAAGGGGTCAAGGAAGGTTCTCCAAGAGAGGGGGAGTGAGGCCTGGTTTCCCCTAATGCTGTTTCCGCCCCCTTCTGCAGTACCTTCCAGGTGAGGTGGAGCAGTGCCCTTGCCCACTGCTAAACAGCCTTGTTGGGGCATCTCCTCTCTGGCTGGATCTGTTGCTGAGGGAGTTGGTTTATAAATCAACAGTGATTGTGTAAGTTTTTTAATGTCAGCCTAAACCCGACTGTTCTGTGCTTCTGTGCCTTTCAGAGATGTGCTGGGGATTTGGTTTTCATTTTGTGGGGTATTGGTAAGATCTGGGCTTTAGAAAACACAAGAAAATATGGAGATCTATAATTTTGACATTCCATGGGAGATGAAATTAGTGCCATTGCACACAGACCAGAAATACATAGGAATGGATTGGGTTGCAACTTGACCTCCACGGATGCAGGATGAAAGCAGGTAAAAATTCCCTTTTGGCACATAGTCTATCTCCAGAAAGCCAGATGAATTGTGTGTTGGTAGATTTGGATGAAAACATTTAAACTATTTCCTTATACAAACTGACACAAATGTCAGTGCAGTTAGAAGAAAAAGATTCTTTTGTAAGTACATCTTAAGTGTGGGATTAAGTATATCACCAAGGTATTTATGGGAAATGTGTTTGCCTATCACTGCATTTTGAGTGTATTAGAGTTTATTTACAAAGACTTGCCCCCAAAGCTCTTGTATTTCTTTTGCAGCAACTGACCATGCCACTCACCAAAGGGAGTCTGCTGTGATTTCTGATTTGCAGAACAAAGTAAGACGTATGATCTGTCTTGGCAGATAAAAAAACTGAGTTCATTTCTAAAATTTATTTGATTTTGAAAGCTGTAAGTGTTGTTGCTTTCATGGTGGCTTTTTTTCATTCAGTATCTTGTCACTTTCTCTGTGTACATTTTACGTTTGTAAATGAGAGCATTTAATCCCAGTCTTTGAGAAGATGAGTTATCAGCATGTGCTGCAGCGAGTCAGTTTTAGGTCAAACAGCGGTAGGAGGCAGCAACTCTTGCAGCGGCCATAAATCACATTTGTGACGGTGCGGCTCCATCTAGTGAATCTTCTCTACAACTACAAGGGAGAGGAACTGCGGCTTATTCTGTGCAGTCAAACACAGGAAGCGTGCAAGCTTCCAGTGTTATGTTGACCTCTCGACTCGACTCGATGCCCCGTTTGGACATCTCTAGGAGCGTCAGGTTTCTGAAAGCTCCAAGAGAACTGGTGAATTTCTAGCGCACTTAAATGCGTTTCTGAAATTCCTCTCACCCCCAAGCTGTTTATCAGTAATAGCTTAACTTTGATGGCAGTGTCGGGTGTTTTACTGTATCACTGTACTGGACAGTATGTTGTTTCCTATAGATAAAGAAGCTGGTCTTCAGATATCTAAACCCCCACTTTCACAGTGGGGTCAAAAGAGTTAAAAATCTTCCAGCTGGATAGAATGGAGCCATCAGCTTTTCTTTGAACAATTCCATTTTCAGTTTACTTAACTCTGTGATATATACTGAACAGAAAACTTTGATGAACAGATTTATCAGACAAGAGCTTGCAGTGTGCTATGGCTACCTGAGAATTTAAGCATCTTGGTAGATTTCTGCCTACTGCTTGTGTAAGTAAGATGAAAGCTACCTAGAGATTAAAAACTGGGTGTAATATGGGCTTGGATACAAACCCCACTGCCCCCTAAATCTGTAAGGTCAGTCCAGTTACACAGATTCCATGGGAAATCAGGATTGCTTCCAGTGCTGTAGTCAGTAGGCATATTTCTATGCCTGAAAGTGCCATCTCTCTGGAACTGCATTTTGAAAGGTTAGGAGGGTTTTGGCAGCATATTCAGGCTGGAGCTAGAGCATGATCGCATTTGAAAAACATATGGAGTAGGACAGACAGGATAGTGGCTGACCTCAGGGCCACTTTTTTCATATTGATAATCTGTTCAAGGTTTTACAGACACTGGGTAATTGATATATTACCCAGTCTGTTCTTCTCCTGGAACTTTCCTTCCAGGAGTGTTTTTCTGTGTGGGAATGTTGTACACCTTCTACCTCGGTGTCATCTGTGCAGACCTATTGTAGAAATGGGACTGGCAGAGAGCCTACTGATAAGGCTGTCATCTCACTTCTGAGTTTCTGCCTTTCATTTGCAACTATTTTTACATGGATCAGTTGTGCCTAGTAACTGAGGCACCACTGTAAAATGCTAAATGACTTGCCTTGAGTATTGAAAGTTTTTTCTTTCACTATCCTCATAATTTACATTTTTTTCTGTTGTTGTTTTTATTTCCCTCTTTACTCTTCCATATGAAAGCTACCTGAACTCATCCTGTTCTGGTAGGCTGTTCCTTCCAGGTGATTTGTGATATTTTGTGGCCTGCTCCAATGTGGTGGTAAAGAGTAGTATATGAGCATCTTCATTGTCTTACTGCTACACTAAAGAGAAGTAAAATCTGTAGGTGTTTCAGCTTCTGTCCAGCATGAACAGCCTGGGTATACAGGTGGACTAGAATGGGTATAGATGACTCTAAAATCAAACTCACTCTGTGGTGGAAAATCACTGTGTGTCACAAATACCCCAAAGGAAGTGTGTACAGACATGTGTGAGCAGCACACATCACTGGAAATAAGCCCTATGTGTGTTGTTGCCCTACACATTTGTTGAAGCTATATTGGCCTATGACATTGGAAAGCATTCAGTGGGAGTTGCATGTTGTGTCTGCTTCATTCAGGCTGCAGTGTTGCTGGTGTACCTTCAAGCATAATTAAAATATTGCTTACTTAAAATCTTAGTTATCTGCACATTGTTCTCCTCTGTTTACAATGAGGATAGCAGTCACAGTCCTCTAAAACAAGTCAAAATATTGAAAAGGAAGTGTAAATGCTATATGTGTTTAGTTTAGTGAGCTAAACTGAAGTGGAAAAATGTTTAATGCTTGTGTACAGCTAAAAGAGAAGACAGCTGTCTTTGTCCTCAAAAGCTTACAATGAAATGTAAAACCATGGTCATGGGCAGGAAGTGTAGAGAATTGGATTGTATTGGGCAGTGTGCTTGGCAGTAGCCTAACTCAAATTTCTTAGGAGAAATTTCTCAGAACAAAGTTTTAAGGAGTGATCAGGAAGAAGGAAAATGAAGTTTGGAGCTGTTTAAAAGTTTACCTCAAGTATGAGTGTGGATTGAGTAAAAGCCCAAATACAAGAAGAAACCAAAGAAGAATGCATTCATGCATTCCATTAATTCATGCTGAAAATGCTGATTGGGTTGAAATTCTGGGTGAATGGGGCTTGAATGAGAGGAGTGCTGGGGAAAGGAGGTGTAGGAAGCAAGGTAATGAGACCTTAGACAAACCTTTTAATTGTGAAGTTGAACATACAATCTTGAAAATATGTCAAAATATTTCTGCTTGTTTTTGCATAGCTGAATGTGAGAGTATGGAGTGATATGAGGGTTGATAATGAAGAATTATAGGTTGAGTGATAGGCAAAGTAGTAATTTTTATCTATATTGATGCAGGAAAAAGTTTGTAGAGCTGAGACTGACCTGATCTTAGCCATCCTCAGAGAAATATTTGATACAGATTGGGATTTTAATCTGGTTCAAGAAGATAGGAGGGAAGAGACATATTTTCAAGTTGTCTGCACTAACATTCTGGATGAATGCCTGTGTAGCTTGGGCCAGATACTCAGAAAAGACATCAGGCCATTAATTCCTTATCTTTTAAGATATTCACAAATAAGCAAACCCATAAGCATTGAATTTTATTTATTTATTTATTCTATTGTAATAGGTTTTTGTAATATCTTTGTTTAAAATTGAAACAGAACTTATTTACCATATTTATGTGTTCATTCATCTGTCTTGGGTGTTGTAGATGAAAAATATGTATATTTTATAATTTTACACTCTGCAGTGTAGATCTCCTTACAAGACCTAAATAAATCACTTGATGGTGTATTTTAGGGGACTGTATGTGAAATTATTATTTTATTCACAATTCAGATCTTTTATTTCTTCTAATTGGTTTTGCTGTGTATTTGTCTGTCCCATCCCTGTTATCTTTCTAGTATTATACTTAACCTTCCATTTTTCAATTCTGTAAGGCAGGGTATACCATTTACCAGCATAACCTCCTTGACCTTAGAGATACTCATTCCACACATACCTGTTATAGCAGGTTTTTTCCCATAAATGTTCATTCATCTTCTCAGCTGAAAATCTTGGAATTTTAAGAATGATACCTTTTTTTTTTTCTTCTTCGTTTAAAATTTGTGATAAATGGAATTGCTCTCCACTTTTTTTTTTAGTTGAATTCAGTAATTTGAAATAAGACTAATAGTTTCCCAAATACTCATCATTGCTTCTGAAGTCATCTGGATTTTTTATCAGTCGAACTATAACAAAGCTTCCTTTAATATGATTCATTGTCCAGCTGGAGGGTAATCACTGAAATGGAACACAGACATGAACAATGACTTTAACTAAGTTGGTTCAGTTACTTTCATCCTGCTCAGCTACTTCCATTGCATTCAGTCTTTTGTGGGAGCTTTTAAAGTATGTCTTTTGATAACAGCTTGTAAAGGCTGTGGTACCTTCACATCTATTTCAAGGCTAAGATATCAACATTTCAAATGCTGCTGCTAAGAAAGCTGGTGATTCATGAGCCCATAAGCCTTAAGCCATTAAACTTGCAAACAGCGAATGGTTTAGAAACGGTTTTCAGCTAGAAGCATTTTGACATATTGGTAAATATTTTCAGGCCTTACTGGCTTACAGGCCAACATTTTGAATATATATGACTACTTTTTGCAATCTCATTACAGGACTAGCTTCAGCTTTGGACATGCAGGTATCGTGAGGAGAGATAGCCCCTGCCAAGCAGCATAATTCCCAGTGCAAAGTACGTTAATGGCTTCTATGACAATATCCCACAAGTATCAAGGACTGTAAAACTCAAATTGAGCTTGACTGGGGGAGACCCACTGAAATGGCTTGCTCGGTGGCTCAGCTTGACAGGTCCAATGATAGAAGCAATTCCCCTGACAAAGAGAGTTTGCAGTTGTAGTATATGGATCAGAGGCACATTGAATTCCTCAAAACAGGTGTCGGACTTTTCTGAATGATTTCCTTCCAGGTCACAGTCCAGCCTCACACTTGGAACAAATGCATGGGTGTATTTTAGGGGACTGTATGTGAAATTATTATTTTATTCACAATTCAGATCACAAAGGGTGTTTACTACTGAGGAATAAAGTTTAGCATTAATTTGTTTCTACAAATGGTCCCCATGTGATTGAAATAGACACAACTTGAGTGGAGCATTCTGCTTCACTTGAAAAGCCTGCTGTAAGTCTCAAGATGCTGCTCCACTTAAGCCTTAAACTGTATATATTGCATTAACAAAATGTGAGAAATATTGCTCCTTATAACTCTGATACACATAATAAAATTAAAAAGCAGTGAACAAATCAACCATACCTGTGATAACTCATTAACCAGGATCTCCCATGCCTATACTGCTTGCCCCCCTTTTTTGACATCTGAAAAAAGTCTATGTCAAAGCCCAGCAGGCTGGATTTGTTTCATACCAGCCTTGTGAATGGCTACCAAAAATAAAGAGTACTTTTGGAAGCGAGTTCTTTTTCCCTTCCCTTAAGGGCATTTGTCTGAGAGTGCACAAAAGAAACAGCAGCAGCAGCATGATGGCAGGAGAGGTGCAGGACTGGGTTGTTATTAGATAGCCTACCCCAAGTATATTAAAGAATGATGAATGGTCATCTCACTAGGCCTGATTTCTAGAGAGCTCTAGGTCAGATTTTGTTTCACGGGTAAGAATTTATCACAAGCATGTAAAAACTGTTCTTTGCTGTTATCTTTGGGACTTAAAAATCAAGAATTCTCAGTAGACTATGTGCCAGTTGGAAGAAACAGAGAAGGGGCCATCTGTGTTAATCAGCTGTGGTTTGATAATATGATGTGGCTGGGAAGAAGGCAGTACTGATTTTAGCAGGTAGAAAACATCTGCTGAAGAGAGAGCCCAATTAGTGTCATCACTGAAGCTCCATGAGTGGTGCATGCAGGCTGAAAACCATAGTGGGGGAAGTAGCTCAGATATCCCCAGGAAAGAGGAGAGTGAGATATGCAGAGAATGGAGCCTGAGATTGTAAAGGGCAGGCTGATTGTGGGAGAAAACAGAGGGAAGTTAGGAAGGATTTTTTTTTGTGTGTGCAATGCTCCCTTTATTTTCTTGCTTTTTAATTTTTTTTTTTTAATTTTTATTCAAGATGCAGTCTTTGTAATTGCTGTGAGGTGAACTCACTTTTTTTCTCTCAGCATATGATGTTTGCTGTAATTTTATGAGGTTTTTCTCTTTAGTATTAATAATTTTTGTTTCTTTACTGTTGTATTTCTTTGGGTTTGAATGTTAAAGAAAGACTGTATGGACTTTTATCTTCTTATCCATTTATGGATTTATTTTTTGTATATACATATGTAAATAACTCTGGTTTCTTTTACTATAAATAGTGGGAACATTTCTGGTAAATTTTGTAAGTAATTTTTTAAAGAATGCCTAACAGGTGCTGTGAGTCTTTAGTGCCACTCATCCCTTTGATAAGAATAGGGCTTTCTTAGTACAGTATTTTAAAGTTATGTTTTTACTACCTTCTTTTAGTGTTTTGAAGATCAGAAGATCCTTCTGCTTTAGTATACTTGAATCATATTTTCACTTTTTAATCGAACTTTCTATCCATTTTGTTTTTAAGAAGTCCTTTTCTTTCCATTCCTTTATAGCCTGAGCTTGACTTCATAAGAATCTCTAACTGAACCATAAACTACCTTTATAAATATCATTTTTCCTTGAAAGCTATATCTTACTGGAATGACCAAAGTTTTGTCATGTGTTAGATTAAGATGTCTGCCGAAAATCAATAATGCTGAGGTAACAACATTGGTTTCTGCTAGGCTCTCAATTACTTTCTCAGTTGTTTGTCATAGGAAGAATATATGATCAGTTGTTTCCCCTGCAGGCTATAAACCCAGCCTGTTCTCTTTTGATCACTTCTGCATACTTCACTTTTACTCTCCTAAGTGTAACACAGATTTTTAGAGCTTTGGACCTGTGAAGTAGCAAAATGATTCTTCTGTAGTCCATTCCAGGGGATAATAGCCTCCCTGTATAAAGCATCATAAATATCCCTGGACAACAGTTAGCTCTTTTGGGTTGCATTGCACAATTGCTATGGAATCTGTTCCTGAATTTGCCATGCTCTTTGAAGAAATATCTAGGAGAAATTTACTTCATAGATTTTTCTTTGCACCTCATGTTCCCTATAGTCCTTTTCACCTTGCATTCCTTTTGTGGGTAGTCCCTTATTCCAAATACAGATGTAGAACTGCTAGTCTTCTAATACTTTTTTTTTTTTCCTTCTCCCTCTCCCCCTATACCTTCGAGTCTGTTTTAAAGATGGTTTCTGGTGCCATTTTGTTCTTGAAGTTGCTACATTTTGCCACGGAGGGGAAACACAGTCATGCTCTGCTCTTTCCTGAGAGCTTTACTTTGTTTCTCTCTTCATCTTTATCTGAAATAAATTACACTGTACCTGCTTGATATCAATAATGACTCCTCTAAGTAGAGGAATACTTCAAATAATACAGTCTCTTGTGAAAATGGGAGCAGTTGTAATTGGGCAATTAGATATTAAATTAAAGCTGTAACAAGGGCAGCAGCTCCTTATTATTGTAAGTGCTCTTTTCTTAAAAAGAAGCAAGTGATTTTCTGAATGAGGCTCCAGAGGTAACAGGTTACTTGGAGAAGGTATATGGAAGTTCTTGTCATATCATTAAATAGAAGCTGCTTTTACTTGCCTCTGGATTTTCACATGTCCTGTTTTATAAGGACAGAAGAAAGTGTTGCAGAACAGTAAACACCATTTTTATTTGAAAAAAAAAAAAAAAAATCCAAAACCAAACCCAAACAATACCCCAAGCAAACAACAACAACAACAAAAAAACAACCCCAAACCAAATAGGAACTTAGAAATTAATTTAGCCACATACATTTCCTATTCAGGAAGTGAATGTGAGAGGTTAGTCAGATTTGGTGATTTTGGAGTTCAAGGACGTGCAGAATATTTAACTCTGGCAGAGCTCTGCTGACATATTTCACAGGACAGAGCAGTTTGGAGCTGTTATGTTTCCTAACAGGGTATTTGTAGCATGTTGTAAACAGTTACTGTTGTAACTGAATCCTAGGCTGTGGTCCTTAAAACATGAAATGCTACCCAGCTGCCAGTTTGCCTTTGCCTTCAGTCATATTCATGTAGGCAACGGGGAAATGCCAGAGTACTTGGGAGCTAGGCCAGGAGGAGGATAGGTATGCAGCTGGTCATCTGTCTCGACACTTTGGAGAACATGGCTAATTACTGTGTGCCATACACCTTCCTGATGAAATGCCTTTTGGAAAATAAAAGTTGTTTGTCTCATTCCAAGGCAGAGACAATTTCTGTGTCCAAATGGGGTTTAGTAACTCCTCCAGCCTTGTCGCAGTCTCTTTCATGGACTGTTTAGCTTTTTGATGTTTATGCACCCACAGAGTTTTTGTATACATAAAATAAGGCATGAAATGTGGACTTGGTGTTTACTGTGCAATCAGCTCAGCCTTAAAAAGGGCAAGTGGCATAATGGACCAAGTGTTGTATGTCCCATAACAATTTTAGTAAATGAGGCTGACTGCTCTTCCCCAGTTCTCTACCTTTTCCATGGTATTTTGTATTGGCACACCCTTAGAGGAAGCAGTGGGTCTTCTGGTGCTGATATAATCTTGAAGACTCAAATATTCACCATGATTTAAGCCTGGCTCTTTTATATTGGATCAAACCTATTTCCTGTCTTAAAGCAGAAAAGTGACAACAGGTGTATTCTTAATAAACTGATGAAGTAAAGACAGTGAAAAAAGAGGAGCAATCTAGATGCTTTGAAAGAAGCTATACCTTCTGAGACCATGAATGTGAAGTCATCATAGAATGGTTTGAGCTGCAAATGACCTTAAAGATCATCTAGTTCCAACCTCTAGCCACAGACAGGGAATCTTCCACCAGAGGGAAGGAATCTTCCACCAGAAAGTGGTTTCTCCTTCACTTAGTTGAAGGAGAAGGCTACAAAGCTGTAAGGTGTGCAGGCATTGAAGGACTGTTTTTGTCACCACACAGTCTGATGCAGTGTGAGAATTCAGGAGTACCTGGGGCTTCCCTGGAGCCTTGGAAGCTTTGGCCTCACATGGACAATGCCAAGAGATTTTGTTAGGCATTAATTCACGTAAAATATTTGACAATACACATATTGGGTCCTCCTGAGTCTCTGGCAAAGAATAATGCTTGCTAGTGTTGCAGGCTGATGCCATATATTGTCCTGTCTTTTCACTAACCTACATCAAACTCTGGCTAAGCTGCTGTTTTCCAGTGTTTGGTACTGTAGTGCTACAGCAAGTTATCCTTCACTTCTGATTTCTTTGGTGTAATGCATTTTTAGAGCCTTGAACACAGGAGGTAGCAAAATGATCCTTCCAGAGTCCATTCCTAAGAGAGAGTAGTCTCTGACTGAAGTATTGTAAAGTATCCCCCAGTACAAACCAAAACCTGAGATACAAATGGTTATTGTATGAAGACAGAAGTGAAAAATCCTGCTTCCTCTCACTACTTTCTGCCTTTATAAAGGGATTTTTCTGTTAAGTCAGTACACAGCATTAGCACTGTTCAGCTTCTCCTAGATGTTTTTAAAAACAAAATGTTAGCTTTCATCATTAGATGTTTGTGATTGTGTTCAACAGAACTGTTGGTGGTTGGGGTTGCTTTGCCCTCCTTCATCTCCAAATCACCTCCCTTCCTTTTGAGACTGTGAAAGCCATTTAGACTGTGGAGCTTGTTCTCCTCTTGTCTATTCTAATGTAACACAGTGGCTGGTGGGTGAAAAAAAATCTTGGACCTGATGCAGAATGATCAGAAATCAATTATTCACAAGATACTGTCTTAGGTAAAGGGCTATTGGTGCTTTCAAGCCTGCACTATGCAAACAGGTAACAGTGAACTGTGTTTGATCATCACATCAAACTCAGACAAGGGCCTGAAAATGAGGACTGGGCACTGGACTTGTTTATGGGAAATGCAAGAAAATTTGTATGCAGGACTGCAAAAGGATACTCTTGAGTTTGGCTCTGAGGTGATCTGAAAAACTGTGCAACTGTGACAAATAAGTTGGGTTGGGAAATTAGTATGGGGCTTTTAAATATTATTTGCAAGTGTACTTCTGGCACCACTCAAGAAATTGTTGATTTTGTGTCTTTGCTTCACCTACTGTTTCTCTGGAGAAGCTCTGTAAATCTGAATTTAAGGGGTTCAGCTTAATATCTTTAGCCACCTGCATCTGACCAGACTTTTGTATATGATTTCTGAAGATTAATTGTGTTCTGTAAATACCTGTTGCTCTCTAACTCTGTATTATTAGATCAAGTGCAGGTGTCAGAGTTGTTAGTATTGCATGGAGTGACTGACTGAAGCATTCATGAATTTTGGAAGCTTGAAGAAAGGATAGATACTAGTTACTGAAATATTTTTATGAGAAACTGAATCTCAGGAACTGGAATGTTTTTTCAGTTGTCCTACTTCTGTGTTAGAGATAGCAAGTAGAGAAACTAGTGGCAGAAGAGATGGAAAGCTATGGATTTTCAGCTGTTAAGGGAGAAAGGATTGTCCTTATCTTTGATCAGTGTAACACATCATCCAGTTCCTCCTTGTCTTGCATGTGTGCATGTAACTGTGACACATTATCACCTTGAATATTCTCTGGGGTGGAAAGGGAAATGAAATATAGTGAGAATATTGTTAATTCACTTCAGGAGTACTCAGGAAATGTCATTTACATGTATTTATGTGTAAATGTATTTATGTGTAATTGAGAGAGCACAATAATGGTATAGTAATTGAGAAACCTTCATTGAGACAATTGGTTCTTAGTCTTTGCCTTTGTCCCCTGGCATTTCCAGCTGGAGGTGTTGGTGGTGCTTTTATAGATGGAAGTGTGTTCTACTTATAGAGGTGTTTCCATCTGATCTTTATTACTGTATTGCAGATTTGCTAAGGGGAAATTCCATCATTTCCTGGCACTACCAGGATAACAGAAGAACTTTTTGTTTGTTTGTTTGTTTGTTTATTTTTTGAAGGAGTTGTGACAAAGTGGAGCACGTTGTTAAAGTTCTTATTATTCTGATTGGATAAAATGTGTTAAAACATTGGTCATTCAAATTAGCATCTTTGAATATGACACTTATAGCCTGAATTTAAAAACAGGAGTTTGGGCTCAGTAAATTTACTTGAACAGGGAAGGAGGGATTCTCTGAGAAGATTATGGATTACTGTATTAAGTAAGAAATGTGCTTGGGGTAATTGTTTTAATAAGCTTATTAATAACATATACAATTTATCTATATTTTATTAACTAAATATGCTGCTAAAAGTGGCTCTGTAAATAAACCCTACTTTTAATAACTTCAGTGTTCCAGTGGCTTTAAATGCAGTTTCCGATTTGAAAATACAATGGCTAATTAAATGAGTAACTTATAAAAAGCTCATCACCCATGGATTTATCCAATCAGCTTGCTTAGAATTATATGTAATACAGGAGTTCTTCCTAACTGGCAGATTTAAAAAATCTTAGCTTTTTTAAGGCTCAAATTGAGTATTTTTGGCTTGTCAGGTTTTGTGTGGAGTTCCTAGAAGGTGCTAAGCGCACCAAGGAACAGGCATCCTTTCCCTTCAGAATGGCAACTCTGTGAAGCCTCTCCTCTGTACATCTGCTCACATCTCTGCTGTCTATGTTTTGCATGGAATCTATGTGGTGCACTTAAATACCTCTTTTGACTGTTTTATAGTGCAGTAGAATTGGGAAAATATTTGTTGTTGTGTTAAGCAGCGAGACTGCTTTTATATTGTATCTTTATTCACAGGAATATCTTCTAAGGGTAGAATTGTTACATACAGATTTAGAACTGGCCTGTTTGTACCTGATGTCTCCCCAGCACTGATTCAACTGGAGACACAAAGTGAAACTCCTTTCCTCCTGCCTTCTCCTTCTCTATTTATGGGTGCAGTAGTTTTCTTTCATGCTGCACAGCAAGGTGAAGCAACTTCTCTCCCCAGTATTTACACAATAATTAAATTTTTAAAAAAATGCCTCCAGATACGGGATACCCCATTAAATGTTTTAGACCTTCAAAAGGCAGTGAGTAAGCAGGGCATTTATTAGAGAAAATGGAGAGATTTCCTATGGACTTATCTTTCTGTGGTGTCTCAGTCCCATGTGTTCAGTGTTCCCCTATGTTGGTCAGCATTCCTCTTAATCCTGTCAGCACAAGCCCTTCTTGCTGCTGTCGATAGTTCTCATTTTTTGTTTAATCTGAATGTCTTCAGCTCCCTGGATTTTCTTATACAAGAGATAAATATTAAGGGGATTATTTTTTCTTGACAAATTTCTGGTGGGAAAAAAAATGTGATGTGGGAATAGTGCCAAAAAGCAGAACTTTAAGAAAATCAGTTGGTTTTGCTGATCTCCGTTCTTTTCTGGAGCTGCTTTTGCTGTCCTTGAGGAGGTCAGAGAAGGGAAAGGCTGCCCATTTCACATCTGCTGCACTGACAAGCAACCAAATGTACCTTTTGGCTAGTGGCTGGCATTTTGGCAGTGCAGAGCTTCCAACTCCCACCCTGTTACAATCAGATGGGATGAATAGCAGAGCTGTGCTATGTTGGCATACGGGCTAAGTACATGGGCTGCATATGAGTCTACTCATCTGAAGTTATCCTTTCAGATCACTGCTTGGTTTTCTAGCATAATCTTCTTGGAAAAGAGCTTGGCACATGTGTCCCCTTTTCTTCTGGCACATGGCATTTTTGTTTGTTCTTTTTATTTTATTTTTTTTCCCTAGTAATTTCCTGGTGTGCAGTAGTTATCCTGAGCAGTAGTACTGGTATCTGAAAATGAATGGACATATTGCAATCTGGAGAAATGTCATGTCCTTCTGCTGTGGATTCTGAGTGATACAAGCTGTGGAGGGGTGTGTGTAGTGGGCATGCTATAAATTAAACATTCTCTTTGCTTCAGGCAGGGATAAAAGAAGGGTACTCCCACACTTTCTCATTCTTTCTCATCCTTTTTAGGCATCTGAGAGTGGAATAAGCCAGTCATAAAAATCAGGGCCAGGTCAGGGTAGATAAGTACCCTCCCCTGTTGTAAAATTCAGAGCAGCATTTAAATCCCTGCCTCCCCTAACACACCTCTAGAGAATCACCCAATCACTTGTAATTACTTGCTTAAAAGAGCATGGGAACAGCTGAATTTCCCCTGCATTAAGATAGCTCTTTGTTATATTTCTGCCCTTTTCTGGACCAAAAAAAAAGCCTCAAACTCCAATTCATGGTTTTAGTCTTTATGATGTGTTGGTTTGTGGGCAGCTAAGCTCTCCAAAAAACAGGAGGGGGAGTAGAGACAGTCAGTTAAAAGTCCTGTTCATATAATAGCTTTTCCATCATTTTGCCTTGTCCTCTATAATTGGTTCATCCCCCTCATTTCACCTTGTTTTAAATTATGACTGCTTTTGGGGCAGGAGCTGCTTCTTTACTGTAGGTGGGCTGCATTTGGCATTGTGGCTTCCTCCTCTGGTTAGAGCCATTACTTGCCACAGTAGTACAAGCAGAACTGCTCGGAGGGCAGGGGAAATGCGTCCTGCAAGGCAGAGAGGGCTGTGAATTCATGTAATTTCAGCAACATCTTGGAATATAGGAGCATATCTTTGGTGCTAATGGAGTAGACAATATATAGCTTCCCTTAGTTCTTTCTTTGTTTCTCCCTTGGATCATCCATGAGTGGAAATTATGCTCCAACAGGAGGAAAATGATCAAAGAAAAAACCATCCCACCAAAACACTGCTTGCAGCCTGGGGCTTGAGATCTTGTGTAGAGCTTTCTGCTGAAGGCTTATTAGAAATGAGCTCAGGAGAAGGAAAATTGCTGCTGGATTGTCTGGTCTGAATGTGTGCCGTGGGTCTGGTGTTTGGTCTTCACCTCTACTGCACCATTCCACGTGAATAATGAAGACATTTCATGATGTGGGAGCAGCTTAGAAGCATTAGCATGAGAGTTTGATTTTGACAGTTTAGAGACTTGCCCATTGAATTTTATTCTTAAAGGCTCCTTTTGGGCTGCTGGAGTTCTTGCATGTGAGCGGCCCCTTATTCCCTAGTGTGCTGCTGATCAGTGTCACAGAAGACACAAATCCTGGCTTTCTCTTTGTGACTTTAGTCATGTAGTCACTATATTAATGGGCTGTAGAAACAGAAATACTAGTCCTCTTGCATGTCTCCTATATTGGGAGTTTACCCTGATCCAGGGTCTTAATGTGTGCAGGTATTTTATCTGAAATGGTGTTGGTCAAGGTCTTCTGTAATAAAAATAACAGCAGAGATTACAGAGTTTCAGTGGGCTTCTCTCTCCCTCACTTCTGTTTCTACCAATGGCTAAATTGACTGTGGCAGCTGTTGCTTTGGCTGCAGGCTTTTCCATTTCGTACTGAGGACTGACACATGTGGTGAGGTTGCTTATCTGTTGAGTGGTGGGTGGGCGACAGGACAGGGCAATTTCTTAGTAAATGGTGATGTGTGTGTAGGACTGACAGCTTTGATGTGTTTCCCTGTGGGGTAGAGTGCTGCCATGGAGGATGAAAGCCTGATATCTTTGGCATTTGGCTAAAAGCAAAGCAGCTCAAGGGTGTGCAAAAGAACAAGAGGAAAGAGCAGAGAGGCATTCTCTGTGGACTGTTGTCTTGTTCCTAAAGCAGCTGGAACGTGAAGGCTGTATGTAAATGTAATAGCCTGCATATTTCATACTGGGGCCTGTAAAAATATGCCCTTGCGTTGTGGTTTAAGCCCAGCCAGCAACAAAGTACCATGCAGCTGCTTGCACACTTCCCCACCTGTGGGATCAGGGAGAGGAAGTGAGGACATGTTTGGAGTGATGGTGTTTATCTTCCCAAGTAACTGATGGGGCTCTGCCCTCCTGGAGATGGCTGAACACCTGCCTGCCCATGGGAAGCAGTGAATTCATTCCTTGCTTTGCTTGCTTGTGTGGCTTTTGCTTTCCCAATTAAACTGTCTTTATCTCAATTGACAAGTTATTTTCAGCTTTTACCCTTTTGATTTTCTCCCTGATCTTGCTGGTGGGACAGTCAATGAATGACTGTGGGGCTGGGTTGCTGCTGGGGTTTAAACCGTGGTCCACAGCAAGGATCCAGTCTGACAGTGTTCATGGTACCTAGTGACAGCATGGAAGAGTCTGTTGTAGCAGTCTGGAGTCTCCCTGTACCTCCCCTCTGAAAGCTGCACTCAGGTTGTGATTAGCAAGATCTTGATGATGCTCAGGTGAGCATTGAATGCAGAAACCTTGAATGCTATTGAAGATGAGGTGATGATTTATTAGGTGACTTGGGTGACTTGTTCTTTCTATTTAA
Organism: Parus major; assembly: GCF_001522545.3. Taxonomy (NCBI): domain Eukaryota; kingdom Metazoa; phylum Chordata; class Aves; order Passeriformes; family Paridae; genus Parus; species Parus major. The sequence goes on along the minus strand of NC_031775.1, from coordinate 10,138,878 downwards.
CTGGTGGAGTTCCTTCCAGATGAGTTTCTAAGGCAGACTTAAGTGGCCATTAACAAGTGGTATTACTTCCCATCACTGTGCAACCAGGATTATCTCCAGTACTTGGCTCTTTTCCAGCTATAGACTCCTTAGTTCACCTAACCACCTTTGTGGTTTCCATTGTACTATCTACAGTGTGGAATCACACTTTTACTGTTAAATCTCTTCAGTGTTTTGCTCTGGAGGGGACTGCATTCCAGTGGTGAGGCCAGAAGGAAAGAAGTTATTCCTGTGCTTGATTTACCTGTCAGTTGAAAGCTGTGAAGGGCTTTGTCTGCCTGTAGTATGTCGTGACACTCCATGATAGGAGTATCTATCTATCATACTGTCTTCCTTGACAGAGGTGCTAAGTTTGCAGTATGAATTATTTTTATTGCCTCTCCACACAGCTGAGCTGGGCAGGTAGTGTGTGATGACACTGTTTTTGTGACTGTGGGGTGGGATTTTTTTAAAATGCTGGCAGCTTCCTCTATCTGAAACATCAGATATGGTTTCTGATTGTGTTTGCACCCCTGGATCAACTTGCTGCCCTGCCATGTTTCCTCTGGGACTAAGTACTAAGCTGGGATATCAGTGGCTGAACCACTGCTGCCTCCTTGATGTTGTTTTTCTACATCCCTTCCACGTAGACTAAAGGATTTTTTCCCTATCGTATCCCAGTTCTTTTCATCAGCTTATGATGATACCCTGCCAAAAATGTGGTAATGTTGTGGTACTTCAACAGCAAAGCCGTATTCTAGATCTTTGGTAAGAGGAAATGGTGATGGAATTAAGAGTCAGGATTGGTTTTGGAGATGAAAACAGTTTATGCAAAGTTGCACTGCTTCAGCCCGGTCTCTGGTGTGCATTTTTTGTTTCTTTTTTACAATTCCATGATTTTATTTCCTTGAATAGGAAATATTCAAGGCGAAGTGCAACCTAAAGTGTGTAGAAAAATTGGATTCCACTTTGCATTGAATACCAGCAAACAGTAGTAAAGGGAGAGTTCCAGATACCCATTTTAATTCTGTAGAAAAGATAAAAAATTAAGCTGGTGATTTTACATAATGTGGATGTGGCAGGATGTGCTTGTTCTCAGGAGAGCTGAGGTTTGTGGTTTCAGCAGGTGAAAGAGCTGTTAACTGCAACATAACAGCTTACTCTGAACCATCCAGTCCTTCCTTTTAGGTGGTCCTACTTCCTCAGCTTTCAGGAACATTTTTGTCCATGGCCAGTATAATCAGTGTTTATGGGACAACCTGTATGCTGGGTGTCAACAAGAGTTTACTGGGGACTTTGGTCAGTGCTGAGTGCTCTGGCAATCTCAGCCAGGTACGTGCTCTCTGGAATGACTGGGGGAGCAGAGCTAGAAGCAGTCACTGCAGACTAAACTGCCATGTGTTTAATATTGATCTACCTGCACCTGCAGAACCAATAGCTCAAGCCTTTGCTGACAAAGCATTTCAGGGCAGGGAGTGGGAAGATGGATGCAACGCAGAGGTTGTGGCTGATTTATAAGTGCTGATTTATTGAGCTACATGCATAGTAGGAATTCATAAGGTGCAAAACAGAATGTTTTGTACGTTACTGGATGAGGAGCTAGCCTGAAGATGGGGGGGAAAAATGTCTCCAGAATGTAGTGTTTTAAACTATGTGTGAATCAGTGTGTTGCCTGTCAGCCATGTTACTGATCTCAGTATCAGGAGTGAGACTACAGGTCATTTGGCTTTAAACTTGAAAAATAGGCATTGGAGTTATTTTGGATCATTATTTGTGAAGCAGTGACAAATTGTAAAGAGTGACCAACTGAAGCAAATACTAACAAACGGAAATATGTAGAAGCTTAAATTAAGTGGCATACTGTCATCCTGCAGGTGATGTAGAGAGGTGTGGATGCAGATAAAGATCTGAAGTATTCTACTATAATATTAAACATACAAAGAAATAAGTGTCATTAAAGTGATCATGGGGAATTTATGCCAAATATAGAAACTTCCACCTGGTCTGTCTTGTTCCTTGGTTTACATTATAAAATGCTCTGTTCTGTCAAAAAGAAAAGGTTTGTACTGGTATGAGTTCTCTTCAGGTTTTGATTCTGTATCAGCCATTCTTACAAGCCATAACAGAGATCTCCCTTATGGTGCTGTGGAAAAATAAAACATTACTAACCTTTTGATTCTAGGATCTCTAATCTTTCTAGAGCTGGGATAGCTAATTTTACCCATTAAATTACATATTAAATATAAAACCAAGAAAAGGAAAAATAATTCTGAAAGTGGAACAAGCTGCTACAGTACCTCTTTTTCCCTGAAAAGCACTGGAATGGTTGTCCTCATGGATATTTAAAGAAATTAAACTTGGTAAAATTTGCTGTGCAAGGCAATTGTTGTCGGGGAGCTGTTGTTATCCTAATGCGGAGTAAAGTTGTCCAGGGTACAGAAATGACTTAGCAACAGACCAGGTGATCTCCTGAAGCTTCCTTGGTTTTTGTTCAAAATGCAGTTATAACCCTTCTCTTTCAGGAAACCAACAGAGAAATGCTTATTGCAGTGTGTGACAGGATTTATACACTGTAACGTAGAATCAATGTTCTAAAATCTCAGTCTTCATACCTGCTTAAAGTTTTCCACAGATTTATGTTTCACACATAACTTGAGCCTGGCCTTTTTATTTCTTACAGACTTGGGTAAAAGGTGAATGATCAAGTAAGAAGAAAGTGATTGTTCTTTAAGTAAAAAAGCAACAGTGTGGCAAATCTGAGCTGTAGAAAGCACACATAATCCTTGCCAGAAATATTGCAGTCTCTAATTGAGAAGCAGCGAGTCTGCAGCCAAGCTGGCTCTGGAGGAAAGATAAAAGTGTTTGATCTCAGCTGTGTTACCACCTGTATCATGCCAGGGAAGTTAAATGCACTGAAAGAGCTCCACTTACCATTGATTTTATTTCTCCAAATGAAGAATGTGTTGATAAATGGCTGATGAAATGAGGTAGCAGTGGGTAAATGGGCACCCTACCACAATCCCTTTTTTTCCTGCTGGAGCAATAACCCTGGCACCATTAAGAAATGCTTCTTTGCAGTAATGGCAATGCTATGAAAGTGAGTGGTGGGCCAGTTCCTGCCATTTGAGATAATGTGATGAAAATCTGAGATACAATAAAAATATTTAGAACCAGGAGAAAAACACTTTGCTTTAAGAGCTCCAGTACTTGCTATTATGCTCCTTCTCTCCCTCGTGCCAGTGTTCATATCTGAGATCCCTCCTTAGATAAAAGGGTTTAGAATGGGAAATATGGTTGTGTTGCACTGGCACAGTAAATCAGGAAGAAGCTCTGTGCATAGAGGCCACTGTGAAAAGAGGATGTGTAGTGCCTCCAGCCTTCCAAGAACAGCTTGAAAAAGGACTGAAATGCCAAGAGAGGCACAAGAGCAGGCTGCCCTAAGAGTCTAGGGAATAAGTCATATAAGGAGGAAGGCTGAGGGAGCTGTTTGGTCTGGAGAAGGCTCAATGATGATCTTATCACTTTCTACAACTACTGGAAAGGAGGGTGCAGCAAGATGAGGGTTGGCCTCCTCTCCCAGGCAGCCAGTGACAGGACATGAGGAACAACCTAAAGCTGTGCCAGGGGAGGTTCTGGCTGGATATCAGGAAGAATTTTTTTCACTGAAAAGGTGACATTGGAATGGACTTCCCAGAGTGGTGGTGGAGTCACCATCCCTGAAAGTGTTCAGCAAATGACTGGATGTGGCACTTAGTGCTGTGGTTTAGTTGGCATGGTGGTGTTTGGTCAAAGGTTGGACTCAATCTTGGAGGTCTTTTCTAGCCTTGATGATTTTGTGATTTTATTGGCTGCCACTGAACTTGGAGACAGCATCCCAGTGTGTCCTGGCTGTCCATCCTGTCAGTTATCCATTGCTTAGGGTCTTGGGACTGACCCACACTGGAGGGGGTCTTATTAAAGCAGCAGCACCTTCATTCAAAGAGGGGCTGTTTGAAGCCTTCTTTAATGGAGGGACTGCTTTATTGATACTTGCTGCTTCTGAATTGGTTCCCTGAGGTCTTTGACTGCAAATACTGTATAGAGTAACCTGATCTGTGACACAGGGATGAAGAGAAAACTGAGGAGACAGAAATGCGGCTGACCTAGCATGTGGAAGTTAAGAGCTCAAAGTAATGAATGAGTGGCATTGAATTAAATTGAGTTAATCATATTGGGTTGTTCAGTGGGATATTAAAATCTGTAAGAGTCAATAACCTTAGAACTGTTGTGTATCAGCTTAGGTGATGTATGATGACTGACCAATTTGTTTAATCTGTTATTGTCTAAGGTGTTTGGTATTGAGGTAAAAGGAAATAAACAGAATGTTAAATGAGAGGAATAATAAATCCCAGTCCTTAACTTTAGAATGAGACATGCCTGATAAAAACTCAGTTGTGTCCTAGCTAGGTGAGGTGGCCCAAACAGGATCTCCGTGGAAGGTAGCATGTGCAGATGTTTAGAGTGTCTTCTCTGGATGATTTGGGAGGACTGGGAAAACTCTGGGAACAGGCTGGTTGAAAACATCGTATCAGACTGGTGCTATGCTAGAGAATGGTCTCTGTTAAATTTGTGTCTTGGTTTGAACAAGACAGATGTCTGCTAAGGAAGGCAGAAACCTCCCTTAAAAAAAAAAGTGTAAAACACCCCCCTCCCCGCTTTCAAAATATTATAATCTTGAAACCAAGGTGCTCTCAGGCAAAGATACAGAAACAGGAATAACAGTTCTGTACTAAGGGAATTAAAATAAAAATATAGTAATACAAAAAAGAAAACCAACCAAAAAAACAACCCTCTGGCAGAGTCAGAATACAACCTGACACTCTGTTGGTCAGGGTGTTGGTAGCAGTCTGATTAAATGGAGGCTGCTGTCCTCCTGCAGTGACAGATGCGGTTCTGTTGAAGCGGTGATCCTGTAGAAGGCTGTAGTTTCCCTCTGAAGGTCCAGTGGTGATGTAGATGGGTCCAGTCTCTCCCCTGGGCTCCAGTGGAGAAAAGCTCCCTGCAGTGTTCGCCGTCTCAGATTATATCCAGGTAGGAATTCTTGGCTCCTCCCCTGGGTGGAGCATCTCACAATGGGATGATGTGATTTTATAAGTCATGCAGGGACACTCCACGGCCCATTAACAGAAGAGATCCCCCTGGAGAGAGGATGGGTCATGGAAGAGATAAAGAACACTGCCCCAGATGGTAATAGAAGACAGACTTTTGGTTACATCTTGCACTGCAAGCTGAGACAATTGAGTTCTCCATTAAAAATGCAGCTGTGAAATACTATAGAATTCAATGTAAAATCCACTGTGGGAGGAGGGGAGAATGAGGCCAAGACAAGTCTAGAATTACTCTGAAAAGCAGGAAAAGTGTAATACTGAGACCTTTCCTGTAGCTGGTGTATTGCATTGCTATCAATTCCACTAGCATTTAGATTCAGTGGGAACAACTTTGTCATAGCAGGCGTCCTAGATTGTTGTTTCTGAAGTGATCTGCAAGTATTAAGGAACCAGCTCTTTTGAATTTAATTCTTTTGCACCTTTTTGAAATGCCAGACTAGGTCTTTAGATGGCTTGTGCTCTTTCCTCACAGGCATCTTTAAGATACTTGAATAATTTTTATGATAAAGATCCAGAGAGATTATATACAAAAGTTAATAATTACTATTATTTTTCCTGAATAATTCTGAAGTGGCTATGTTTAATTTTTAGCAGCTTTTTTAGTTCAGACTGAATTGATTTGAGTTGTGTGGTGAATGATTCCTTGTAGAGGCAACTTGCTGTGCACAATAGTGCTTTGTTTTATACATCTATCAAAAAAATAACTGAGGTGTTGGAAATGACACATGGATTTCTCTCTGGCAATAAAGTACCTGGCTGGCTGTGTTATATTACAGTCATGGTTGCAGTATAACAACCTTGATAGATAAAACAGTAGCTAACCTTTGGGCTGGGACGTCTAGGTCAGCAGTTTAAAATTGGAGGCCATCCATATCAGCTTACATTTCCATCCTTGTCATCTAACACTGTTGTTGTTCCATGTGCCTGAATGTCTACATGCTACAGAAGTTCCTAGTTGCTTATTTAATGTACAAATGACATGGTATTTTCTCTGATTTTCCACAATTACTTTGTACTTTACTTACACTCATCTTCTCCTCTGTGAGTCCATATTTAACATTAACTGCAGTGCAGATCAAATTCATCTCTGTGAAGATGAGCATTTGAACTTGATGGTGAGTGAATGATTGACAAGGTGCAAGTATTTTTGTGTCAAGGCTGTGACATGTCATTTGTTGAAAAAGCTATTCAGCCGAATGCTGTACTCATCTGAAAGCTGGGAGTGAAGAATGTGCCAGATTCTCAAAAGGATGCTGCTTGATGTCTAGTTGGCACTATTAGTGACATTTTGATGTTAATGAATAAGGGAGCACTTTCTGCTCTGGAAATTATGCTTTTTTAAGGTTGGAAGAGGATACTTTATGAACTCTGTGCTACACTGTTACAATCCATGTAGCAGTCCGGTTTTGCAGTAGATAATGAAGCTGCAGTTTGTGGATTGCTGTGTTCTGTAGTTAGTGTTTGCTGATCGCATGGTTAAAACTGTATGAAGGATAGCTGAAACAGTTTGAATGTCTCTGCTAGTTCTTGGCTGCATGAGCACTTGCTGAGGGTGCCACAGGGATGTTAGAAATTTGTTAATGGGAAAAGAGAAGGTGTTGGGGAGGTTGTGCCTCTATTAAATTGTGTTCCACAACATGAAGGAAATCTGAAGAGTGGTAGAGATAACTTGACCCAAGCTAATGCTGTATTCCCTAGTGTGGAAACCTAAAATGTTGCCAATATTGGGTGTAACTACTCAGCTCTTAGAGGCACTGCAGTTAATTAACATGTTTCCCTGTTTTGTGAGAATACAGACTGAAAATGAGCAAGTTTTAAGAGCTATGTCTGAAGAATTTATTAATCTAAAACTACAGCCTTCCTGATGCATGGAGCATCTCTTGGATTTTACTTCTGAATGAATCAGCTAGATCAATTGACTCTTCACTAGTGCTGCTTTAGTGGGAGATGAAAAATACTTCATGCTATAGGATTTGTAGGGTTTTTTTCTCCAAGTCTAATATGATCTTAAGTATTTAAAAATGGGTCCTTTGCTAAGGAGTGCTACATCTTCTCTTTAGACTTGTGTTTCCAAATATTGTATAGGAATGGCCATAGAAGTAATAAATAAAATTGGTTTAATGATATATAAAAATTGTGATGTCTTTTAAGTTACTCTGCAAGGAATAGTGTTGTGTCTTCACATGACAATAAAAATATATTTTTTTTCCCCCTAATGCATAACAGACTTTCTGAAAAATGAATAAATTTTGTTTGGGTGGAGGAGAGGAGGATAGGTCCTCTAGAAACCAATCTACCAGGAGCTGAAGTCTGCTACCTTGTGGCTCTGGCTGTGGATTTAATCTCACCCATTTCTTACAGACATGATGAATTGCTGCATCTCTCCATCTTTGGTATTCTAGAGCCACAAATGGTCTGACTAACCATAACACGACTGCCTGAAAGATCAGAGCATGGAGTGTGTACAGCCATGGCTATTGTTGTTCCATTTGATGAATGCCCTGTATGCTGGTTGCTTTGCTTTGAGATTTTGGGGAACAAAATTAATTAAAATGTCTTCACTGCTCTTTTCCTGAGATGAAGCTGGGGAGGGAGGTGGAGGGACATCCTGCCACTACACTATCGCTATTAAATTGCTGCTGCAGATGCTGTCTTGGCTGCTGGTAGCAATGTCAGAAATGGCAGCCTTCTGCAAAAGTGGTTTAAAAATAGACCTATTTGGGTATGCTTGTTCCCTTAAAGGGACATTGTCAGTTTGATTTAGTCCCAACATTTTAGCTTGGTTGCTGTTAGCTATGCCATCTCTTCTTAGTTGCCAGCCAATTTGGCCAGGTCTGCAATGGGTTTGGTATTGCTTTGCATAGAGGCAAATATGCTTTGAACATAGCATAATAAAGTTTTACTAAACCTAGTAAATTGATAATTTTTTTTTTTGCTTGTGTCTGTTGCCATGAGAGTGAGGCACAGCTAGCATTCCTTTGCCAGTGTTGTCACCCTTGCAGTTGAAGGCCTTGTGCAGTCAGGTTACAGTTATCCACGTCCTTTCAAAATATGCCCCTCTTCTGTTTTTTTGCCATAGTGCATCACTGCCATCAGCATCCAGCTTTTTTTCTGAGATAGAAATGTTACTCCTTCCTTTTGCCTCTTTCACCAAAATTAATTTGTGCAATTCAGTGGGATAAGATTGGAAATGCACAATCCCCAGCTTCAATCTATCTTAAAAGCCTAAGCTTGCTTTTAAGAGTGAGAGTGGTTCTTTGAAATGATGAAGTTTCTTGGGCTGGTGACTTCCCCTCTTCAGAACAATGCAACATCATGCTGCTTGTGTCAAATAAGGAGGCAAATAAGAAGCTTGACCTACAGCAGATTTACCAATAAAACTTTTGTCGTCTACCTTTTCTGTTAGAGCTAAATATTCTGGCTCTGCCCAGTGTTAACACAAGTTGTGTTACAGCCCTGGGAAGCAGAGCAGCTGCAGTCACATAACTGCAGTGACTGGTAAGGAGATCCAGGTTTCCACCCTGAAAGCTCTGTTTCATTTTCTTGCTGCCTGTAATATTTGTTCCCCTCTGTGCAGTGGGATGGCACTTGACAGCGCTGAGCAAAATCTGTGAAAGCGGACTGAAGCAGGCTGAGAGGGGACTGTTGAAACATGCTTTCAAGCAATTACATCTGGCTTTGCAGTGGTACCATTGATTTAATATCCTTCTCCACCATCCTTTCCATGTTATCTGCTTTCTCCTCTACTGCCTTATTGCCCTTCTGCAGTGTTTCTTACTCTGACATGTCCCCATCTCTTAAATCAACTATCACTTCCATCTAGGCCCTCCAGCCCCTTCATAGCCTGGTTTCCACTTGTCTAATCTTTTTTTTCATTAAGAGTTAGATTTTGCTGACATCTTTAAGCTTCTGTATCTCCTGACTTTGAGGGTTCAGCATTGATTTCAATTAGAGCCCATGCCTAGAAGGCTTCAACAAACAGCATCTCCTCTCATGGTAATGAGTCGTTGTTACCTCTCTCCCAGATGTGCTCACTTGTGCACAGTTCAACACTTGCTCTGATTTGTGGTCTCTGATGAAACTATGCAAAGCAGGGCAGCATTTCGGGGGCCTTCTCCCTGCTTCTGGTGGATGGACAGATCAGGAGACATAATTCCCGTCAGGAGGGATTTCCCCTCAAAGGAGTCTTGAAATGCTATTGTGGAAATCTGAGGCCTTCAAAGTGTGCTGGATTGAGGCACCTGCCATCTAGCATTTTAGCTTCTCCTTTCTTGGTGTTTGCTCCTGGCTTAGCTGTGCTTCAGTGAGATGCATGATGCACATCCTGTGACAGGTATGTTGGTGCTGGAGCCAATTTACCCTGTGCAACCATAAGCAGTTTTTAAAATGATGGCATGTCTGTCTGCGATACTGATGATGATGATGATGTTTGTTCTTGGATTTGTGGTGAGGTTCCAGAAGCCTGGAAGAAACCTAATGTTGTGCCAATGCATAAAAAGGGAAAACAAGACAAATCTGGTAATTATAGCCCTGTCAACTTGATGTTTATCCGGGGCAAAATAATGAAATGGCTGATTAAAGGATTTGAGTAGCAAAGAGTTAAAAAGAGTAATATAATTAATGTCAGTCAAGTTGGGTTTATGGAAAAGCAATCCTGTCAAACTAACTTGATATCTCTTTTGATAAATTTAGTTGATTAAAGGAAATTCTCTAGACAGCTCTAAAGCAGTTGACTTGCTACCACAGGACATTTTGGAAAAAAGTGATAGAGAGCTAGCATGGCACAAACTAATGATATTACCAACTGGCCAGCTGTGACAGGTCTCTAAACATTATGGTTAATAAGGAATCATTGCTGAGCATGTGTTTCTAGTAAGGTTCTGCAGCATTAGGTTCCCAGATTTTTTAATGCTTTTTAATTACATGAATGTGGAATAACACCCCAGATTATTACTGATTAAAGTCTGCAGTTATGCTCCCCCCAAGTCTTGTGCCAACAGGAAAGATGGTATTCTGTAATACCAGCTTTCCAAGTCAGTAGTACCATATAGGAAAATATAAACAAGCAAATGTGGAGCTTTTTAGTAGGGCTAAAAGTTAAACTTGGCATCTAGGAACTAAAGAGGTCATGGTTCCAGAGTGGGAGACCCTTTTGGGAAGGGATTGACTCTGAGAGGCATTTGAGGCATACTGAATAACCAGTTCCTAAGTTGCCCCAAGGATTAATGAGGTCTTTGGATGTGAAAACGAGGGATTTTTCAATGAGAGGCTAGAGGTAATTCCTTTGTTACTGGTGCAATTGCTTTTGTAATAGTGTGCCTGGCTCTCATTTCAACAGTGCTAGAAGGATGCTGATAAATTGGAGGAGGATCAGAGGCAATGTCAGAATGATTAAAAGGTCTGAAAAAATGTCCTTTAGTGACATGCTCTGAGAGCACAATCTGCTTTAGCTTATTTCACAGAGGTTTAAAGGTGGCTTGACCAGTCTATAAGTACCTATATAAAGACCAGAAATGTTCTGTGTAGCTGACAAAAGTGCTGTGATCACTGCTGGATGGAAGTTGCAGCTGGACAAGTTTAGACGAGAAGAAAGAGCTGTATTGGAAAAGAATGGGGCTAATTAACCACTGAAGTGTTTTACTAAGGGTTGTCATGGATTTTTCTCTGTTGGCAATTTCAGTCTTCCTTGACAGCATGCTTTAATCAAACCAGGGACTTCATTTAGGGACTGGTATGATCTGAGTTTTACAGGAGGTCAGAAAGGGTGATTGGTTTGGTGCCTTCTAGCTGGAGGATCTGAAAATCCATTATAGTAGTTCTTGGCAGTGCTGGGTAGTTTGCTCCAGCAAAGAGGAGAAAGAAGAGCTCTCTTGGTTTAACTGTGTAAAATGGATGCAATTTAAGAAAATTAGACATTAGTTCACATAATGAATAACCTTGATTTTATCACTTTGAAGTTCTATTTTTCTGCAATTTGACAAGTTTAAATGGCATTCAGGTAGCTTTTCATGTAAGGTGTCACTCTGTTTCCTTACTAATGCCTGAGCAAGTACCTTACCTATTGTCAGATTGTTAATTCTCTGTTATTAAGTACTCAGGTGCTTCTTCATTGAAAGGACTGTCAGTTGTCAATGTGGATCATTTAGATTAAGAACCCAGCCTGTCATATTCTCCTTTGCTTTTACAGATGAGCATCCAACAGCATGAGTGTTGTCTTTCTGGAATTTAGACTGCTTTTTAGTATTTCCCCCCAGCAAAAAAAAAACAACAAACCCTACAAATAATCACTAGAAAGGAATCCAACACATTCTACTTGTGTGCAACACCTACAGATACATGTGTGCATAAAAGTCCTTCTTGCTTTGTTCAGTAGTAATGCACAGGGAGGAAACTGCTTGTTTTTGAGTTCAGATTTGGTTTTGCTCTGATCATGATGTTGGCTGTCTAGTTTGGAGCTTAACAGGCTTTAGGTGATTGTTTGACTTTCTCTCTTGGAAGAGAAGCACTGTTCTAAGACATAGGAGACCTGACATCATCTACTGAGCCTGCCAAAGGATTCTGGTGTGACCAAAACTTTTCTTTTGTGCCTGTGTTCTGTTAACAGGAGTATGAATAGCAACTTTTATATGTCTTGCCTTGATATATTTAAGGACTTCATGGCAGGAGAGGTTTTCCTGGCTTTTCCTGAGGGTCTCTATGTATAGCATAGCAGAAGGACTAGAGAAACTTGTACTCTGCTTCCCAGCTTACAGAGAATCCTGTAACTGGTTAACGAACTCATTTAGAGTCTGGGTACTTTGAGAGCTGGCTGGAGGCCAGGCTGAGTGGGAGTGTTTGTTTGACATATGTACCATACATGGGTGCCTCAGAAGAGCTCTCTGGAGCCTGACCCCCATGTGAGATCCCTTGCCTCTGTAGCAGCACAGGTTTGACTTTGCCTGTGCTGTGGCCAGGTAACAGGATGGCTGGTGTTAGATCAGTGCGTGCTGTGTATGCACAATAAAATGCAGTTGTGTACAACACCTATCTAGCTGCCTGCATCTTCCCTGTGATGTTTTGATCAAAGGCTGGGTAGGATCCGTGTTCCTAGAATAACTGAATGGTAACCTAGTCAAAGGAAAGTATTTGTAGGGGAGGAGACTCCTAAGAGTAGTCACAGAGTAGCTGAGTAGCACTGGCAGAATTCAGCTGGGGCTTGTACACGTGGAGTGTATCTGTGCTTGGTTTTCATGAAGCCTTATCTGACACAGCCAGGTGCTAAACTGAGCTATACCTACCTCACTGAAGTCAGTGTGGTGTTGAGATTATTCAATTCTAGCACCTTTAGTTTCTAACTCAGGCAGCTTTCCCCAAGAGAAATGTCGTAAAGCCAGTCTCCAGTCTGGAGTGCCATATATCTCTTAACAGCTGCAAGAAATTGAGGACTTTTAATTTTTCCTGTTGGTTTCCCCACTGTCATCTGGGAGCACATCCCTTATGCTCTGTTTGGTTTTGTCTTTTGCCATTATGAAGTCTGTCTCTGTAAAGTGAGGGCTCCCTGCCTGAACATGAAATAAAGAGGCAGGTGAGAATCTACACTTAATTGTGCACTGCAGTGTCATTCAGCTAGTTGCATAATATTTAATTAAAGTGGTTATATTCTGTTCTCTCTCAGACTCTTTATTGGAGACTGTGTCTGGCTTCATGGTTTCCTCTGTTAGTAGATCTTCAAAGCAGTTACAACAGTAAATCAATGCTGTCTTCTGTGGCTCACATAGAAGGATTCCAGGCTTCTCTCTCCATAGAAGTCATACAACTCTACTAACTCCTGATTTTAGCCTGAATGTGCATGGTTCAATACAGAGGCCTGTGTAATATAACCTCCCTGTATTTTTATTCAAACAAGTCTTGTGTGGGGTGATTGTAATATTGAAATCTGTTCCTCCTCCTGCTAAGACAGCAATTAATAAAAAGTATTCTCACAATATCAATTGTCATTAGTTTTTTGTGATAGAATACTATAAGCATATGATCCAGCCTTTAGTCTTTGAGAAGATGTTGGCTAATATTGAATACCAAAGATAAATTTACCCTTGGAAGTTTGATCCATCAGTTTCTATCTGATTTGCTGAGAAAAGAGAGACAAGGAAGAATGGCTTGGGTAGTTACATAATGCAGGGAATCTTATGAGATTACAGAGAAGTTGGCAGGAAAATAATAAAAGTGGAGCAAATAAGTAATGATTTATTTTCTTTCTTCTGAAGTAGAAGTGAACTGATTACAAAGCCTGGGTGAAATTGTTCTCAACTTTAGAAAGTTCTGAATGTAATGCTTGTGTCTTAATCCTATCTATGATAAGCTTATTTTCAGACCAGTGACTTGATGAAGGTCCAGATAGATCAGTGTTCTATCTGGCAGGAAATGTGAATGTTGTTGTTAAGCAGCAGATACCCTGGGTAGCAATTAGAATTTTGTAATGTGGCTTATTTCTTTTAAGCACCTTTCTGTTGCAGACTGTTGTTTGGAGTACAAAAACTCAAAAAAACTATTAAATTAATTAACCAATTAAAGAAGAAGAATACTGTGCTGGCATGGAACTGTGGTTTGTTCTTGTTGCTCCTCAAAAAAATTAACCTTTTGGGTAGAAAGCAGAGATTTGGAGAGTAAAAACACAAAACCAGAGAATATTTTCAGTTTCTTACTCTGGTAGAATGAAATACTTTTTTGAGTTTGATTGAGGTATCTTGTAAAGGTGGTTGTCTAATGGTGTAGTATTTCTGGATTTGGTCTTTGCAGTGTTAGGAAACTGTTGTCTCAGGTCTAGGCTTCTGCTGAAAGAATTCTTAGATTTCAAGTGTGAAAAATATTTCTCAAGTATTGATACTTGATAAACTTAACTCTCTTAAAAATAAGAAAATTAAAAAATAAAGATTTGCTCTTCCTAGAAATTTTGTTGAGTATTGCTACTGGTTACCAGCAAATAGTTTATGAAAACAAAAAGGCAAGGAAACACTTAAGCATTAGACATAAAAAACCCTGACATACACTCTGAAACTGATATCAGTTTGAGGTGCTACTAAGAGAATGGAACATTTATAATTGCACAAATCTCAAAGTATTTTGTTCTTTTCCACAAAGGACTGTGCTTTATTTTGAAATGAATTAATGTGTGATCTAGGTTTCAAACTTGCAAATCCTTGTGATTTCTATGAAGGTGTGGAGCTGTGAGTATCATCTGTTGCTCTTTAAGCCTTTACTTTGTACTAAGGTGTGTAAGTACCTGAAATTGGGTGCTAAGGCTGAACAGAAATGTGAGAAGGAACCTACCAATTTTGGACTTTTAATTTTGGACTTGAGTTTGTCAACTATGTTGGATTTTTTTGATGAATGGCTTAATATAGAGACTGATTTAATTTTCTTCTTACTTTGTAAAACACTGTCTTGATTAATTAAAAGAAGTAAAATACACAAGAAGAAAAGTAATGATTTTTTCTTTTCTGTACTTTCTTGACTTTGACTATTGTTTTCTGCAACTTGTGAATTTATTTCCTAGTTGGTGCCATAGTATAATTATGAACCTGGTATAGTCTTAATACACTCTTATTTTGTCTCTCTAGCATTGCTAAAAGACCTGTTCAGAAAACAGTTTTACTGGAAAACCTGCAAACCCTGGATAATCTTATTTTATTCTTTATATTTCAATAATTCCTAATTATTGCCATGTTGACATTCAGCACTGCAGCAGTGGAATGAAAGGAGGGACTAACTGCCTGAATAAATGTAATGGGCAGGGCAGGGCAGGTTAGAACTCTGAAAAGCTGTAACTGACTTCTTAAAACTGACTGCAGTGACAGTCATGCCAAGTTGTGTCCTAGCAGAGGATGGTTACTTTCAGAGGTCCTACAAGGATGGCTCCATCACTGGTGGAGTTGTTTTGCTGGGAAGGCAGTTTGGATTCTGGTTGGGAATGTGTCCTGTGGTTGAGTGGTTAGAGATCACCTGTGTTCTGTCCTGGTCATGTCTCTTGTTTGCTGGGTAACCACAGGTAAATCATTTCCACTTCTTGTGTCCAGTTCTGTATCTGATGAGCAGGGTTGAGGATTCTGGTTTCCTTGAAGTTGCAAAGCAAAATATAGAAATTTTTCTCAGTGACCAGTGCAGGAGGAGACTCCTCCTGGTATTCATGATCTTCTGGTGAAAAGTGCTGCTGAAAGTCTTAGGTGCTGTTTATTTTATCTCTCTGTGTTGTAGACATTTAAGTAAGCTTAACTCAGATTAAAGCTTTAGTTTCAAATTTTGAATACTACGAAGCAGGACGAAGGACTTTTCTGCCAATGGGAAAAAAAACTGGTGGGAAGAAAAACAATGATTAGGTCATCTTTATATTTTTTTTCTAAAATCAGATTTTGAGTTTCTAATATTTTAAATTAGTCATGAAGTAGTGGCTTTGTGAAACTTCATTCCTTTATTTGTTGTTCACAGTACTTAAGAAAAGCTAGGATTTTGAAAATTATTTACCATGTGTATTTCAGCAAAGATTACCTGAAGCTGCCTAGTTTCTATTTTGTGCACATTTGTAAACCTTACTCTAATATGTAAAATGCCAGTAGGTGGCAATCAAGAATATACAGGCTGATGCCTCTGTGTTTCATAGGACCAAAAAACTTCTTGTGTATGACAAAATATCAGCTTTTAACAAGCATGGAGTTCCTGGAATGAGTGGAAGCTTATGCAAGGATGGCTTCAGTCTCTTAGTCTGTTGTTAATCATACCTGTTTTCCCCAAGGAACAGATAAGAGTTAGATGCTCTTTAAGAACTTGTAGCTTTGATGGTGAATGTTTTACCTTCCAGCTTGTTCCAACTGAATTTTCACCTTTTAGGGTGTTGGGAGCAGCTCCAGTGTCTGTTGGGAGTTGGAGCATGTCCTTGCAGTGCAGGGGACTGTGTCCTTAGGCCAGCTATGTCTGATGCAGAACAGAAGTCTCTGCAAGGTGACATAAGGGCCCTGCATCAGTGCAGCCAGAAGAGGAGCTGTGTATGTGTGACTCAACAGTGTAACTCCTTTCGCAGCTTATTTTGCCATCGCAGGTTTCCATGATTTTGTGTTACTTTCAAAGTCAATCCACAATAATGACCTGGGAATTCACTCTGGGCACATGAAGAGTCGTGAATTGAAAACAATTTTGCTGTAACTGCACACAAGTCAGTCAGGGGTAGGATTTTTCTATCTTCCTTTTCCCCTGTAGGATAGGAAAAAATTAGTGTTCACTAATGAAGTTAACAGTTGATAATTTGCTGGTAATTGGATGGACAGATTTATTTTTGGTGCAGCAGGGAAATCTTATTGCTATACATAAAACTTCCAATGAAACGGTTTGTAAGATTAAATTGCAACTGACAGTGAAGCATTTGCCTCTGCCATTTACCAGCATAGTAAATGACTTTTCCCACATCTGCCCTTAACTTGATCTTTTGCTGTGATAGGACACTGCCATGAAAAGGGGAAAGGTGCAAGGATTTTACTTTGTGGAGGCCTTCTATGCAAAAGAAATGGCTGTGGCATGAGGTAATTTGAAACTTTGACTGCTTTGTATTGGTATTGTTAAAACATTGTGACCTACATTGCTTGGGCAATGTGATCTGCTTCGATTAATGGATCTGTCAGCACAGATTAATTATAAAACTGACAACCACTTCTAGATGTAGTGGGTGCTGGTGAACTCTCATCATAAGAGGAAGATGTTGGCTTCTGCTTTATGTATGTGTGTTAATGTAATTTGTATGACTCTGCTCTGTGGAAAATGTCTATTTTAAATGCCAAATCCTGTGTACCACATTTGAATTATTTTTACCAGATTTTAGTATGCAAAACCAGCACATTAATACACTAGAAGTCTCTAACATCAAATTTATTAGCATCTTGGAAATTTGATTCTAGTAGTGCATTTTGCTTTACTTCAAAAGATTCGGTGTAATCGTCATTGCGTCCTGTCATTAAATTCATTAATGAACTCTCCCGGTCTTAGGTGACTGCTTTTCAATCATTGCATGAAAAAGGCACCAGAAGTGAAGGGTAATGCTTGAGCCTCCTTTATCTGGCCTTATGTAGTGGCAGAGAACACAAACTACTTTATAACAGACAAAAATAATGTTTCTAGCTCCTGCGCAGCTTCTTCTCGATTCTACTCATCTTCCTAGGTCTGGTTTCAATTATCTTGGTCTCTTCCCTGTGTTTCCAGAGGGAAGATTGAGCTAGGTTTTTCAGATGATAGTTTGATTTAGAAGTTGCCTATCTGTGTGTGGATAGTTTTTAAGCTTTGCTAAACAGAGCCAAGAAAGAGGGAAGCTGTCTACTTTAGTAATTCTTCTGAGTGGG
Organism: Parus major; assembly: GCF_001522545.3. Classification (NCBI taxonomy): domain Eukaryota; kingdom Metazoa; phylum Chordata; class Aves; order Passeriformes; family Paridae; genus Parus; species Parus major. The sequence continues at coordinate 10,121,357 of NC_031775.1, read as the reverse complement.
GAGAGAATAAGCAACTTTACTGTGATTTTCAGGTTGACTCCTCTACCTTTACTCCTTTGGAAGACCTCCGTTTGCATTAGCAACGCAATGGTGTACAGGAGAAATTAAGATTGTTTTGCCAGTGTACATTAGTTTGAACTCATGCAAGTTGAATAACAACTGCCAGTGTGTTCCTTGGTCCCTCAAAATGTCCCAGTACTAGTGTCGTGTCTCAGATTCCATAGCTCACATGACTGAAACAATTTACTTTTGCTAGAAAACCTGTCCTACTCTACATCCTCTTCTCTTGTGTTAGACAAAGGTTCAGGAAACAGCAGACCCTCAAAACCAGGCTGTGACTTCTCTAAAGGCTCAGGCAGCAGGCAGCCATCGGAAAGTAACAGGGCAGGAACGTGACATTAATGTCATGTCACTTAACTGTGGGATGTTTCTGTATGGGAGAGGAAAGCTCGTAGTGACATGTTCCCTTTTGATGGCTGATCTTTAATATTTCATGAAACCAAACTAGTTCAGAAACACGAAGAAGCCTTTTACTAAAGTGATTTTCTAGAGCAGACTTGGCATAATACACATAGGCTGAGTCTAGCCAGAAAACTGTCAGGCTTCTTCCTCCGTTTTCCCTTCTCTAATAAGCTGAGACACATTGCTCTTATGCTTCAAGGCATCCCAGAAAGCTGGAGATCCCATGCTTCTGAACTGGTACAACTACAGACATTTTCTCTAGGATTTATCTACCGCGTCTTTCAGCTGGTCTAGAAAAAAATTTCCTGTGCTTCAGTGCACAGTAGAGAAATTGTCCAATGCTGTTCAGAAATATCCATGCATTAAAATATTTTATTTAAATATTTGGACAGGACTGAAATTGTACAATGATCTAGTACGAAGCATGAACATATTGTAGACAACTTTTATTCCCTACAGTCGGTAACATAAACCATTTTCTGTGGAATGTGTTTGTTATATCTTCCTTTTAAGAAAATTTTCCTAGTTCATGTAGCTGCTGGGCACAAACTAATTTTTTTTTCTCAATAGAGAGGAAACAAGTTTTTAGGTGTATGATAAGTTGTTGCTCTGTGAACTTTCTCTTTGATTCCTTCACTGCCTTTTCAGCTTCCTTGTTAATACAGATGTTGTGTTTCCTCATGCTTGAGCTTCATGCTCATGAAGTCTTGAGATTTCAGCATGAGCTCTTGAGTCTCGTGCCGAGGCTTCACCATATGAATATTTTTGTCTTGTGTTATCCACCATAACTAAAGCTATACACATCAACACCGTAAAAATGGGGATGAAAATCTGATCCTCTTGTGTATGGACTCAGAGTGACAATGTTCAAAGACACATAAAGCTTCATGGGTCCAGATTAAACAGAAATCCTGATCCATTTTTACCCTACCCCATTGCCTCAAAGAGTCCAGATATCTCATTTTTGATACCCTCCCCCAAGACCTGTATTGCATGTCAGCATGCATTACAAATTTTTACACTGTACTAAGTACAACATGCCCTCCAGCAAAAAAATCTGATTGCAGATTTCTAGTGTGGCTAGGATTAATCATAAATGATAATTGCAGTATTATTAAAACAAACTGAAAAGGTTTGTTGAACCAAAATCATGATGGAGAGAAAGAGCAAAACTAGAACAAGGAGGGCATGGACTTAACATATTCTAAAATTTACTGCTGCCCCCCTTATCCCCTCCCTTATGTGTATGGACCATGGAGCTGAAGGTCAAGTTAATGTCCCTGATGGGAATGGTAATGAGGAGAAAGGTGTTGACTTTGCAAAGGCCAGTTCAATCTGTTTCTTCTGCTCTGTCAGGATTTTTCATTGACTGCCTATAGAACCAAGCAAGGGTTTTTTGCTTCATCCTGTAAAGAAAAGCTGGGTGCTTTGCCTTTTTGACAGCACAACACAAGCTGGTTGAAAGGAGTTGCATGTTCTGCAGCTGAAATTGGTCTTAGTGGTCTAGGTGTGTATATGTTTCTTTCTTTTGGGTGAAAGCTTTGCCTTTTCCATTTCCACGTGTCCTTAGAGCTGTTTAAGCTGCAGTTTTCCCTCTGTTTTTATAATGTACTGCTTGAACATGCAGCATCTCAGTTGGGCAGGGAGATGCTGCCTCCTGCAGGCCCAGACAGATTTGATCCCTCTTACAGTTCTGGAACAGATTCCACCATCCAGCCTTACAAAAGACGGCAGTAGTAGTTGTTTGCTGAGAACATGGATTTATTTATTCCACATAAATACTCCAAGTGGAGAGAAGTAGATTGAAAATTATAAAATACCCCCAAAACTTATGTGGTTCTGAATTAACCTTATCTTTGGATTTCCTTGTTAGCTAAACAAGTTCTTAACTGTTGACACAAACTGAGCCCTGGCAATTGTTATTAGTCCAGCACTTCCCCCTTCTATGAGTCTCGTGGTTTGTGTGTTTCCAGACATACCTGCAGGAGCCTTCTAATGGAGCTCAGGCTTTGCTCCTTCAAGGACCAGGCTGTTGAAGAGAAGATGCTGCCTGAATTCCTCAAACTTTGAAGTGCTCAAACTGGATTTAACCTTAGGGCTTCCTGGAATCAGGAACGAGATAATCCTGAAATCCCCAAATATGCATCAGGATGATAAGTTACATTTTCTCTCCATCTCCCAAAATAATTGTTTCTTTCTCAGTGTATAAAATTGCTCCTGATCCTCCAGGCTCTTTTCAGCAGTTACCCAGTTGAAATTATTACTGTCATCTGACACCAGCTCTGCAATTTTTATTAAACACACACAGAGGGATCCCCACTGCCCTTAAACTGGCAATGAGCCAGTGAACACATATGCCCTTTCTGAGGTGTTTAGCTTGTTATGTTATGCAGGAAAGAAACCCTGCAAAGCAGCCTCAGTAGTACCTGCTGTATTTTGGAGCCACCCTTTACCAGCTGACTCTAGAACTGGGGCAGGTCCACCAAGCTTTTGCTGCCAGTGCACCTAGTGAGGAAACCAGCAGTGGAAGAGTGAGGAATGTTCCTCTGCCTCCTGCAGGACTAGAAGGCTGCACAGGAAGACAGCTTCCAAGTATATCAGAAAAGAAAAGCTGCTCTTGTGGTGTGAGAGGAGGTGGTGTCTCTGCCCCCTTCCTGGAGACTTGCAGGACAGTACTTAGATTGCAAGGAGTACTGGAGCCTTAGACACCAGAGTGTTCTGTATTAGGACATGCTGCAGATTGCTTATGCCTGATGCAATGTGTTGTTAAGTGTTCTTTTAAGACAGGATGTTTCAGAGAACACTGCTTGAGTGAAGGGCTGGAGCAGATTGTATTTCTACTTTGTGACTTAGGGCAAGATGTATTTGGTAATACGTTTTAGTATTTCTGGACAAATGAGTCAACAAATCCAAGTTTAACTTCAGCCAATTTCTCCCCTTAGTTCCTGTATAAATACATATATAATAGTCACACAGAGCATTTTAATGCTGAGTTTAACATAAAGGGCTCTAAATCTCCTTAGGCTAGTCAGTGAAGAAGTGATGGACTCACAGCATTTTCTTGTTCTAGTCAGGAAAATTCACTGGAAATGGAGGATGAATCTGGATAAACTTTCAAAAGATATGTAGAAATATCCAACTCTTTATCATATGACTGAAATCTCAGAACACTTTGTCCATGCAATATTAATAAAATAGGTATTAAAGGGGAGTAGAAGAATTATATTAAGTAGCTTCTGGAACAAGACCATCTTTGTTTTCACAAAATTGTTCTGAAGTTTAGTCTAATAGGACTAGAGGAAAATGCCACAAATGATGGATGGAAAGGGACCACCTGCTCTTATTTTGCCTTTGTAAGTTTCCTGCAAACCTTAAATGGCATCTTAAAAGGCCTGATCCTGTTGAATTCTGCTGTGATTTCAGGTAACTTTGGTCTTAGTGACAAGTAGAAAATCCTAAAGAGTCATGTGTCCTTGTATCAGTGTTTCATTTATAACTCTCTATAGTTAAACAAAATACTCTTAGAGTGATCTTCAAAGCAGACTTTGAAAGGGTAAGTCCCTTCATCAGACCTAAAAGTAAGGGCCCAAATAATTCCTCCAAGCAGAAAATGACTGAGTATTATTCTTTTCCACTGCTCTAGATACAAGTCCTATAGTCCTGACTGCCTACATAGTGTTCTGGACCTGTTTTATGTGCCTTCCTCCTCTGTAGGAAGCATCACATCTTAATCTGCAGCCCTGTCAGTTTGTCAGGAGTGAAGTCCTGATTAGACATGGTTTTTGACAGAAGGGAGCAATAGAGTGTGAGGAGAATGAGGAGACCACAGGGACACAGCAGATGCAGGACTTTGAGCAGCCTCATTTAGGGTTCTATTGGCAGACACTGGACAGAGCTGGATTTCCTGAAAAGGAGCATATTAAGGAATTGTTTATTGCAGTAAAAACTCACTTCATTACATACAAAGCAAACAGAAAGTTATGTTGTCATGCCAAAATGTATATCCTTTTTATTAAAAAAACAATCCCCAAATCAGAACAAAACACCCAACACCCCCCCTCCAAAAACCCAGGTAACACCCCAGAAGACTGATTTTTCCTCAAAAAAACCCCCCTAGGAACCAAAAATTAATTAAGGATTCTTCTCTTTATGAACATTTATGTAAATATTCTCATCATAAGCTTTGTATCCAGCCATTTAGTTAACAGGATACATGAATGATTCATGGTAGCCCTATACATAATGCATAATTAAATCACAGACTGATGGAGTGGAATTTATTAATTGTGAAGACACATGTGTTACCATGATACTAATTTATTTCTTTCAATTTTATTGGCATATTGCTCGCTCATCTGTGATTGCCTGCTTTGTTGCATTACTCGAGAACAGTAACATGTTGTTAAAACAAATTATCTGGATGTTTGGATAGGCTGTTTGTTCACTGATGGGAACAATATGTATTTAGCAAAAAGATTTAATGTAAATTATTATACATGGGGTATTATCTTAGCACAGAACCATCACACCAAAGCTGCTCTGATGAGCCATATTAATTTCTGATGTGAGTAAAAATATGTTAGAAAAATAACAGCAGGGACTCTGGCATGAAGAAAAAGTGGAAGTTCACAGAAAATGAGCTTGGCAAAATTACATGGTAACTTTTTATATATTTTTATGAATCCTTGCAATATTAGACTGTAAAATTTAACAGGTATTTTACCTCGCTCTTAGAATTTGTCTTCCTGCCTCAGGCTTTTGTCTGTGATTCCTGTTATGTCTTGATGGGATCTTTGGAAAGAGATTTTTGTTTGTGCTGGATGAGAATTTCACGTCGTACCAAAGGAATTTGATTTCTAGTGTGGATATATTGTGGTATTTTTTTGAATGTTAGTATTTGAATGGAAATTAGGGAAATTGTTTTAAGGACCTTCTTTTTCTGTGTCTCTGTACATATGCCAGATCAATCGGAAATCGAAATGATGGCATTTAAAACTCAAGTAACTGTTTTGCTGTGAATTTGATGAAAGGAGTCAAGTGTCTCACTTGGAAAAGAGGCCATATTTTTATATACTTCAGGTTTTTAGCTTTTTTGTGAGTCAGATGATTATAATCATAGTGCTGAAAGGCAAGGGCTTTTTCTTTTGAAAATCTCTGAGGGTCCAAGGCATAGTAACAAGTGGAAAGGAAAATATAGACTCTATTAGGAAAATTTGAGTAGAACAGGCATGTAGTTTTCTTCAGAAAATATTGGTCAAATAGGTACTTCGTGGAGTATCTCAGGTATGCCTGAGCCCTTAAATCAAGCTACTGTCAGGAGCAATCTGTGATGAGCCCAAGTGATTGTATTTCCACTTCTGCGTGGTGGAGAGCAGTAGTGCCTATAGAAAATTCTCTATCTTTGTAGCTAGAAGCTAATATTAGGCTAAATATCATTAACTGTCTTATTTCTCCTGTCATCTAAAGTGGGAAATAAAGCCAGAAGGGACACTTAAGCATCTCATTTCACCTGTTGTGCACCCCAGGCTGTTATTTTGTAATTCTGCCGTGGTGGCCAGTAGCAAGAGAAGGAGGATCTTCTAACTCTGGCATACCTTGGTCACTTTCTGTGCTGTCCTATCTGCTGTTCTGGGCTTAGAAAACACATCCTGCTTTTGTGCAGAAGACTCAGGTTGGGTCATCTTTTAAAATCACTCAAAAGCATTGATCCTGAACTTGCTTCAGTGAAAAAGTTTTTTCTGATTGATTCCTCTGGAAGACAGATGGTGAGTCCTCTGCTGAGAATTTACTTCACTGGGTAGACAGAGCAACCAGATTTGCACTGCAAGCAGAGGTGGAGTAGAGCTTGGTGGTTGATGCATGAAGCCCCATGTTTTCTGTTTTGCTGTAAGATTAGCTGCCTTCTTTCACATAAAATGATGCTGGAAAATATTGGAGGAAAAAATGCATCTGGAAAAAAAAATCATAACACATAATCAAGCAACATTTTGGAGTTTTTTCTGACAGTGGAGAGAAAGGAAGTTGGGGAGTTTTGGTTTTGCCATCTGCCAGGACCTCAGTGTTCTAGGTGCTGTTTTGACACACATTAAGAATCGGTCCTTACTCAAAAAATTTGCTATCTGGTGAGACAAGCAAAAGCAAGATATGATAAGTACTATCACTGCTCTTCAGAAACAGAGCAATTGAGTCGACAGATAGAGAACTAACTGAGACCCTGGCTTGAAAAAGGTTGAATGACTGACAGAGTCCCTCCAGGAATTAAACTGCAGAGCTGAGGAATGAACCCAGTTTCTACTGTAGGCTCTTGGCCATAAAACTGAAGGAAAAATGTTTAAGTTGAAGAAGAGACAAGAGCTGCAGAATCTTCTCAGTAGTGTCCTCTTTAATTTTAAATATATATGTAGCTTAAGAAAATTATATAATGCAACTATTGTTTCCTGACATATCAAAATTGTTCTAATCCTGACTCTAATTTTGTGACTTGAAACCACATTGTCTCAGAAAGAATACTGGTAAAATTTCAGCTTATTACAAACTAGTTTATACGTAAGATTTTCATACACAATTTTTTAAGAGCTTCTTTTTTTATGAGTAAGCTGATTTCTTGTTTGCCTGAGGTTCAGAGCAAGATCATCTCAAAGTTTATCAGCATGTGCCTCTTCACTAATACTGCAAGAAGTAGCTCTTACTGTACTGGATCTGTATCTATCAGATAAAATATAGTATCTGTAGTACATTGGTTGTCCTGAACAACAGAGGAAAAGTTACTATTGCAGAACTATCAGAAGATAAATATTTTCTGCTTTGAAATTAATCAAGTCGTTTTCTCTCAAGCTTTATCTTTTGCTTTTTGCTTTTCTTGCAGGAGTATCGTTGGTCTCTCAGTATCTTATTCATGACAAACTACACTTGAATTAACTTAAAGAATTTAATTTCCCCCCCACTCTCCTGCCCAGGGCTTAAGGACTAGATCCTTGATTCCTGCAAGCACGTCTTGTTCCCATTAGATGTGTCTGTTCTATTAAATTGGCACTCCAGCATTTTCAGAGAACTACTTATTTTAGGAATGTTGAGATGAAATTTTGAGCTGTTAAACTTGAGGCTTTTTCCAGCATCATGTTTCCAGGTTTCCTGATCAGGTAAATTGAAATGTTGGTGTTAGCTGCGATGCTGAGGGAACTTCTCAGCTAAAGACAGCTGGATGCAGAAATAAAATACTCAGGTTGTAGAAGCTCTATCAATGGGGCTTTTCTGGGTTGGGCTTGTTCCTTAAATTATTTTTGTCCTTTAACAATTTTTCACACAAAAGGCCCTGCAACAAGAGGCCATGTAGGTGTAAATGCTCTGCTCCAGGAGCATCCTGAGGTCATTTGCAATGATTTTACCTGATACTGTACAGACTGTTCACACAGGGATTTTTGTCATCAAACCTATGACATTTTGGGCTGGTTGGCTTCTGCCCTTGCATGCTTTATAAAGCTGATGGGTTTTGGAGAAGGTTCTAAAAGCAATTTCAGACTCTATTGTTTGGACACGCAGCCCTAGAGAGTAGCATGATAAGGAAGGAAAATCTCCACCTGTTCCTGAAGACTTGGCCTGAGAAACACCAGAGCAGAAATGGGGCCATTAGGAATAAATTCTGAGGAAAGGGTTAAATATTCTTCTGCCTTCCTATCATAGCAGTGTGACTATTAGAGTACTATTTCTGTGTGAGCTAGAAATTGGAAAGGTTTTATTCCAAGTGGAGTAAAACCAGCTATAACTCTTCAGTCAATTCTTCCAGCACCATATCCAGAAAGAAAGCTGTGGGATCTTCTTGAGTTCAGGCCTGGGCCTTGTCTGACTTTTAAATCTGCGTGTAGCTTCCTTCAAGTGCACAGGGTGACGCTGTGGTAAAAATGTATGGTTAGCAGTGTTCTCTTCTGAATGCCACTTGAAAATGTTCCAGCTGTTTGCCTACAGATCTGCTGTGTTATCTCTATTTTCCAACAGGTTGAGGAATACTGATGTGCTGAACAGTAGTGCATGGAAAGGCAGCATGATGGCCTCTCATGCTGGATACAATTTTACCTCTAGTTGTGGAAAGGACTTTGCCACATCCACAGTTATCTTTGCATTCAAATGGCTAAATTAACAACCCTGATCTAAAGGGTAAGCTTTGATCATGACCTCACTGTACTTGTTCTGGTTGTGCTATGGCTGGACTAGAATCTCTGTTCCAAAGATCTGTGAACTTGGGCTTGTTCATATTATCCCTTCTCTTTTGAGGCCCCAATTTCTAAATTATATTTCTAAATAATTCTAGATGTTCATATTAAAAAAAAAAAAGAAAATCTGAATTTGTTTCTTTCTAACCTGTTTTTTGAGATGGGAGCACAAAAGTCTGATGTGAACCTCATCCAAAATGGTTGACTGTAGTTTATCTTTTATGCAGTTAGCCACAGCAGCTGCTGGAGATATGTGAATGCAACACATCTTTAATAAATGAGATGGTACTTGCTTTGACTACTAGTACAGGAGATGGTTTAGCCTGAGGCAAACCTACAGGCTATAGATATTTCAGCTGGCCATGTACAGTTTTTGCTCTAACTTGAAGCCATGAAAATAATAGATCATAGTCTTTAAATAGATATTTGGGGACAAGGCTGAAAAAGAAAGAAAGAATCTAGATAATGTGTTGCAATAGTTGATTAAATTACTGAGAGGGGGAAAAGGGGGTTGTCCACCTTATCTTTAGTATGAATAAAGAAGCCAGTTGAAGAATATAGTTTTTTGGGGGCAAGATGTCACACCAGGCTACTTAATTGCAAAGCTGCCAAAGATAAATAAACCCCAGCCTCAGATTCTGCAGCAATGGAAATACCATTGCAGGAGGAAGAGTAATAGAAGGAGACTGATGAAAATATGGGGTAGTTAAAGCAGATGATGCAGATTTGATGTATGAACACTGTTGAAGCTAGGTGTTACAGTTATTGAAGAGGACTAATATCAGCAGTTTTTAGCCTCACCCAAAGTGAATTCTCAGCAGGATTCCCAGCAGATTTCTCCCCTGGAAGTGAAGAGGAATTGTTGAGTAAGAGAGGGAGAAGAGGGACTGACTAATTATGCTTTAAAAGCAGATAGGAAGAAAACAACAAGGAAAAAGTCAGCAAATTAGAACACATTTATTTACTTTTCTTTCTCTTTCTGTGCCATACAGACAAGATTGGGTTTTGTTTTTGTTTTTTTTTCTCTTTTTTTTTTTTCTTTTCCCGTCTCCATAGTGTTGCTTAAAAGATGATGAAGATCATATGACATGACAGCTTTTAATATGGAGCTGTAATGAAACTGCTGGATAACCCTAAGTTTTCTTAGGGAAAAAGATCTGATTAATGAGAGCCTTAATGTACCACCCTTCATATAAAATAAAGTAAGGGACTGCCTTTTTAAAAACAGCCAATGTATATAGCTGCAGTCAACATCTTAATAAATGTAGGGAATTGGACATTTATTGTGCAGGCTTTTGAGCAACTATACATAGCTTTCTTGGTTCAGAGAGTTGTGTTTTTTCATGTTAATAAGAATTAGTGCAAAGTTTGAAACTTCCTGTTTGTACACTAGGTGGGGTTTTTCCTGGAGTGTATAGTTTGCGATATGCTGCACTCATTCCTACCTCACTGTCCCTGTATTTCAGGATTGCCAAAATCAGGTCATTTGTCATCCTGACACTCAGCATCTGTTCTGCCATATAACCGGTAAAAGAGGGCATTGCTAATGCATTTGCAGGCAGTGTTGCAGCTCATGGGGTGGAGCACGTAGAGATGAGTACTGGTGCCCATCTCTGGATGGGTTAGGAGGGTCTCAGGCACACATACTGCCTCTCACAGAGAGAGGGGATTGGCAGCCAGCATGAAACTGGGTAGCAAAGCAAGAAAATAGTGTCTGGACAGCACTAACTATCTCCAGACTAGTGCAAAGATTTAAATGAAGCTCAGATGTAGCAGTTACTGAAACTTAACACCTCTGGATGACTGTTTCACTCAGTGTTGAGAGCTTAGTATCTCTGGTGCAGATATCCACATCTTTGAATCTACTGCTGCCTTTTGGCATTTAGGATGGGTGGGAGAGATGTAACATGATCTTTCTTTTGTTTTGATCTTGCAGCACAAAGTGGGTGTAGGGTTGCATGAACTTATTTTTGAGATGCAGATAGCCTAGGGAACGCTCAGGAGAAAAGCTTTTTACACAAGTGTTTTTGCACATATAGAGTAACTCTTACCCAACTGTGTGTGTTACCTAAGAAAATATATATGGGCAGGCATAATCACTCATAAAAGTATCTCATAAAAGTCCTCTGTGTATGTCCATGTTATGTTTACACAATACAAAGTTTAGTGGCAGCACTGGTTTATTGGATTTTCAGCCCCATGTCACTTATTTTGCTGCACTCATGATTCAGTGCTGCCTTAGCCGTAGTTTTAGCTGTAGGACCACTTGAGCTGGATTAATAGACCCAGCTGAGAAACATGGACTCTGAGCCCAGCGTTGAGCTGGGTCAGCTTCCTTTCCAGGCTGCAGAGTAGGCAATGGTTAAAATCAGTTGGCTTAGAAAAATACGTTTAACCCAGGCAAATAAATTTGTTTGAAGTTGTTTAAGAAAATGATTTCACAAGCAATTGCACCAGCAGACCTGAGAGAACATATCTGTGAGGGCAGGTATGGGTTGGTCACAAATATCTGGGACAACCTGGAAGTGGCAAACCCCAGAACAGGACACCTGACTGCTTTATTGCAGGAAAAGAAAAGGGAGAGAAAACACAAAGGCTCTTTATGAAAATCAAAACTTTGTGTTTGTAGTGAAGTTTCCTGGAATGTGAGATGCTATCATCTATTTGAAATTCAGGATCAAATCTGTTGCATCTCTGAGCAGTATTGATTTGCCAAGTGGAGTGTGTCTCCCTTAGGGATTACTTCCCCAATTTAGGCTTCAATTGGTGAAATCTCAGAAGAAAAGCCTTGCTTCCCCTTATAAACCATTCTCACCAGATGTCTTGTAAATTTTTTCCTTTATTCCTTTGAAATGACTGGGCTTTGACCTTAGCTTTCCTAATGTTATTTAGCCCACATGGAATATCTATAAAAATAAGAGCTGCAAACTCTATTAAGAAAAGCACATATGACCTCTGCTTGTAATAACAGAATGCAATTAATGTCAGGCTTCTTTTGATGATAAATTGGGGGGTAACAAATGGATTTTGCTTTTTCAAACACACTAGTATGAAGGGAAAAGGGAAAATGAGCTTTAAACTACTTACTGAGATTTTAAAAGTCCTCTTTTCCCCACCCCAGACCTGAATCAATCAATACAACTGAATATTTAGCAGATTTGCACATTCTAAACAACAAAAAAAAACAACAAACCAATAAATAAACAAAAAAAGAAAGCTTTCTAAAGGCAATTTTAAATGTAGGGCTGTTACAAACTAGGAACAAGTTCCACTTGTGAAGCTGCTTAGTAATTGTGGCTGTTGCACCAGTTCCATGGGGACATGACGAAGATCCTGGTGGTTCAGAGGTCTTCAGAGGCACATTGAAAACATTTGCACCCACTGTCTAGCATTTAAATGTCATGGCTTCTCCTCTATGTCTATCCACAAAATTACTGTCAGCCACTAGGTCAGAGAGCCTTGCTCATCAGTTTAAGCTGCATCTGCTTATATTTTCAAAAGGAAATAGCTCTGTTCAGTTCAAGGTAGTTATTTGTTAATAAAGTGTTTCAGAAGATCAAGATGACCTAGGTGAGTTTAAAACACAAGCAGCAAGTTTGGCAAAGAGCAGGTGGAAGATGCCCAAGGGAAAATGAAGTGCCAGGGCTACAACTGTAGAAGAATGCAATTGCCTAGGCTGACTGGATATAACTGCCTTGCCTTCAGGCATCACTGAAGGATTACTTCCTTTCTCTCATGCTTCAAGTCTGTGTGGAAAACCTTCCTCATGAAATTTGATTAAGTTACTTAAGACTGGAGAGAAGTTTTAGGGGCTTTTCATCCCTAATAGCCAAATACGAATAATTCCCTGCTCTAGTAAGTACTTGCCCTTTCCTCCTCCTGTCTCACAAGTAGGAGACCATGGATAATAACTCTCTGGTGTAAGTTGCCAGAGGTTCCTGCAAGGGCCGTGTATTCTCTCATCCAAGGGGCAGATGGCACTGGAATGCATTTGGAGCAGGTGGCTGCTTACAGCAGAGAAATGCTCACTGACTGTGGCGCACAAGCAGCTGAGCTAGTTTCCTAGTTTGCTTAGGGCAGCAAATTGCTAGAACTAGTTTACCTGCAGTTAAAAGAAGCAGAGAGAACATTTAGTTTCTGTATGCAGTTTTCAGTATAGTAACTTAATTTCAAAGAAATCTGTGGTAAAGCAAAGAGGAAGCCACAAAGATCAAGGCAGATTACGTGTGTACCAACCATGTAGATGGAGTAATTTGTCTTTTTCTCCTTGTTCAACACCCCCCCCCACCCAGCAAACCAAAACAACAAAGCCCCTTCCAACCCCACCACCAACTTAAAAATGGGGCTGTACTAATCTGCAGCTGTGTCAATCATTCTTAAAAGTGATGTGTATCCTGAAAGGGAACATAGAGTACTATGGAGAACTGCTAGAGCTATCATGGACCAGTTTTGCTTGTGTGATAGAGTTTGACAAAATACTTGTCCTGCTGACAGGAAAGAATCCTTGGGCATAATTTTTGTACCAGGGTTTGCTCTAGGGACAAGATTTTGGTCTGTGACTTTGCTCATCCAGGAGCGGCCATCAAAAGCCATATGATGTGGTCCAATGTCAGTGTCCCTTTTGCCAGAACACTGAACTCACTGAATATTGTGAGGAGGTATATTTGGTTTTGTGGCACAGTTTTGATAGTGCATGTCAGGGGTCGTGCCTGGTGTCTGTGAGAAGGTATTATAAGCTTCCTCTGTGTCTGACGGATCCATTGCCAGCTACTGGCCAAGGTTGAGCCCATCAGAGGTGGTGGTAGCACCTCTGGGGTAAAGTAGTTAAGAAAAGGGAAAAGTTGCTCTGTGCAGCAGCAGTAGCAGCCAGTGAGAGGAGTGATGTGAGAGGAACAAGTCTGTAGACATCAGGGCCCACGCACAAGGAGGGGCAGGAGGGGCCCCAGCTACTGTGGCAGAGATTCCCCCGCAGCCCCAGGTGAAGACCATGCTGAGGCAGCTGTGCCCCCCAGCCTGTGGATGTCCATGGTGGAGCAGACGTGCACCTGCAGCCCCTGGAGAACCCCACAGTGGAGCAGGTGGGTGTGTGCAAAGCAGGCTGTGGCCCCGAGGGAAGCCTGTGCTGCAGCAGCCTCCTGGCAGGGCCTGTGGGCTATTGGGGAGGAGCCCAGGCTGGAGCGGCTTTGCTGGCAGGACTTGGGAGCCCACAGGGAACCCCTCTGTTCCTGAAGGACTGCGCTCCCTGGAAGGGACCCACGCCAGAGCAGTTCATGACCTGCAGGCTGTGGGAAGGATTCACCTTGGAGAAGTTTGTAGAGGACTGGCTCAAGTGAGGGAACCCCACGCTGGAGCAGGGGAGGAGTGTGAGGAGTCCTCCCATGAGGAGGAGGGAGCAGCAGAGGCGATGTGTGATGCACTGACTGCAACCCCCTTTCCTGTTTCCTTGTGCTGCTGGGAGGAAGGGTGTGGAAGGGTGTGTGTGTAGAGAATTAGCAGTAAAATTAAACCTGAGAAGAAGGGAGCAAGGGGGTGAAGTTTTTAAAGTTTTCCTTTTTGTTATCCCACTCTGATTTGATTGTCAATAACTTAATTATTTGACAAACTGAATTTGTTTTGCCCGTGACAGTAATGGCTGAGTGATCTCTCCCTGTCTTTATCTTGACCCTTTTTTTGTATTTTCTTCCCTCTGTCCAGATGAAGAGAGGTAGCTTTGGCTGGATGTCAGGTGACCACCAAGGTCAACCTACTGCAGAAAGTGACATTTTTTCCATATCATTCTTGTGACAGTTTGGTGGAGGAATGCAGTGGATATGCTGGATGAAAGAAATTTCACTCTCAGACTACTGTTTACCTTATTGTTTTGTATTTATGCCAACGTCACTGAAGAAAGAAGCTACTTTGACTTTTTTCTTGAGTTGGAAATTGTTTCCAATCCTGTAACAAAGTTCAAAATCACATGGAAAAAGAGCGCAGAGACAACAACTCTGTTAGAGTTTAAAAGAGACTAAAGTATAGGAGGTTATCAAGGAAAGGAGGACTTCTCTTTCTGTATGATGATTTTGAAGTAGGTGTATTTGGAACATTCCTTCACTGTAGTTTAGATCACTGCTGCCACCATGTGGAATAGTTCCCTCTAACTCTTCACGAGGTCTTAACCTTGCACTTGCCCTTAATCACCTGCTAGTTGATAGGAAGGGACATTGGTTGGATTTTTAAATTGTCCTAATAACAAAAACCAACCTGCTGAATGCACCTCAGAGGAGCTGGCTTAAGGTGATGTCATTGATGCCTAATGTGCTGCTTGTCTAAGCATCTAAGCAGTCACATGGATCAAAGTGTAGGGGAAAATGCCTACTCTGTGCATGACAGTAATGACACATAAGCCTTAAGAAGAAGCATCAGCAATTTTCTGAGTTTATGAGGAATTTGCACGTACAAAATAATATACTTGGGCTAATGTAGCTGTTTTTGATGCTTGTAGTTTTTCAGGAGCTTCTCTTTGACTAGGTACTGTAGATGACTTTGCATCTTCCTTTTTCTTCGTAAAGAGCGCCGTGTCAAAAAGGTGGTCACTTTCAGGTCAAAGCTGCTAAAAGATTCTTTGCTTAAGGTGTGTCTTAATGGAGGGCAGCATCTGTACAAAGAAGTGTGGTGTGGTGCTTTGGAGGAAGGATTTTTTTATCCTGAAGGCCGCTTGGTTGGTTAGCTGATGGATTATAAATGTGAGGGGGTTCCTTCAGTAGACAGTGACACTCTTGCTGTCTCACACAGCCTGTGCCACCGTGCTCCCAGGAAGGTGATTCACAGGCTGGTGGATCAAAAGGGGTATCATCAATGCCGTCAATATACTGTAGCTGGCAGCATTGAAATTGAATTTCTATTTTCATAAAACACATTTTAGCTGGCAAACTGACAATGTTTTTTCTTTATTGTGAAAGTAGTCTGCAGCAATGTCTGAATACACACTTTCAGGCAGAAGCTTCTCAATAACAGTTTTGGAAAAAGTTAATTTTCTCTTGACTTTGAAATTGAATGTGCCAGTGACACTGAGCAGTACAGCCATCTGAAACAGTCATTTATCAGCTTGCTCATGAGGGTGTGTTACTTGAGTATTTCCTTTATGAGATATCTTGTCTTCATAAGAGTATGAAATAATAATTAGGTGGAAAAGCTCTAGGTCTTTGTGTGGCTTTCTTTCTCCCTGTGGTACTCTCTAATTTCAGTCACTTGACAAATCATAGTCACAACATGTACCACTGCACCTCATTTAAATGTATTCCTGAAATGCATTTCTGCACTTGTGTTAGCAACTGAACTCACTGGGTACAGGTTTCAACAAAAGCATAGACAAGGCCTTTATTTTTCTCAGCTGACAAAATTGTAATGTGCTGCTTTGAAACTGCTGACTTGCAACATGTTCTGCCTGCGAGTCCCTTTCTTCCCTTATGCTTTTAGTACAAATTTTGTTCAAGACCAAAATCCTCTCTAGGCACAGAACAGATCCAAATCATCCAAATACTTGATGGTACTTCAGACCATCCCTGGAAAGAAGTAGAAGTAGAATGTAATTTCATTTCCAGTTCTGATTCTGGATTTTATCATTAAGGCATGGAGGTGCTGCTGTGTTTTGTCTGTGGATGCCCATGCATCAGGATCTAGTGAGTTAATGCCACGAAACCATTCTTTGTGGATGTATCTAGCTGACAAATAAGTTTGTTGCCCCTGAGGGTAGCTATAATGCTTTGAAAAAATATTTTTCTTCTCTCCTTGGCTGTAAGATTAAACATGGCATGAAAAGTCAGGAACACTTCATTTTAGAGATGTCAGAATGCTTTTATCGTGGAACACTTTAGCATCATGTAAGATTGTATATGCCGAAATTTTAATAAAATGTGATACAAAATTAAAAGTCAGAATGAAATACAGCCTAACAGACAAAACTAAGAAGTTAAATTAAATATTCCATCATAGAAATCAATATTGGAGAAGGTTTTGTTGTTGAGAAAATTGTATTTGTCATCTGAAAAGTAATTTTGCTGTCTAGTTGAAATCTTTTTTTAACAGGGTCTGGTTGTGAATTGCTAAATTTTGTGTTGAAGAATATGGATGCATTTCAAGGAAAGCATTGAAAAGCGTTTAGATGATAATGAATCTTCATCAGTTAGATAGTGAATTTAATTTGATATGCTGATGTAGAAAAGAATTGCTTTGTGTCTGGCATCAAATTTCTATCTTAAATATTCTTTGGGTCATGTTGTATTTATCACCAGGACAGATAAGTCTCATCTTCTTCAGGCTAGAATTTAGATACAATTATTTCACATTTGATAGATTTGCTTGGGCAGTGGACAAACCACAGCAGTGGAAGAAGCAGAGGTTTCCCTGCTTCCAAGACAAAAAACAACAAGTCACAGAATTACAACACTAGACTGAAGCCTGACAGGTACTGTCTTCAAGCAAGCTCGTCTCTGGATTTAAGTCTCCTTTTCACTTTGTTCTTTGTGCACAACTTTAAGGGTTTCTCTATCTTGCTTGCTATAAAAAAGGACCTACTAATGGGAATTTAAGATTCTTCTCTTCTTGATTAAAAACCTATAATACATGAATTTTTTAATGTAGTGAATTAACCAAGTTGTTCTGAAATATCATGAGCAACTTAAATTTCAGATACATCAGAGTACAAATTACTTCATAAACCATAAACAGAACAGAATTTAATAAAGGACAGTTACTGTTAGCAATTTATGCAATGGCAATATTTAGATAGTGAACAGTTTTTCCAGCTCCTACAATTAATATTGAAAATTCCTTCCATTTATTTGCGAGTGGGACCTACTTTATTCAGCTTGGAAACAACCAGTTAAATGTTTTTGAGAATTTAGAAGACCAGATGTGGAAAACAGGTGAGGAATCTTTTGCATTACCTATTCCCCACTCCCCACTTTTTTCACATTTGAGTAATTCTTGCAGTTTTTAAGGGTCCCAGAGGAACCCTGTCAATGTTTAAAACTCCAAGTACATGTAAAAGGTGTGTGAAGGATATAATATAAAAATAGTACCAGGTTCTGCTGGTTTCTCATAATGTTTTTTTATGAATTAGCCAGGAATTTGGCACCTTAGAAAATAGAAAAAATGTCAAGTCAAAGTTGCTTTACTATCTAGTGTGGATTGCAAGTTCCTGAGTTGCTCCAGAGTCAATGTGTGTCATGTTTGGAGCCCTGTTTAGGTCGCTGTTTTTTGCTTAAGGGATAAAATTTCAAAGCCAGTACAGGGGACTTGCACATCCAACTTCCAATTCCTTCTATTATTTTGGAAATCCTCTGTCAATGTCCTTTGAAGTTTTCATTTGTTTGAGCATTCTCTTAATGGTAACATGGCACTGTTTCTTCCTGCAGTCTTTGCTCCCACCTGGTTTCCACTGAAGTCAAGTAGACCATTCAGTAGGTGACTGGTTTGGTTCTCTATGTGAGGGGTTTTTTTAATAACTGCTGCAAAAATAATGCAACTGACACTTGCCAAACTTTTTGCTTACCTGCACATGGGTTGATGAATGTTACTCTAGATCACAGAAATGCCAATGTTCCAGTCATTATGGTTTAGCTGATTATTTTGATACTGTTCAGTTCACTGGATAGTGTAAGACATCTTTCTTTCAACTAGTTTTTGGTTGATTTGGTTGGAACTCCCAGTGATGACATGGCTTTTAACCAAAAGTAATGTTTTTTCTGGGTCTCAGTTCTGAATCATATCCATTTAGATGACTGGTTTCATTAGCATCTTCCAATGCAAACAGTAGATTTGGGTTTCATTCAAAAAGTCATGTCCTGAAGTGGAATATATTATAGGACCAACATTCTCCACAAAGTCAACCCCAAGAATGAAAATATTTATACTTGGCAAGAATACCAAAGTTTGTTTGTGTTACCTTGTCCTGTAGCATTGGGTCAGGAGCCATCTATTTTACAGCTTTGCACCAGCGTGTATTGTTTAATGAAAGAAAAATCAACCTCCTAGGAACATTGAAAAATATTGGCTTATTGCCTTGATAAAGTGAATGGTGACCCACTAGTAATGAATATCTTACTGAACTATCTTGTGCAATAAAGCACAATTGTCTGCACATCTTAAATACTACCTTAGATAGAGACCTACATTAGCATCTGTGCTAATACAACAGCTTGTATTGTTAAGTTCTGTAGCAATCCCTGTTGCAGTGAAATTTGTAGCCTGGTTGGATGTCAGGTTGTCTGGCATAAATTAGTCCAGGGAATCTGTGCTTAGCACTTGATTGCTGTATCTCATTTCCAGATATTTTGGATAAGAAACAACGTTTGGCTGCTGAGAAATATTTACACTCATAAACTAGGAACCTTTTCCTTTCTTGTTTGAAGCTTCTCATTGAAGTTTCTGGCTGTGATTCTGTGTCATTCCCATTGCCACAAATGACGCTGTACGCTCCATTGCTCAACTGTTCATGTTTATATCATGCAAGTAAAGGCCTGTTTGACTGAAGGTCTTTTTGATATTTGGAAGTATTTCATTCCCTCATCAATGTTAGCTGTAATATCACACTGCTGAGAAGCTTTAAGTTGAATCTAATCAGACAATAGACAAGGCCCTCTGTCTGTTCTTATAAATAAATTGCCAGACTGAAGAGGACTATAAAGTCATGGGGTGAGCAGGAAAGTTGTTGATTAACTTTTGATTCATGAAAATTTTTTTTCTCACTACTGATAAAGCCCATGTTATAAAAGCTATCTACCTACATAGTATTATTTTATTCTCTCATAGTATTATTTATTCTTTTTGTTCTCATTTATCATATTGGCAGTACTTCCCAGGAGTAATGAGTTATTTTTTGAGATGTTAAACCTAAATGGCTAAATAAGCTAAAAAAAAAAATAGAATTGAACAAATAGCATTGTTTCTGACACTGCTTCTTAATCCTTTAAGAGCTTTCCTCTGTAGGAACCCAGGGAATTCTTCCTGTTTCAAGACAGAGTAGAACTGTGTCAAATAAGCAATCACTTTCAGATTTTTATACCCTGCAGCTCATCATTTGATTCATAACTTTTTATCTTGTAACAGAAGTTATAAGTCAGGTTATATTCATGAGGTACTGCCCTCAACAGCATTATCACTGGACAACCTTTTATTTAAAATAAAGTAAGGACCTTTTCCCCCTAAGATTTCCTTTTCCTTCAAGGAGAAGTTCCTTGTTTGTTATAAATTGTACTGCTCAGGAAAATTTTGTCTCAGGACACTTCATGTGCCGCAGAAATAAATAAAGATAGGTAGAGAAGTATTGCTTCATCTGAATTAATGTAGGAATATACACTTTGCTAGCAGCAAAAAATATCCTTCTTTCTCATCTGAAAACTCAGTAAAACATTCTTCTTTACTCAATTTCAGTGTTATCAAAACATACCAAAACTCTTGGAAAAGTTAGTCTGGTATTCTACTCCAACTGGTAAGTAAAGCAGTTGTTTCTCAGTGGCATCCATTGAAGTATTTTTGAACACAAGCTAAAGGGGTGGAGGGGAGGTGGTAGCTCAGCTGGGCTCATCACATGCCTCTACTGAATAGTGCTGTATGTCCCTGATGTGGATCTTTTCCACCTGCCCAGAGGGGACAATGGCAATGTACCGGAGCTTTACCTTAGGTACCTGGCTTGCTCAGTGGGACCTTAATTTGTATTTATTAGTAATTAGGAGGGGATAGGGGCTTGGAGGAGCAAACTCAGCTTGGGATGAGTTTTCAGAGTTGGTGGCTGGGAGAAAAAATATTTTTCCTCTCTTTTTAAATTCATTATATTTGATCTGAAGTTACTGAAAGACATGAACTATGGAACCTCACATCAGTGTTTTTACAGTAACTCTGCAGAGGAGACCAATGTGGCAGATCATGAAAGGAAGCAATGTTGCTCATATCCTGCACAGGGCTTTAAAAATACATCCATGGTTCTAAGGGCTGCTCCGTGGTTTCCTGAAGATAAATATTTTTCAGTTCAAGTAGATTTATGCCTGAACAGCCAATATACTGAAGGGTGGATTCTAATCTAAGCTTCACCTACTGCAAATCTAGAGTAACCCAGGAGTCACTGGATTTTTCCCTGTCTATGACATGGCTATTATATCTTTATCTGACTATTAAATCACACATTTATGTTGTTGTCCCCTTTTGAAGGGGAATTTAATGACTGTTTTCTTTTACACTCCTTAGTTTGGGATATTAAGTTGATTAGGATAATCACAACTTGCAGTCTTCAATTGCCTGACAGTTTAATTTCTTTCTCTGACTTGTCCTCCTCTAAAAGTGGGGGTTTGGGTGTGTTTTAAAAAGAATTTTAGTTGCTGTACAAGATTTAGTTACTATTTTCTAGTCTCATGTGAAGCATTCTACTCCCTTTCATTTTTTTCCACTTCTATCACTTAGAATGCTTCTTTTGCACGTATCTGTTTTACGGTTTTTTATTTATTTGCTGGTTAACTTGTGTTGATTTCTTATTCAAATCTTGGTATTTTTGACTATTCAAGTAGGATATCTCTTATTCAGTGTTATTTGTATATTTATCTGCAAGCTTTACGAAAAATTATTTTGGGAAATTCATTGGAATTAATTTGGTTTGCTACATGCTTTGTGTTTTTATGTATTCAGTCTGTAATGGATCAACTATTTTCCAGTTAAAACATGTGGAATGGACATGTTTATATCAGTCATTTTCCTTTTGTGGTTTTTGTTTTTCTGGATAGAGTAGAAGGTGTGGAGAGCTGGGCAAGTGGTAAAGTAAAAAACATAATTGTGGTCACAGAACCTTTCCATAAGTGAAACTCGATTAAATTGGGTTCTTTTGCTGCTGGAAGTACGAGCCAACCCCTCCCTCCCCCCCTTGAACCACTGATGACAGAGCTCAGCATCAACCTCTGGAGAAATTTTGTTTTTGTGACAGGCAGCAGTAGACTATAAATGTGAGTGGCTGGCTGCTGTCATTGGCAGCTATTTTTACATATCTATATTATATTTATAACAGTTCAACAATATGTTTTTTATAGTTACTTTGACTCTCTTTTCTAAATCTATATAATATTTCAAAATTGCTTTGTTATATGGTCTAATGACCAGATATTAATTCAACTGTGAAATTCTATGGTCAAATAGTTCTCTTTTTATACCAAGCCAAAACCAGTCAAGTTTTATCACAACTTTCTTCTGCACCCTGAACCTCTCATCACTGTCTGCCTTGTACACTGAATCCTTGGGCACCTCCCAGGAAGCTGCTGTCATATTTCGGACATGGTGAGAGTCACTGTGAAGGAATTCCAAATTCTGAATTCCTTGAATTGATGAATGCAATCAGTCATCATGTTTGGCTCAGATGTCAGGAAATCTGGCTTTCTGTGGTGAGTATATTTAGCCGTTTTGCTTTTCATCCAATTTTTTCTTGGGGAAAAGAGAAAGTGACTTTCAAGTGACTTTCTTGAGATCATTCATTTAGAGTCCTGTCAATTTGAAAGCATGTTACCACACACTCCTCTTTGCTATAATAATTTCCAGGAGTGGTGTTTCTAACAGGTTACAGATAAGGATGGCAGCAGTGCTAAATGTGGCATAATTTGAATATTCAGAACTTCAGAATAAATTTTTATAAGATTCTTATTTAAATGGTGACAGAACAGTTCTGATGTAGCTCATATGGAACATATGGAGAACTGTCTAAAACCTGACAACCCACCCATTTCCAGACCAATGTTCAAAACACCCCCAATCCTTTGTTTTTCTAGAGCACAATGCTAAATTTAGAACTAGGTATTCTCAGTGTTTAGTCAAGAATCTGAATAAACTATGGAAATTTGCTGTCTTATTTTTTACTTTTGTTTTTTCAACAACACTTGTTTCAGTATGTTGTTCAATTTATCTTGTCACTTATAAGGAATGTTTTTTGGATTCCTGAAACTTACTGGATGGTGGAATTTCTATCTGTTCACCTACAGTCTTAATTTATTACTGGTATTCTCTGATACCCAATTTAGTGCTTCAGTTTCAGCAGGCTCCATCCTGCTAATCTCTTACTCCCATCTTGTGAACTTTTTTGTTTAATTTGTTTTTAATTAAAAATTGTGGATTTTTTTCAGTTAACACTTAAAATGCAACTTTTTAGACATTTACATTAACAGTTATCTTCAAGTCTCTCTTCCATCTACTTTATCATATTGTTTTAAAACAGACCCTCACCTTTTTCCTGTGATTTCACCTATCTGTGACACTCCCTTTTAGTCTGGAAGTAGTTTCCTTCCACTCTGACTTAATTTCATTTTCTTTATCAGCCTTTTGTAGTACTCTAGTATGAATCTTTTGGATTATTTTTAACTTGCATTAGTTTCATTTCACTCAAAATCATTGAAGGAAATAATTACAAGTGAATTTAGCTGTTAGCATCCAGACTGGAGTTCAGATTAGCATTGCTGTTTCATGCTACTGCTACAGCTTTTCTGAAAGCCTTGTTTCTGTGGCTGGAGTTACTGGGACTCCTCACAAGGCTCAGGTGTTCAGTGAAGATAGGATGGCAGTTCAGTTTACAACCCCTAAAACATAAGGTTTGGGCCTTTGGTGTTCTCCACCTGCCTGATGGCATTCCCACAGAACTGGACAGCTCCTGACCCATTTCTTTAGTGAACTCAGAAATCAGTTGAATGCTAGCATAAAAACCAAACAAATCCCCACCCCCAGTACCAAAGAAGAAAAACAAATAAAAAATGGTAATCCTCAAACTCATGATTGCTGCAGAGGAGAATGTGGTAGAATTTTGCAGCAAGTCTGCTGCATGCTTCTCTAGTTGCACCGAATCATCTGTCTTTGGAGTCCATATCAGCATGCTGTGAGTCCTGTCATGGAGGATTAGGAAAAAGCCCTTCCAGGAGGGATTACATGCATTCCTGAGCCACTGCACAGAGAAGTTAATTAGAGTTGGGGGGAGGAAGGCAAGAATGAGATGAAGACTGTATTAGCCATCTAATTTGGAAGAAAACTGTTGTATCAAATCATGATTATTGCAATCATTGCACCCTTGATGAACCTTCAGTAAGAGATGAGTATTCGTCAGACTGCATAAATAAGAGAGAAGAAAAAAATTTGCATGAGGTCATATAATCTGTCCCCTGAGGCCAGTCCCCTGGAGTACAGCTTCTAATGCTTGTCCAATCTGTTTCTAAACAC
Organism: Parus major; assembly: GCF_001522545.3. Classification (NCBI taxonomy): domain Eukaryota; kingdom Metazoa; phylum Chordata; class Aves; order Passeriformes; family Paridae; genus Parus; species Parus major. Next base: position 10,097,475 of record NC_031775.1, on the reverse strand, counting down.
CTCACATGATGAGGCTTACTTCTCCGTGGGTAGCTCACAGGGGAATAATGTAGGAGTGACTGGGCAAAAAATAAAGCACTGTAGCATTCTTATAATTCAGTGGCTTCGAGTGCCTGTGTTGAGTGTTTGAGCTTGCCTAGTGTAGACCAGGACAGACTGAGGAAAGTGGTGTGTGTCCTGCTGTGGAGTCTTCTCTGAGGCCAGCCTCCTCCTTGCTGTGTGAGGTACAGGAGTTACACCTACTATGGCCTTCCAGCTGCCAGTCAGTCCTCACTCTGCCCTCATCCTTTCTACCTCTATACTCTAAATACTTTGAATTCATTCTTTTGAATGCTGTGTTGCTGTTTAGGAAATATGCATGTGGTTGGAGTGCTGAGTCAGTGAAAACAATGAGATTTTTTCCCGTGGTTCTAGTAGGGGTAGCACCAAGGTAATGCTGCATAGAAATGATGGGCTGCTGATCTACAGCAACTGAGTTGAAACATCTTCCCTCTCTTGCTACTGGAGCCAAAAGAGAGAGGCTGTGAAATGTGCAAGACATTTACATAGTTTTTTGTTAGGTATGGCATAAATGGCTAAATAATGATGTATCCAGGGGACTTGTTCTGTTTCTAGCAAACATTTTAATTTAAAGCACTTTCACCTTTTGATTCACATTCTTTTGTAAGCTCTTCCAGCCAAACCACAGATGCATCTGAGCAGAAGCCTAGAAATCAGAGCTGTCATTTTGCCCACATGGTTGTCAGTTCTTTGCAATAGGGAATATTTTATCAATGCTGTTGCAGGGACTGATGCAATTCTTGGCACCTTTTGGAGGCTGTTGCACATCAAGATTAAGAGGTGGTGGGAGTGGAGAATGGGCATTCAATGGTATCTTGATAATGTAAAAAAATATAGTGGTAGCCTAGCAAAGGCTCAAAGTACAATGGATTACTCACAAGTTGTCTATTAAATCATCAACTTTCCTGGCTCATGCAACCAAAGCATTTTTTTCATAAGTGATGTACTTGTACTACTCCATCTCTTGACACCATGAGCTAGTCAGAGTAAGGTCCCATGCTGCATTTTTGGCTCCTTATCCTGTGCCATCTGTTATTTTGGTGTATCGTTGAAAGGTTGGTGTTGCTATTGCACATGTGAGAGTAAAACAGAGAGACAGGGCGTGCTGTGTCAATATGAAATGCCAAAACATGGGCTGCATTTTAAATTAATTTTCAGTAGTTTGAAGCTAATGTTTTCTAAAAGGTTTCTGGATTTGAACAAAGTGCAAAAATGACACTTAATGGTTGACTTTCTGGGCAGAGATGACTTCTGAGAATCATTCAGCTATTGAAACACTTGCTTTTGTTCATTTTCCTTCCATCCTCATGTCAATCCAGCATTTTTCATGGAGTTGAGCTCTCGTATCTCATGGTCTCATTCAGTGCCTTTAGGTATTATTTCTAGCTCAAACTTTTTCCTTTTTTTTTTTTTTGTTGTTGTTTAGTTTTATTTTTGGATTGTTTTTTTCTCCCCACCTTTTTTGTTGCCTTTTTTTTTCCCCACCCACACTCCCTACTTCTCTTTCTTGTCATGGGATTTTGAGGTTCCCCAGTTCTACAGGCTGAATTTGAATGCCCAGAACATCAGCACTTTGGGACATCCAGGCTTATAAAGTGTATTTTCATGCAGTATGTATAGTTGGTCTTTCTGCATAATTCATGTGAGACAGGTTTCTTTGCTGGCTTTTTTTCTTCTGGCTGTTTTCTGTTATCCCAGCAGGTCAGGGGTCTGTGTTCACTGCTATTCTCTTTCTTTTTCACTGATATGCAAAACCTGACTTCTGGACTGCTTTGCTTTCGTGCTCATCTACTCTTTGTTCTTCTATTTTCCTACCAGAAGAATTAATGATGGAACATGGGATGAGTGAGACTGTGTGTGTTAAAAGCACAAACACTTTTGTTACTATTATATAAAATCAGTACTTGTGTCAGAGGTGTTACAGAGGTAGCCATATGGTGAGAATGGGCTGATTTTTGATGCAGCAGGATACCTGTCTAGAATATGCAAAGCAATTTCCAGATTCCTGATTGTCTGGGGACTGCTGAAACTGAATCCATATTGTTAATAGACTGAAGGCTGAAGTGTATGTCTTCATACCCTAAAGGATGCAGAGGAAATATGATTTGTTGCCAGTTTGTGATTCTGTGAGGCTATCAGAACACAGAAGTGATATATTAAACATATAATTTTTTGAGGAGAAGCTGAGCAATGTCTTGATGAGAGAGACTTCTATTTTTCCCCCTTTCCCCTCCCCTGCTCCCAACATACGTTAATATTCAACTTGCATTCATGGCTGGACCCTGTATTGGATATCATAGTGGAAATTGTCATCCTTATGGTACCTACATTCTGGATTATTCACAGAAATCCTAAGTTGTTGAGGTTGGGGAAGGATTTCCCTGCTCAAACTGTGGTCAGCTACAGTAGGCTGCTCAGGATCCTGTCCAGTCAGGTTAAGCAGAACTCCCAAGATGAAGAGTTGAAAACCTGTTTACTCAGCCTTTTTCAGACTTGAATCACCCTTACAGTAAAAAGTGGCTAAATGGAACATACAGTATGTCAGTTTGTGCCAGCTGTCTTGTCCTTTCACTGACTGCTACAGCACCTGGATCTGTCTGGATCTGCTTCTGTTGTTTATTTATAAATAAACAACAAGATCCCCGGTGAGCCTCCTCTTCCCTAGGCTGAGCAGTCCCACCCAGTTCTCTCAGCTTTTCCTTTGATAACAAATGCTGTGACCATCTATGTGGCCATTTTCTGGATTTAGTCTGCTGGTGTCTGTTTTTCCTTCCCTCCCCCATCCCTCCTGGGGAGCTCCACAGTGAGCACAGCACTCCAGATGTGTTGAACTTGATGCGATTCTCACCGACCAATTTCTTCATCATGTCAGGGTACCTCTGAGTGGCAGCATTGTGGTCCCATGTGTCAACCTCTCCTGCCAGTTTATCATCTGCACTTTCTGAGGATGCATTCTATCCTGTCATGCATGTCCTTGATGGAGATGTTAGCACTGATGCAAGTGCTGACCTCTGAGGTTACAGCATCAGTGACTGACCTCCGTATGGATTTCATGCACTGGGCACAATCATGTGAGCCAGGCAGTTCAGCTGGGTTTCAGTCTATATCACTGCCATTTTATCCAGCCCCTCTTCAGTTTGTCTATAAGGATATTCTGGCACACAGTGTCAAAAACCTTGCAAAAATCAGGAAACCAAATCCACTGCTCTTCCTGCATCTAATGAGCTAGTCATCTTGTAGAAGGCTTTCAGGCTAGTTAAACATAATTTCATGATCTTGCTCTCTTAACAGCTTGTTATAATGGTCAACTTTTTATATCTTATTTGATATCTTACTATGAACATACACTTTGAAGACTCTTATCTAAAAAAATTATCTTGATAGCACCAGGAATGTGGTTTACAACTGAAAGACTGCCTAGACTTCCAAACTCAAAGGTTTGTTCTTTATGTTAGCAGATGTCAAGTTATCATCTGTATATAAATATGTCCTATGGCTATAAGAAGGCTTAAACACTTAGTGTTTAGCTGAACAGAATGCAATACAACTGGAAAGTATTTTCTCTTTTTGGCAATTTTTAGGATGTGTTACTTTTCTGTAAAAATAAAGGGACTACAAGGAACAATGGTGTATGTTTAATATCCATTCTGAGTTGTAGATACTGTTTGTGTCTCTGTTATTTCTAATCAGAGCTGCATGGTTAATTTCCCCATAAGTCAAATGAATATTTACACTGGAATGTGTCATTGTCCTAAATGAATTTAAGGCTGCTGTCTCTTGCCAACAGGACATGTTTCAAGAGACATCTGTTTATCCTCAGAGTCTGGACAGTAGGAAGGAAAGAGCCAAGGGAACCATTCTACACTTTCTTGTGAATGCTGTATATAAGTTAGAGGGTTTTTTGTAAATGTTCTCCCAGTCGCTATCACTGGTGAGACTTCAGTAGTAGCAGGGGTGTGAGGATACTGGCACAGGTTACAGCCACTGTCTCCCAAGCTTTATTCATTTCAGGGCTGGGTATCTGCTGTTTAAATCTACTGGCCTGGCTTTCAGTGCTGCTAATATTTGACTCTAAATAATGTTGCACATCTGTGAAACAGTGTTCAGAACTCTGCGTGTTGTATAGACAAAGTCATGCTGTGTCAAGCAGATCTGGACAATTGTGCAATATGTTGACATTTTAAGTTTTTTCTCAAATTTTAAAATAAATTAGTTTGTTGTATTGAGGCGCCCTCTATGATAGGTCTGTGCATGCTTTGTTTTTCTTGAAACAGCAGTAATAGTGTATTGGAAGCTTTTTAAATTTGACAACATTTTTTTGTGTGTGTCTTTCCAATTGCTTATGCTGGTCTCATTAGGATTGAAAAGTAAACTGAATGAGCAGGGAGACCCAGCTTGTTCTGAGTATTCAACACTTGTGGTGGGAAACTTGCAGTGATAATGCAAATAATTTTGAGCAATTAATATTTATGTAAGTAATATTCTGTTCAATGTGCTCATTACACTTTATGAACAGGGAAATGTTTTAATGTATTAATTTTAAGCCAGTTTTTCTAGCTGTGGTTTTACCTCTTAGCTGGTGAAGCCACCATTAGAGATGTGAGCATGAGAGTTAATTCTCCTTGGCCTGTTCGTCACACGGTGTCTCCCATGAAGCAGTGTAAGTGTAGCAGAGATGAGAACCACAGTACTACAGGCTGTGCTACAACTCAGGAATATGTCTGCCTGAATTTTCCCTGGAATTCTGGTGACATACAGTGTTCTTGTCTCCCATATCCAAGCTGTTGTGGGCTAAGATGATGCTACATGGAATGGGTGCTGTATTCAGACATTGTCAAGGGTATGTTCTCACTACTCATGGCTTTTGTAGTCAGAAAAGAGCATCTTGGGACCCATTCTGATGAGAGGAGTTTGATAATGGAAGATTATGAGAAAATGTAGTTATCTTGCATTGAAATTGCTAAAGCATGTTTTTGAACACTGAGGGATAGTAGAGAGCTAGCACAGATCAATTCATTATGGAGATCCAGGGGGAGATTCTGGCTGTAGTTATAATTATAGTTGATGACCTCAGCAGAGGTAGGTTTTTATCCTCTTGTCATTGAGTGTGGATGTGCTCATGCCCATAAATATGACGGAATACACTTGTAGGAAAAGTGTGTTAGATAAACTAACCACAGAAGGTAGAGCCTTGCTCTCATTATGATTTAAAAGAAAGGTCATGAATAGAAAATGATTAATGCCTATTGCAGAAACTTTTTTGTATCCTTTCCTGTGCTTGGAATCGGTTCCTAAATGGAGCTACTATTTCTTTTGACCTGGAAATCCTATCTCAAAGTATTAGGCCTTGCTTTCTTGCTCTCTCACTCCCTCTTCCTTTCTTTCATCTATGTCCACATGAACATATTTATCCTTCTGAAGGATTCATGAAAAGAATGCATCCACGCCCATTTATTCTGCCTTGAAGGAAAAAGCAATGAATGCATAAATGATGTTACTCTACCTTGAGGAACTGTGAAGAATTGAAAAACATCTTATCAAGTGAGTGCTCTGGAATTTGATTGGAAAAAAATAATGCTTGTAAAACTAAAAATGGAATTAGCCAAAGGTGTAAAGTCTTAATTCAACCTGAGTTTACACATTTAATATTCATCTGGGGAGGCTGTTTTTCTTGGATTATGTGCTGACAGGACTGAAACCTCAAATGGAGTAAAATGAGTGTGCCCAGTGCACCCAGGACAAAGAGGACGGCAGTGATTTTAGCACCTATAAGAAAGTTTTGAGCAAGTAGGCTTTGAGAATCACGTTGACATTTTTTCAGTAGGGCAGCATTAGAGTGATTCTATATAAAAAGACTCTTAGAAAACATGAGAAGTGATTTCTGAACAATGTAAAATGAGGATTTTCTGTGCCTTTTTTCCAATTAATCATGTGAGAGAAAGTGTACAAGTAGACTTTGGGGGGTTTTTACATAATTTCAGAGAGAAAGAGGTCTTTGGGCAAGTGGAGAAAGAAGGAAAGGAACCTGACTCCTGGGTTTTCATTTAATGGGAAAATCCTTTTTGACGAAAATTTATTTGAGTAGAATCAGGGGATAAAGCCTAGCCACAAATAGGAAAACATGTTTGTGTAAAAAAAGCAGTGTCAAATGATCTTTGTATATTCCTTTAACTCTGACACTGAGCATGTGCTTTGGATAACTGGTGTCCAGCAAGCATCCATCCACCTCAAGACTTTAAGTAACATGTGAGATTGTAGTGTGCTTTCTCGGCTTCTTATAAGCACCACTAGGAAGACTGGTGAAACATTCACCAGCAGAATAGGTCTGAGGGATGTCATGGGTATTTAATGGGAAAAATAAAAAATTCCTGGAAGCTCTGAAACTCTTAGGGCTTCATTCTGTAGGACTAAAGGATGCAAAGCATGGCTGCATGAAGACAGTCTCTTTGCAAGTCACTTTTGGGCGGGGGGGGGAGGAAAGAAAGGCAGAGTTCAATCTAGACAAGGAGCGGGGAGCCAGTGTCAAAGCCTGGTGATATATCCTGAAGAGCAGACTGTCATTTTAAACAGCCTTGAGCCAAGCTTGGTTTGGAGACCTGCTATTTTGTCTTAATCCCAGCATTTAAATTCTCTTTTTTCATGAGCTGTATCTAGAATATGAACTTTGAACATGCTTTGCCCGATTACTATAGGACAGGTGTACAGATAGGGTTGAATAAATGCCGTGAAAATGTTGTAGTCACAAAACGGCTATAGATGTCCTAATTCCAGACACTCAGCATTATATATTAGACAGCAGCTCTGCTCAAACAGTAAAAGAACACGTCACTATATATCCCTGTCAGATTAAAAAACTAATTTGAGAAGATTAATGTATTCCATTCCTGTTAGCCTGAATCAGATACCGCTGTGCCTACAGCAGCACTGCCTCCTGATTATTGAATTTTTATGGCCTTGTAATTAATTGCAGATTCCCTGTTTTGTTCTATTTCTTTTTCTCTGACATTTTAATTTCAACAAAAAGCAGCGGTCTCCATGCAGCCTCTCTCAGGAGATCCTAATGGCCTATAAAACAAAATGACTTATAGATATGGCACCCACTTCAGTTGGCTAGCGATTGTTCGAAACCTTGCTGATCACGCGGAATTTAATTTTTTCCCTTCCTCTACTGTACTTATTTCTTGTCTATTAAATTGCAGCTCCAGTGTCCTGACTAACAAATGGATGGTAACAAAGTGCCACCCTTCTGTAATACATTACTGTTGCCACATGCAAATTTTTTTCTTAAAAAATTGCAGTTCATTTTATCTAATTATAAATAAATGACTCTTGCACATGAATAGAATATTCAGTCCTTGACTCTGCATGTGAGAATTTTATGTTCTGGTAAATCATTTAGATTTATTACAGATTTAAAAAATCAAATGTGTTTTAGATTCATTTTGCATTTTCTCTGTTTCCTCCTTCTCCCCAAAATACTGGAATGTGCAAAAATGATTTATTTCCGTGCTGTAGAAAGGCATGTTAGCATGACTTGCCATCTCCCAGTGAAACTCCTGGAGTTACTGAAGGCTAGTAAGGAGTGAATTATTGTTATTTATGTTACAGTAGTGCCTCAAGATCAGAACTCCATTTTTCTGGGCACTGTACCAACACATAATAAAAGATCATCTTTGCCCAAAAGAGTTTATAATCAAATGAAAGCCTCGTCAAAGGGAGGGCTGCCGGTGGGTTGTATCTTGTAAGGGAGGAAAGAGTGGTAGGGATTGGCAGTGCCAGTGCATTGGGGGGTGTCAGGTAAGGCTGCTATGGTGCCTGGGATGCTCTGACCCACAAAGGGGCTGACTGTGGGCAGCAGGGATGATAAGATGACAGTAGCCTGGGATTGCCATAATACATCCTGCAGAGTGTCATAGACTGGTGAAAATGTCATTTCTACTCTCTGCTCTGTCTGCACTTCCCCTGGGTGAAGCTGGCTCAGTGGATCTTCACGTTACACCCATTGGGCTGAGCTGTCGTTTCATTAGCACATTCCTTCCCTGTGCTCCCAGAAGTTCCTGGGCAATGTCCCCTCTCAGTGGTGAAGTACTTGTCAAAGTGGTGGGGTGTGAGGTGGCTGCTGGAGTAGCAGGGCTGTCTGAAAGCTGCTGATGAAGAGCTTGCATGAACTGATTACAAACAGCCAGCTGAAATATTTGTAATCTGACCACAGCAGCGCTAAGCTTGGCATTGGATGTGAAACCTGCTGCAAAACAGGGTGAATCAGCTTCCATGCTGCTAAAACAAGTCTGTTCTTAGATTAGCTTAAGTCTGGTTTTCCACAGGCATACCTGTCTCATAACAATGTCTGAAGATTGTGACGGTGTGGTGACTGTAACAGGTACTCAGCTGCGCACACCCTGCTCCAGAGAAAGGGCTCCTGTCTCCATACTAAGCTTGTAGCCTTCTCTTTCCAGGCTTGGAAATTAGATGTAAAGGCATGTGTGGGTGAGTGGAGTGACAAGAAGTTACTGATCCAATTCAGCATGTATTATCTTTTAAGTACAAACTTATCTAAAATGGTAACACTTAGGAGGATAGTCAATACTGACTGTAAATTCCTATTGTTCCCACACTAGAAATTGCTGCAATAATAAAAAAGATGATTTTGCTGAATTGGAGTCTTGCTTGGTGCTGCTTTCAGCTTCCTAACTAAAATGCAGGCAGTAATCTTTTCATAGTTATTGCAAAATTCTGGAGAGGATTCCTGACGGGTAAAAATCATATATTTCTAAGAGGACTATCTATTTTCCTTCATTTCTTCTCTTTCCTGTGTGAGTAATTCAAACAGACAAAAAAAATCCCCTACCAACACACTCTTTTCCAATTTAAGAAAGAATAGTTTAGACAAAGCAGTCCTTTTAAATGTTAGTATGACATTTGCTCCTTGGCTGTGCTGCCTTTTCATGAGATATCAATGCAAAAGCTATTCTTCATGTTCATGATGCTGAAAAAGGACTGCCCCTTCCTTCCATCTCTGTTTCTAACCAAATTTATCTGGACTGGCATCCTTTACCTGGAGTATCCCATTCAATTTATTTGGGCATCTGAATGGTGGCAGGAGTCTTGGCTGTCCTGTTCTGTAAATTCCTGACTGGGGTGTCAAAAAAATGTGCAGTGGTCTTGACACATATTAGAAAGATATGTTCAAAAGGTCCCCTGGCATCTGTGAACACCCAGAGAAGCAGTTACATTATGAATTTTATTATTTAACTTAGGTTAATATCTAATATAAAGAAGAGCTTTCTTGTTTGGGAGTGGGAAAGCTATTTTCATGGTCCATGGCTTGAATGGGCTGTAGCTAAGAAACTCTGGATAATGCATTTGTACCAGTGAAAATCTCCTGTCTGCTGACAATTATTTTCCCTCTTTCAGCCTGGAAAGGACAGCATACGTGGATGGGTTTTTTTTGTTTTGTTTTAAGCTTTAATATTTAAAAATTAAAATCTGTTCTGGTGATATCTAATTCAGATGCATTTAAAATATTTTCCTAATTTTCTACTGCAAACAAAATATCTGAAATACTATTTGTGAACATATAGATGTTCTTTTACTGTAGTGAAATAAAAAAAGTCACCATCAGAAATCATCTTACCCAGACCTGGATATCAAACTCAATTCAGCAGCTTAAATGAGGTACTCCTGTATTTATGTACTGCCTTCCAAAGTATAGAAATAGTGTGATTGCATTTGCTTCTGGCGGTTTATATTTTAAGAAATGCTTTATCTTCTGTTGTCATTTTATCAAGCTTTAGTTCTGCTGTTTGGTACTGGGAATGTGTGTAGAGAAAAAAAAAGATACAGGAATAGACTGGTGGATTGGGAACTCCCTGGCTGTGGCCACATGTGACGTTGCTGTAAGGATTTAGGCAGGTATATGCTGCAAAACTGAGCCCATGAAAAATATTTCTGGATCTATAAAGCTTTCATCCCACAGTGCACTTAAACATCACTTATTTATTTGTGCAGTTTGCAGCTCCTTTGAAGTTTTAGCACCCTGTCCTGGTTTTAACCTGACCATACCAGAACTGGTATCTAAAGAATTGTATCACATGGAAGAAAGTATAACCATTTGTGACTGGAAAAGCAGGAAAACTTTATTCTAGTGGTGTTGCCACAGAGTCTCAATTCTCTACAAGAAAACAGTTAACCCCACATGAGTCATTAAAACTCTGCGTTTTCCCAGGACATGAAACAGAAACCATAGTGGGCCATGCATTAAAAGACTAGGTTGTATAAAAAAGAGGAGTGATTATGAGGAGAGGACAGAGGGATCTGACCTTCTAACATTGGACTTACAATTAAAAAAAATTAAATTATATTTGTATTAAAAAGACTTGAAAAATGTTTTCAAAATATATTCTTCCAAATGCTGTAACTGAAGGATGTTAATTCTAATCAGTTGACATAAGAGTGAATTTTTAATTGCTGGTAATAAATAAATGTATAATGTAGGTTCTTTTTGTGCAAGAGTTAATTCTGCATAGTGGAGATGAGCAGTTGTGCTAGAAATGGTATTTCAGTTTATGCATGCTAGTCTAGAGATAGTTAAAGCTTGAGCAAGTGTTTCTTTCTTTAGAGCAGATTCTGCTGTAACTTCAATCTGTGCAAGACCAGAAGAATAACTCTCAGCCCCTGGCTGTTATCTTGATGTAAGTGAAAGAAATATTTCACCCCACTTCAACAGTTGTTCTTTGTTTTCAGCTCACTTGACCTGCCTTTGCATCGTGTGTTTTCTGCACATGTAGAGTTAAAACTGGGTTTAATTTAGTGGGAATTAATGAATTTGAAGAAGTCTGAATTTACCTAGTTTGAACATGTTACCATAACACTTTACATAAAGCCTTTCATCTGACTGATTTTATTTCTCTGTAAATTGTGGATGGTATTATTTTTCCTAGTGTAAAGGCTATGCAAGTAAATTTAAAAAGATAAATGAGCCTTTGCTCTCCAATATAATTTCTCTACAATCCTATCTCTTATTTATACATTCAGAAAATAGACAAAATGGTGATGTTTTGGCTTGCAGAGCCTTCAGAGTGTATAAATAACATGTATTATTGCATATAAATTATATTGGAGTGCAGATGCTCATTCATCTTTTGAAATTTATCTACATAGTTTAGCGTTCCCATCCACAAATGCATGAAACCAATCTGGCACCGCAGGAAGTTGATATATTTCTGTGCCCAAAAAATGGCACTAAGGAAAGTGTCACTCAGAATTGACTGTAACATATACACTGTTTGCTGCCACACCCACAAATACAATATCTCTAACCAAAGGGACTGAAGGTTTTGTCCTCTAATTATTGTGATATAGCTGTATTCCAGGTTGTCAGGTCCAGAGCTGTTGACTTCTGTGTACACCTTTGCAGCTAAAACCACATAAATTAGGACCTGTACAGCCAGTATTAAACAAGTTGCTTCCTTGGAACCATTTGCTTCTCCTTTTGCTGGTTCTCAATAAACAGTTTTATTATTTCTATCACCAGTTCCTGCAGTCTAACTGGAGTCCTTAGGCAAGGTTTGCTCCAAAAGCCACATGGGGTTAAAATTTACCTGTGCATCTGGAATAAAACATGTTAATGTAACTCATTTAGAAATAGAGCCAGGAAGATTGAAATACTGCAAGATAGGTAGAGAGTGTGAATAAGGATAGAGATGTTGGAAAATTTCTTTTGCAAGGGATTAGAGAAGTGGGAGACCTGAATCTGGAGAGAAGTTTTTGTGGAGAAAGGAATTAAGTTCTACACCCACTCAGGTCTTATGTTAGAAGTGCTTAAAATGTTATTGCCTCTTAGAGCTTGTCAAACTAATTGTGGCTTCAGTTTGTGGTGTAGCTACTTTTATTTTGTGAGCTGGGAGAGGTTTAAGGTGATTGAGATTGAGAGTCCCATGGGAATCCCATGATGTACCATCTTTAGGCCGTCAAATTCTTTTTAAAACTGCCCCATAGTATATAAATGATGTGGGACAGGACTTCCAGTTTTAGCATTTTTCAGACTGCAAATTATATTGCTTCTAAATTTTTTTTTTTCATGATGGCATTCCAATGATACCCTTTATCCACACCCATGACCTGCTTCCTGCCCAAGGCAGAAAGAAGAAATCACTCAGGAAACTCATCTCTCAGAGTAAACCCTGTGGACTGTGTATGTACTACCTTATTTTTAAATACTATAAATGCAGATGTAAGAGTGTTTTATCGATTCTTAATCCCTCCCCAGCACATTGCTCTATTAATAACAAATGCAACAATATGTTATAAATACTCAGAACACCAATGTGTTAGCATAAAACCAGCAATAAATTCCCATCCTTCACATAAAGTGAAAATCCCTAATAGTGTACTCTGCAATTTACTCACACTAAGAGCAATGAAGAACCAGACATAATGTAAAGGTACTGCTGCAAGTAGCCAAAACATACAACATAATTTCATTTTGTGTTCAGAAAAGCTGATGTTTGAAAAGGTCCCTGAAGAAATTCTGCTTGGCTGGGAGTAACCTAAAAGAACCTGCTACAGTTTAGTACTGCACCTTGGATATAATGGTGTGTTTCAGAGTAGGAACCAATAGTTATGACTGTGTTAATAGGTTTATACTTCTTCCATCTCATGCTAAGATATGGAATTTATCCTCTAGCCACATAAATAAATGTCTATGAAATGAAAGCAGACAGATGGCGTTTCACCAAACATTAAAGTTTCTAATTTTAAATAAGGATGACATAGTTAAATTTAAGAACATCATTTCTGTAAGTGGATGATCTTGGACAATTGAAAGTGGGAACAATGAAATTCAGGGTAATGCAACGATGCAATGGCAAACAGGTTTGGGGGTTTTGCATTCCTTTGTCTATCTGGTGCATAATGTCATTTGTTTCCCAGTATAAAATACTCAGCTATCTACACCTCCCTGCTTTTGGCTGAGACTTGTATGCTTGGCTGTTACAGTGCTCTCACCACTGCACTCCAGCAGTTCAGCTGCTGTGTATACAATGAATTAATCCAGAGTGGGAGCAGTGTAAGAATTGAGTCAGCCAAATGCAACTCCTACACTTTGCAGTGTCTTGGACACCTCAGTATCTGATTTTCTCAGTATCTGATTCTCTGGGATGCCCATTGATGGTCTGGTGGCTGTGCTGTAACTGTAGCCTCTTTCTGTGGTCCCTCTCATTTTTCTGAAGTACCCCTTTCTGAGGTACCATGCTTTCCAGAGATGTGTATTAACTTTAATGTGGTCACTGCATCACAGAATCAGCCAGGTTGGGAGGACTCACAGTGGGTGAATCTGGTCCTACCTCCTTGCTTAAGCAGGGTTATTCTAGAGCCTATGGCACAGGAATATGTCCAGACAGTTCTTGAATATCTCCAGTGAGGAAGACTCCACACCCACACTGGGCAATCTGTTCAAGTAGGCAGTCACCCGCATATATACTAAAGAAATTCTTTCTTGCCTTCAGGTGGAACTCTTGTGCATCAGTTTCTGCCCACTGCCTCTTGTCCTATTGCTTGGCACCACTGAGAAGAAGGCTCCGTCCTCTTTACACTCTCCCTTTAGCTAGTTTTATACATTAATAAGATCTCCTCTCAGCTGGTGAATTGGTTGGTGGCAGCACACTTTCTGGTTTTGTTTGCATGTAACAAGATCCTGGCAGTATGCTCAAGAGATGGCCATTACAGGAGTAGAGTGTTGTTGCATGTAAGCTCTTTAAATTTGGAGGTATTGTTTGATTTCTCTGGAATATGTAGTATGGGGATGATGACAGTGTTAGAACTTGATGGCCTAATATCTGGTGTGTTTAGTTTTTACTCGGGATTTATCCCTCTCTGTGGTGCACATGTACATTCTCCGTCCAGATGCGATGTCATCATGACAAAACTTTGGAGCATTTTCCATTCTTTAGAAATAGATTAAACCCCTTTTTCATTCTTTAGGTTAATTTCCTTTTTACAGGAAGAACAAAGCTGTTGTTTATTAGAGGCTGTGTAAATAGATGGTAACATTTCACCTTCAAACCCAGGCCTACTGTTGTTGTGTTGCCAAGGTACCTAAAAACACCCAAGAGATGCCCAGCCTAATTCTGCTCTTACTGGTCATGGCACTGGCACTGATGGAGCAGTTTTAATATGAAACTGGAAACCTTAATATGAAACTGGACCCTTTCCTGTGGTCCTCTGTGCAGTATTCAGATAGAAGGAGAAGGGAAACAATTTGCTGCATTTTGTGTTTACTAAACAAGTGGAACAGATAGACTTGAGAGCTGTGGTTGAACCAAATGAGTCAAGGAAGGGCATTATTACTACTTTTCAGGCAATAGCACTCTATGTCCTTAAAGTTACATGAGTTGAAAACTCATTCCCATGGGCTAGAAATGTTCTCTAAACTATAGTGTGTACCTGAATTGCTGTTGTATAAAAATGCTGCAATAGAGTTACAGGAGCTAAAGATCCCCTGTGTCAGGAATGAAATTCAAGAGGAAATATATAAATACAAATAATTCCAGTTGTAAGCACACTATTTAAATGGAAATCCAGGTTTAGTTTTATTTTGTGTCTGGCCACCATTATTACTGTGGCAGTTTCTGCAGCTCAAACAGTATACTTTTAATACAACATGCATTAGTTGTTAGTGGAATACTCTTAAAGCACTATACAATTTTCTCTTCTTTTTTGAATAAGTATTTTAATGTGGAAGTAGACTGATTCATAGTACTGTTATGCCAGTTTGTTTAGGACAGGTGTTAGTGAAGGCAGCCTTTGACTCAAACCATTTCTGATGATGTGTGAATGAGAAAGTCGTCTTCTCAAACAGAAGCTATTACATGGTAATCTTTGCAAGACACTGTAGCAAAGGCACAGATATAACCAGACAGTATTGTAGAAGCATTTCTGGACATACTTAATGTATGCCAGCAATGTTTGGGACTGTACCAGGCTGAGATGTTTGTGAGCATCTTTGTTTTGAGAGCTAATGCCCCTCTTCTCATAAACCGGCATTCCTAGCTAATCTAACTTTTCTAAAAAGGTTCATAAATCGGAGTCCTTAGAAGTCATCTGGCAATACCATAAAGCATAATCTTTTATTACAAGCAGGATAAGACTGTTGAAATTAGTCTGTTTCATTGTTAGCTTTCTAGAAATTGCTTGCCTTTAGACCAATAAAGTGTGTGAAAATGGATCTCTAGTCAAAAGATACCTGTTAGAAAAGAAAAGGTGAATCTGAAATTTTGCAAGACTCACCAGAATACAATAGCTTTCGTTGGGTGATTATATATATCTATTTTAATGTGTTATCTACTGTTTAATATAGATAATAGCCAAGGTAATGTCTCATATTCCTACTTCTAAATATCAGTCACTTGTAGATTTGACAATGGTTAGGAAAAGGGAATCCAGGTGTGAAATGATTAAAGACAGTGATTCACATTTCTGAAATATTGGCTACCTGTAAGTAATTTCAGAATATGTGAATGCAACTGCATTTTTTGCAATGGTGATAAAAATGTTTAAGGTAGTAGCTGGAAATGCATTTTATCTTCCTTTTGCCTTCCCAGAGCTTCCTGGATTTTAGGTTGGTGGTGTTTTGTTTTATTTTGTTTTTAAATTTATTTGGTTGGAGTTTTTTGGTGCTTTTTAGTTTTGGGTTTGGGTTTTTTGTGGGGTAGTAGTAGTGGTAGTTTCTTGTTTGTGGATTTTTGGAACTTTTTTTCAGTTTTGTTTGTAGATAGTGTGGCTGTTTTGACTTAAAATTCTGTGTGGATATCTAACTTGTTGCATTATGTTGACAGTGTATTGCTCTCCTGGGAAGGCTGGGATACAAATTTTCTGTTGACTGACTTCAGTGCAGTTGAGAATAAGGGTCTGGTATGCAAAGGTCCATCACATACACAGAGCCAGCAGGAAAAAAGAGCATCACGTGCCACCATGGTGTGATCATCTTTATGCTCCAGCTGGCCCAACTGGCATTGGCAGTTCTGTCCTCTAATTGAATGGGGATAGAACTTGCTCTGTGTATCTCTTTATTCTTCACCCTGACTGGTATAAGTGAGACAGGCTGCCTTTTCAGTACTGAAAGATCTTGGTTAGCAAGATTGTGTTGAAAAGTCATTGTGTAATTGTTACAGAAATGTAAGAGAATATTGGATCACTTGGATATTGTCAGAGACAGGAGATATCTGAATCTCCACATCCCACTCATAGGACTGTTCCACACTGCCAACATTCGTAAGTTGGTCTCCTCCTTTTTCTCTTTATTTCCTGGGTCAGATGTAAGTTTCTGTCATTTGTCTCTTGTAACTTGTCTTTTGTACTTCATGATAGTTAGAGGAAATATTTCTTTTACCTCCTGATGCTTCAAACAATGGAGGAGAAAGCAACTCTCTGTCACACTGACACAGTCTGGCACCTCTCAGTTTATCGTGTACCTTTTTTCAGTTCAGTAGTCTCTGATTCTGTATCTGGGTAGATGCAGCATTCATTTTATGCTTCCAAATGAGGGGAGATAATCTTTACAGTTTAGTCAAGGGATCCGTAGCAAGTGGCTTGGATTATCACTCTTTAATTTGTTCTCAGCCTGTTAGTGTGTGTTGGTGATAGTCACTGATGGCTTTGACAAGCTGGCATCCATTGCTATTCAGCCAGATTTTGACATCCTGGAAAAGCAATACGAGATGTATATTTACCTTGCTCTCTCTATTTCAAGTATCACTACAAAGTGTGCACTGCTATAACCTTTAGACTATCAGATAAACTACTCATTGCAATTTTAAAGCCCTTTGGGTGCGTAAAAGAAATAGCAAGAAAAGAAATTGAAGCCCAGCAATAATATGTGACAATAGTTATGACGACTTCACAATATAAATACTTTCTTCTTTTAAGGACCCATAAATTGCATCAAGATGATAACTGTATAGTCTCCTAACTGTCTTTTGCACAGTTTAGACTGAACACCAAGAAAAAAAAAAAAGCAGCACAGGGTTAATGCTGAAATAGTCTTTTAAAAAAAAATTATCCTTCCCAAATTTGCCGGAGTCTATATTCTATTAATTTAACTATCTTAAAATGTTTTGTGATATGCGCCATGCTTCTAAACTGTGTAAAGGGAGATGCTCCCCCAGGCTTTCATGGAAATCATGTTTATAGTACATGCTTCTGTTTTCTTCTCATTCCCTTAAGCAGAAAGGCCCTCACTGGTACATTTTCATTGGCAAAAATGTATACATCATTTAAGTCATTACAGGTCGACTGCTCATTTGTTACAATAAACTATATCATCCTCGCTAGGAGGCCAAAGAGAGCCTGTAGCCATGAATATACATCTTCCTGGGGTAACTCAATTCAAAGCAGCAGCATGCCACAGTAAAGTATTACTTAATTTATACTGCTAATGTTTAACATTGATTCTGTGTGGGAAAATAAAGCCCAACACATTTTGAGAACCTACATCATTAAGGTTTAATAATTTAGACCTAGTTAATGTGATAATGAATTTACTGACAACTAAAGTGTGGTTTCAGTACTTACATTTCTAGAAATACTGACTCTGAAACTAGGTTTTCTAGGCAGAAAATGTATATTGTAGGATCGCTTCTGTAATTTACCCATCCTCACTCTCTTAAACCAAAGCAAAAAAATTATCTTTAGGTATGTTTACTAACTAGTGGGAGGCAATGCTTCTTTCACTCTGTACATCTAGAAAACTGTGCACTACTAATAGGGTTTAATAGGGTACTTGTGTGTTTGAAAACATTCTTAATTGATGGAAGCTAGTTAATGTTTTTAAAACGTAGCAGAAAGAAAGTTGTTATTGTGGCCCCAAGTACAACACTTTGCTGCTGTGAGCTCTACCTGCACATGGGGAAAAGCAAACTTTCTGTTGCACATTTGCATCTCCCCACTGCCCAGTCCAAATCAGGGCTGCTATTATTAGGTTGGCCTGTATCACCACTGTAACTATTTGACAGAATGATATGTAGGTTATTTCCAAAGCTCTGGTAGAGGGTATTTATTTTTTAAATCTGACTTAATGCAGTCCCCCTACCTCTCCCTCTGACCTTCCTATGTCACTGTGCAGACTGCAGCCATCTTCTACTGCCCCTGTGGGTGTCTTATATCAATCAGACTTCCTTTCAAATGGCTAAAATAATGGGTGTCCTCCATGCGTCCGAATGTGTCAAGGCTTCCGCAATATAACTGGAAGCAGGAGTCAGGGGCACTCAGCACCTTGTGGGAGGTACTTACTCAGCAGCTTGCTGGATTTGGCCTTGTTGCAGGATGTTTTTGAATACCCTTTGCATAGTCACCTTGGTTTTCTTATACAGTACTGCTATAGGGAAGACAAAGGGAAGCTGAGTGTTCTGTAGTAGGGTTTTCCCAAGCCTCTTTTCTCTCCATTTTGCTAGCAGTGACAGCAGTGAGTGTGTTTGGTGTTTGTGTTGAGGGGGGTGGGGGATGTGTGTTACTGCTCTTTCAAGTTTCTGTAACTCTTGGATCTGTGATAGTCCATCACTTACTTGAAGTTTATAGCTCAAAAGCCATTATTATGAATTGCCATGATGGGATGGCTGATGCCTGAGGGTGTATTAGATCAGATTAGTGAGAGCATGGATCCTCACACGGTTTCACAGGGACACCTGGAGTTTTGGGTGCTGGTCAGAGAATTCAGTGTCCATCCTCGTAGAATTTCCAGGGTCTCAAAGTAGTGTTATGTTTTCTGGGGCATCACAGATGTGAAATCAAGTAAATTAGATATTTGAGTATTCCAGTTTTGTCCAGGAGAGGGCAGTTCACATTTGTCCTTGACAGATGATTATTTTGTTCCTAAAGAATGTTATTATTATTAGCAGTATGATTGATCAGGATTAGAAAAAATGCACTTAATTTCCTTTCACAATTTTGTATTTCTTCAGACATATTCCTGATTTCAGATTAGGAACAGAAGGTAGCACAGACATGTGCATTTGTTTCCCTGGTGGTTCTTTCAATTTGCACCCTGCACAAGTGATTTTGTCTCCTGACATGCATTTCATCACCATTTTTTTCCCACTTTTTGTGTAATTGCTATATTAAGGTTTTTATCTCTTGGTAGAAGACTGTCCTGTAATGTGTTCAGTGTGATACAGTCTGACTCTTAGTTCATACAGCAATATAAATAATAAGAATAAAATTTGAAAGGAGAACCGTAGTCTTGCAAAACAGCCTTTTCATGGGAGCCTTTTGTCTTTAAATTGTGGAGCGAGAGGCCAAATGGATGTACAGAGTATTTAGATAGGTGTGATCACAGAATCATTAAGGCTGGAGAAGATATTTTAGATTGAGTTCAACCATTACCCTAACACTATGCAGTCCATCACTAAACAGTGTTCCTGAGTGCCACATTTACACATTTTTAAATGTCTCCTCTGCTGCAGTCACTCATGATCTGGTTGTTACTATAGAACACTGGGTGATGAATACTGTTGGTAAAGAGGAACACAATGTTTGTTTTTCCTCTTTGGGTGCTTACTCTCCATAGGATGGTGGCGCTTATTTGATACTTATAACACTGTATTTTGTTTATAACAATGTAGTTTGCTTTTGAAGACCAAATTTATGTCTGTTATCACTGTATATTGGAACCTACATCTTTGAAGGCAAGGCAATTCACCTTTGGAAGTAGGTTGGTGTGGAAGAGTGGGGCTGTCAGATTCCTTGGTGGCTCTCTGAGATTGCTCCAGATGTTGCTGATGTGTGGCTAAATGAATTTTACCTTTTTTCCTGAATTTGCTTCCTGATACTGCTGACAGCTGTTTTGTGACCAGTTAAAAAGTGAGCCTGAGACGTCTTGCTAGAACAGATCAAATATCATTACCGAGTACAGTATTTGAAAAGGAGAGAAATTATACATTTATTTCAGCTAATTTTATATATGAGATGAATGTGCTTTTCATAATGTTACACAATGTAACCATAATAACACAGCCAAGATGGTAAATTCATTTTAATTCCACAGAATTCATAATTGGTGACATCACCAGTGGGAGCAATTGATCTCTGCTTTCCATTTGTTCTTGACTGTTTCCACTTCAGTGAATTAAAAGAATGGGGCTGTTGGGACCCCACCCTCTGCATGTTCATACAGCATATTATGCAAGAGCAATAGCCTTCAGAAAATTGCTCGTAATAGACAATGCATGCATTAAATAAAAAAGGCAATAGTCCCCAGCCTGACTCAATATTTTAATCCTTTTCAGGATTTTTATTATACCTGATGTCTTTTTGTTCTGTGGTAGAGCTAAGGAACAGGTGTAATTCAGTGTAGTTAAATTGCATTATTTGAAATTAATGAGTTCTGTGTTTATTCTTATAAATTAATACAGTTTCTAATAAATCAGAAGAGAATATGCACTTCTCTGTGTTGGCCTGCATATTACCTCAGTGGGAATAATTAACATCTTGTGATAGAGAAGTCATATGTCAAATCTGAGAACTTATTACCAGCCTGGTGAAAATGATGTTGCTAGTGACCTATATTGTGACCTTATTGATGCAGTTAAGTTCACTCATTCAAGATGCTCAAATGAAGTCTTGTCACTTCACATTCCTCCCCATTCTTCAGGAAAGGAATAATATTAATGTATCTAAAATAAAAATTAAAAATTAGAGGTAGCTAATGGGGTAAACATCAACATGTAAAAGATTCCTATCAGCACTTTTGAAGTGTTTATAGTTATTACTCTTCTGCTTTTCCCCCCTGTTTTTTTTTTTAAAAAAAGAGTAACCAAGGAAATAGTGTTCTTTAGGTTTTTTCTGCTATAATTTAGGCTAGGTTAAACCATTGTTATCTGAAGGAGTAAAAAACCAAAAGGTTAAGACATGTTACCAGTAATTCTCAGTGGGTAGCACAAGTTTCTTGTGCTCAGCTCCTTCCTCTTCAAGGAGTGTCACCAAGTTGTTTTCAAGTCTCAAGCATTCAGCTAATTATCTTGCCAACAAAAATCACAAAAATTATGTGGTTTGGGTCAAAGAAAAATGAGAAAAAAGTACTTTCTTGTATCTTCTTTATTGTTCCCCTAGTTTAATTAGGACTGGGAATACTACTGAATTAGGTGAAGCATTTAAAAATTCCATCTTTTGATAGAAGTAAATTCATTAAAGTAACTTTTGGTCATCCTGGTTGAATTTTGCCCTTTGCTAACGCTTATTTTGATCCTAGTTCTAGATGTTGCAGGGCACTGGTGATAGGAGATGGACACTTTCCTCTTTAAAGTGAGATTTATGAGCAAATACCCTAAGAGTTTCCTCATACCAGAGGAGGCTGTGCACAAGTGAGTAGGTTTCTGCCCCCTGTGCACATTGTGTTGAAGTGATCCAAACCTGAAAGAAATGGGAAGTTTTAGGCTCATGTGAAATAAGACAGATAATAAGTCTAAATGGGGGGAAAAAAAAAAAGCTCAAAAATGTCTTCAGTGGTAATCAGCAGAGTGGTTAGTCAATAAATTCTCACATGGATAGCATCACCTCTCTAAATGGAGACAAAAGTGCCTCTGCTTGAAGTGGCCCATGTACCGAGAGTGTCCTGTTGCATAAAGCCACTTTTGAAAAGTCTCAGTCCCACTAGATTCATTTACATGGTACTGTCTGTTTTTAAATTGCAGACATTTTGCCTTTCTTTTTTAACTACTTCTGATTTAAAAAAAGTAAATAAATGTATGTGAAGCCTAAGGGGATGTCCTGATTGTACTTGGTGTGTCCTGCCTGGCAGAGTGCGTGTGGTCTCATACAGGAGCTACAAGGTGAGGATGTTAGTTTAAAAGTTTGTGTAGCAACTGGAAGAACAGATTCTTTTAGTAACAACTTTGTAACATACTTAAATACTTATTACAGGACATAGGAATGGAAAAACACTGTTTATCATTTTAACTGAGCTGTTCACTTTAAGTGTTGATGCCCCCAAGGCTGGAAAGGTGCAGTCACTTGTATCTACCCAACTGCAATGAGCAACTGTGCCTACTCTAGGTGGTGGAAAACTGAGCATGAAGAGGCCACAGTGAAAGAGTCTGAGCACTAAATAGTGGAAGATGTTTTCATAAGGGCTTTATGAGTTACATTCATGTGATCTCTGCTAATTTTGTAGTTGGAGATAAAGTACTAACTAGTGTTTCCTTTTTTCATCCTCACTTTGGTGCCTTGACTTTTTGTAAAGTTAGGCTCACATTATTGTGCTTGCTGAGCTTTCTAAAATTTTCCTTCTAAAAATACCTAACGTTACAGTGATGCACATGGAAAAAACATTTTATTGGTGCTGTATTTCTGCTTGCAAAAAAGTCTTCAAGTATTGCTTTGTGCAATTTAATGGCAGCAGGCCATATTCCAATCTCAATTATACAAGCTGAAATCCAGAGTAGTGCTACTGAAACCTGTAAATCTTCATTTCCCATTATACAGCTGATTGCTGGGTACTCTCGGTGTAACATATTGGTACTTTTTTTATTATCATAATTTCTTAAGCAACTACAATTGGTGTCTCCTTCTGGTTTTGTAGATAGAAGCAAGTGTATTTTTTTTTTTTTTCTGATTTCCCTTTCAGAAGTCTTTTTTTTTAAAGTGGCCTTGGTGCTCTTGTTACCACGGACATCCATTGAATTTTCTGTCTTTTAATGCTTAATTAATTTCTTCATGTAAAAAAAATACAATCTGTTTGGTATAATCAGCTGGGCACTACAAGCACCAGGCTGCAATTAGATCATGATCAAATATTCTAAGCAGGTGGATTGTGGCCTAGATTCTTAGAAGTGGAAGTCTGCCAGCTTTCATCCTTCAGGTCTCTTTCCAGCTATTTTTGAGATGCAGAAATAATTGGAAAGACTCTTTAGAGAACCCTTCACTTTTCAGAGAACCATGTCTTAAAGATACCACTACAAGTATCTTTTAAAGGTCTCAGTCTCACAGTAATCCTTTGACTGGTGTCCTGACATACAGGCTGTGCACCCTTTGTTGTTCTCCAGGACAAAGTGACATTCTTTGATGAGGAAGCATATAACATCATGGGCTAACTTCCTTCAGAAATCAAGAATAAGTGTTCCTACAGCTGGACTTGGTTGGGTTTTATCTGAAATGGTGAATTTTTGCGTTTGTTTTTTAAACATCTCCATGCTGTTTGCCAGCCATCAGATTTATGATGGTTTTTGCTTTGCTTAACCCAGCCCTAGAATGACTCAAGATCTCATGTGGTAGTCCCACTGACATTAGAGATGTCCTTCAGTGGCCCCATATTTCTTCAGCTAGGCTCCATGTGTTTTATTCAAAGTCACTAACTGAGCATAAAACAGAACTCAGAACCTGTGATTCCAAATTGTCTTCTACTCCTTTTAACTGGAACACTGGTGTTAGGCATAAATCCTCTTCACTTCATAACAACTCATCCCCACTAGTTTTCTAGCTTAAGTCCCTGGAAAATAATGTGGAAGGAGAAATCCCTGCCTCTTTCTTTTTTTTTCCCCTTCCCCATTCTTAAAGACTTCACAGTATTACATCTGCTTTTCCATATGTGAAAATGAAGTGTCTGAAAAATTCATATAAGTTTTTGTTCGATCATTGGTTTTTCTTGGTCCTACAGCTAGTGTGTTTAGTAAAAATCCTATGTACCTTCTAGGCTGAGAAAAAAAACAACCCTTTTAGTCACTTTAAGAGTGAAGAACTAGCATTTCCTGGCTGAAAAAGACAACTTCTGCAGTTTCAATTAAAGGAATTACTGGGATTAGGAAGAAAAAGGCCCACTTCTGAAATCAGCTTTAGCAGCATTTACGAGGATCAAGTGATCACTTCAAGTTTCTCATTCTTTTCTAACTGGCTGCTTCTCATGCTCTGAAAATGTTGTGCTGTGTTTGTACTGAGAATGGAAAAACAGGTTTGGGCTGTAGATGGTTGATGAAATGAACCTGATTGACCATATAGCTGGGGGAATGTATGTGTGCCTTTTATCCTTTGCAGCTGCATACAATGGTGTTCTCTGAATTTGTATGAGCTTCAAATTAACTTCTATTATTTTTAAATGTAATTTGATACAGGGAATAACTTTGATTTCAGAGCCAAGGCAACTCTCCAGTACCTGCATCTCTTGCTATAACAGCTAGCTTTACTCAGATCGGTGGAGTCAGCATCATTCCAGAAAATACTAAGTTAAAGTCACAAGTCAGTCTGGTTAGCACAGGAGACAGGGAAAATTGATTTCTCGGGCTACAAACTGATTCCTGTAAGACCAGCTCACATCTTTATTGTGTTAGGAAGCTCTAATGCTGACCTGCATCTTGCATGAGCTTGCCTCTTCAGCACTGTGCAACCTAATCCTCCTAGAAACAGAATGGATATTTGGGATTTAAAAATCATGGCAGATAGGTCTGTTAAAACTTGCAGCTGTGATGAGAGTCAACATGCATAAGAAATAATAATAAAAAAACCCCAAAACAAAAAAACCCCACAGCAACAAAAACCCAACACCTCATTTTTGTTACACAGGCTGGTAGTCACCACCTGGAGATTTTATTAAGCAAGGATTCTGGCTGACTAGTTTCTAGCTCATCCTTTTGTGCAGTTTAAGGTGTTTCCATGTACATCTGTCCACCCCATTTCCCTTGTTAAAGGTTCCTGCTTCTACAGCAGTTTTGGCAGGCTGTTGCATGTACCTGCATGTTATTTGTTCCATTAGACAATTGATACAACTAAATTCAAGCACTGTGTTTCAGCTAAGATAGCAGAAAGGAGTTGTCTGAGATATGGGCATCTGCTCCCTGCTGCTGACCATTCTCCAGGGCTGGTGATGGGCCAGGTGGGCAGCAGCCTGTGACCCTGGAGCAACCAAAGCCAGGCTGAGTGCAGCTGGAGTCAGGCATGAGCACAGCTTGATGTGGCATTGGGCACTGTAAGATCACAAGGCAGCAGCCAGGGGCCCCCAGACCTGCTCAGAGGAGAAGCTGAGTAACCTCAGGTATCTGCTGTCCAGCCATTAGAGTCTCACTCACTGCTGTAATTCCCTGATGTGTTCTAATTCACACCTCTCACTGGCTTAACATTGACCAGGATACCACATTTTCTGTCGCTGCTTTCCTTTCAAGGAAGATTGTGCATATTCTTTGTAAACTTATAGTAGGAAAGGAAATACAGATCACAAATGTTAATGATGCAAACAATGCTTTAGTATAAGGTATTAAGAGGGCATTTTTAGAGGGGAAGGAAGATTTGTAAGCTAGGCATGCTAAAGATTTCCAGAAAGGGGTAATACGCTCCCCATGCACATATTTGTGTTTGTTGAACTTGTGTTGTCCTCATTCTTGTATTAATATTCCTGTGTATGGTTTCAAGAGTAAAAGTACAAGAATAAAAGTACCTCTTTTTTTTTTTTTTTTTTAAATAGTGATTTGCAACCCCAAGACCTCTTAAACTGCAGGTTGATGGATCTTAATATAGTGACACTAACATGGCACTCCCAGAGAAACGTGTTGTGTAATGCTTTAATCATTAATTACGATCATTCATCATGCAGCCTTCCTTTTAATGTCCATTAGCATCATATGCCACTCACAAATGCTTGTAAGTGTATAAATATGCTGGTAATCCAGCTGAGTAGGTTTACATTAACTGTAAATTATCTTTTTGACCAGTTGGTTGGCCTTCCTGGCTGATGGAGTCATCTTATTTGTAGCATTAGCAAGGAGTCTGGGAAATGAGATACACAGAAAATATGTGCAGGTTTGTCTTAAAAGCTAGGACCAGCTGCTGCTTGGGGATACATTGTGAAGTGTTAGCTTGGTTGTGCCAGCATGCGTCAACATCTTTTGAGACAAAAACCTGCCGTCTGTGATCCACACGGCAACAATCTCGGAGAGACTGCTTAACACCAGTTGGACTTATTTGAAGCCAGTCCACTTAACACTGAAAAACTGTTTTTTAAAAGACCTAAACAAATGTAAGTGTAGAAAAACTGTTTGGAAAAACACCCCAAAACAACAAAACACAAAGAAACAAGTGAAAATAGGTAAATGCAAAGAAGCATGAGGGGCCCTTTCCAACAGCAGCTTGTGAAAGTCAAATAAGCATGTGCCCATGCCCATTCTTTTCTCATTTTCCTTATATAAGCATTATATGGGCACACTCTGTCTTCCAGGAGCATAATGTGGCTTCAGGAACGACATTATGTTCTGTATTGCTGCATTAATGATTTATGTGAAACATGCAAATCAAAATACTACACTTGACTACATGTCATTAGGGAGCAGTTGAGAGAACCATGACAAACAAATGCAGAAGTATCAATTTTTGTTCTGTATATGAAACATTTAGTGTGAAAGGTTGATCACTTCCTGCTGCTCTTGAATTAGCACCAATGTGATTTTTGTCACACAGTTCAAAACTGGACAGCCTTAAGAAATAACTTTCCACTACATACAGCAGTGCTTTCATGTAGTCATGCAAGATGCATTTGCTGGTTGGAACTGAATTTGACAGCTCACCAGGCAGCAGGAAATTTTCAACACAGTTCTTACCCTACTATCTTTGTTGGTTAGATGGGAGCATGTTTGCTTGCTCCAGGATCTGCTGTGGGGTGCAGCTAACCACCAAAGGCTAGATCCTGATTTCTCATGTGAATGCCCAAGGCTTTCTATAAGAAATGAACTTACAGAGCAATTTAAATTGCTTTATTGACCATGAATGTACCAGGAAAATTGTTTGGTTCTTTGTTTCCTTTAAAAGTACTCAGTTTTTGGTGATTGCCTGCTGGCATAAGGCTAGATTTTCACCCATCTGCAGTGCAGCAGTGATTTTCACTTGACAGAATCTCTAGAAGACAAACTGACATGTTGTCACCAACACTCACAAATATTTGAGCAGTTTGATGTTTTGCTTACATGCTGAGCATCAGGTTTTACATAGAATTCCACTAACTAAGGGTCTGTGTCTCTCAGCTAATGTCAAATCCTGGCCATGCTAAAGCTGATCACAGGACCTAGAGGGAAAAACTGTGTGAGAATATCAGCTCCATTGAATAAGGTTTGTGAGTTCATCAGAAATTCGAAAGTGGCATCAGCTGGATTCTCATTCTCATAAGCAAAGTTCTTTAGGTTTCCATAGCCCTTTTTTTAACATGGATAACACGAGCAGCAGGGTCGCTCATATTTGACTTGTGAAGCATCTGTATCATGACCTGCTTGAAGGAATTTTTTTTCTCAGATCAACTCATCAGAGATCTGAGTCCAACCCCACCATTATTTCTGTGCTTTTTTTTTTTTTCTTGCTTTTTTTTTTTCTTTTTTTTTTCCCTGTGATCTGATAGTGCAGCTGAATCCTGGGCAAGGAAGAGAACTACTCTTCCACCAGGTGCAGAGAGGGGGTTGTGTAAACTTTTTCTGCCAGAGCAGAAAACTTGTATCTCCTGTTTCATTGATATGGCAACTGTTACTATAATTAGATTCCCTGACAGGAGGGGAACACACATAGGTTGGTTTTTTTTTTCTTCAGTGCAGAAGAGCACCTGGTGTCTTCACAGAAGGCAGCAGTTTGTCGGAGGTAGAAATGCTAATTTGTTGTTTTCAGGACAAGTGGGACTCGGGAAAAGATGTGCTCTTCCTGAGCAGCTTTGTTTGTTCTGGGATTTCTGCCACCTGTCATGCTATGTCCCCACTGCTGTAGATCCTCTGTCGTACCCCCACTGCATTCAGAACACAGAATCTAGAGCAGGGATATGACTCTAGAGAAACTGCAGTATGGCCATGGAAAAACTATTTTTTTTCCTAGAAGAATCCTGTGCAATCTGTTGAATTGGTGAGTTCCTGCTCAACACCACTGATGGAATAAACCCACTCCCTTCCTTGTATGTGGTAGTCATGCTACACTGAGCTTGGTAAGGGAATTGTTTTCCTTGCTATGGACTATGGAGACTTCCAATTCAACCAAATGCACAGTGCCAAGGAGTGTCTAACCACAGTCCCAGGAGCAGTGTTAATTACTCATTTAATTCAGGGGTAGAAAGGTCCAACAATGAATTATGATGGTATCCAAATTCTAGTTTTCCAGTTGAAAGTGTAAGTGGGACCATGGGACTGTGTCAACAATTACCTTAAGAAAGAAAAAAAACCTGGAGTGTTCAACAGATGTCCTGACTATCCCCTTTTGGGAGAGAGCAATCCTTCCGCTTCTCTTTAGCAGGCTCTGACTATTTGTTCATGCTTCTCTGGGGGCTTATTTAGTGGTTCTGGAAATATTTTAAAAGACATTTAAAAGGAGTTGACAAATGTTTGACCTGTTTCAGTGTCCATGAGCTGAGTTAAATTATGATGGTATCCTTTACGTGCAGCCCAGAGGCCTGGAGTTGAAAGCTGGGGAGGACTGTAGGAATGTTAAACCCATTTCAGTGACAGTATCCAACATATGGTTTATCTGGTTGAACCATAGAGTGAGGAAGCAGTGGAGTTATGTGAAAGCTTTGGGTACAACCAAACCTTCCCAATAAATATGCTGTAGCTGCCACTGGGTTCCTGCTGTTTCAAATGTAATCTTCCCAGCCACCTGAATCTCTCTGCTTGCAGTTTCCAGAAGGGAATGGAGGCCCTATCTCTACATATAGGGGGGAAATATGATGCTACTGCATCAGGTACTCTTTTTTCTATAATACTACCCTGCTTGGTAAAATTATATATATTAAAAAAACCTCAAAAAAATTGGTTCTTGATTAGTCTGAGGTGATTGATGTGCTTTGTCTTTGGCATTCTTGGTTGGAAATCTCTCTTTTTTGTGGCAGCATGTGTAACTAGTGCCAAAGTCACTTCACTTGCCTGGCAGATTTGTTTATCTACCTCTTGACTTGTTCATCTCACTGCATCTAGACCATCTTTGGGTCTGTGTTACGCTGGCTCTTTAAATTGTTTTCTCTCCTCTTCTTAGCTATTCTGGCAGGCAGCATTATCTATGAGTATGTACCTCCATGTCTGAAACCTCTGTACTTTCTTCAGTGTATTGTCTGCTCTGTTTTGACCTCATCTCTTGATTCCTCTAGTCAAGAGTGTTCCTGAGCCTGTGTCTCCCATTTCCTTTCTATTTTCACTCACAACTTCTCTTCAGTTGGAGCTGCCACTCACTGATGAACTTGGGGACATCATGAATAGCAGGGAAGTAAGTCTTACTTGAACTGGTGGATTTCCACAGGAGAATGTCAGCAGTTTGCACATTGGTTAACCATTCCTGTCCAGCTGAGGTTTCTTAATCTATTTAACTGTAACTTATTGGAGAAGAAAAATCTGGTATGTAGTTAAATTAAGCCTATCTTTGCCTGCTTTGGCTTTATTTTCCTTAGTTTATAAATTTCTTCTGTGTAAGTGGAAGAATAAACATTGTGTTAGTCAAAGCCTGAGACAGGTTGCAGTTGCTCATTATAGGTACCCAAGTTAAATTTGCTCAAATATGACTACCTGCAGTTAATGTAATAAAAATATACTTAAACATCTAAGTCTCCTGAATTTTTGGAAGGTTTGAGCAGTTATAACTCCAGGTAGACATGCTATGAAATCATCTCAGGAAATCGGGGCACTTTTATTTAAGCCTCTAAATAAGAACTGGGGTTTTCATATTTTAC
This sequence comes from Parus major, assembly GCF_001522545.3. Classification (NCBI taxonomy): domain Eukaryota; kingdom Metazoa; phylum Chordata; class Aves; order Passeriformes; family Paridae; genus Parus; species Parus major. The sequence continues at coordinate 10,067,768 of NC_031775.1, read as the reverse complement.
CTTTTCAGCTTTTTTGGATGTTTCCTGCTGTGTGTAGGTTTCAGTCTGCATTAATACCAGGAAAAAAAAGTCACCTCTTACCACAATTCTCTGCCCTCCTCAGAACAAAACCATAGAATAATATTTGCCATGTCTGAATTGTCTCAATGTGTTGTTTCACTTTTTTGTTTCTTCCCAACATGGAGAACTGTGACTGAAAAAAGTGAAATGCTGCAAGATCAACTTTAGCACTACACTGCTAATTAATCAGTGTCTAAGTTTCACATTGTTTAGGAGAGGATCAGAAGATTATTATCTGTGGCTGACCTAAACTGTGAACCTTTCAGATATGCCCTCAAAATTAAAAGTTCCCTTTCCTTCTCGTAGGCATTGAGCAGTAGCTTTTCTGAGGTGTGCACTTTTCCTTCCTACTACTTGAAGTAAAGATTTCTAATGTGAAAAATATTTTTGTCTTTTTTTCCCCCCACTGCTTCAGCTGTAACAACACTGAATGTTTGCTTGGCTTGGGTGGGAAGGTGGAAAATTCTTCCAAAATTTAGAAACACAGAGCTTTCTGATGTGTGCAGTAATCTTAAGGCAGTAAATTCTTTTTATTTGATTTTAAATGCATAATTTAGTATACAATATAAAAATGTATCCAAGGGGGAAATGAATTTTTTTTAATAACATGCTTCCCAAGGCGAGTGGCAAAACGTGTGTGTTGATGGGAAAGGGAGGGGATAAATTTATATCCTAAAGGCATGACTTGTGGTTTTGAATAAAATTGAGATTGGTGCTGCTGTTGGCTTAGTTTCTTCTAGGCAAAGATGGGTTATGCTGTTCACAGGGAATTCAAACACAGGCAAATTGGGTTCACTCACAAGACTTTGATGCAGGGGTTTACTCCACAGTTTACACTACAGAAGTTATTGACTTCTCTGCAGCCCAGAAAGAAAATCTATAGACTGGAGATAACCTTCCTCTTCTCAAGAAAATTTTGTGGTCCTGTTTAGTCACTCTTGTGCATGAGACACCCCTTTAGTACCAGCGAGGTTCAGGGCACAATTTGGGATCATATAAGGGTGACAGCTATTTAGTTTTCAGTCTGTTGCTACACAGTGTTTCTTAGACCCTGTTTCATATGACAGTGATTAGCACTTTTCTTCAACATTAAAGGGACTTATTAAGAAAAAAGAAACTAAGTATTTGTTTAAAACCGTGTTGGTACATCTTTCTGTGAGGAATGAATTGCTTGTATTCTGTCCATCTGGCAGTCGGCAGGAGCTTTAAAGAGTATGTTGATTTTCTCACACTTTGGGACAATTAAAACATAAGATTACAAGTGTTTGCTTTGATTTTTATAGATACATTTTTAACTCATGGTGCAACAACCTGAGATAGTCACATTGATTTCAATTTAAGATTTATTTATGCTAATTTAATCTGAATCAGCAAATGGACTCTTAATTTGAAAGCAAGTTCATAATATATTTGACCTGCATGTCTTCCATTCATAATGGATTAAAAAGAAGTCCACAAAATGGCCTTAATTGCCTGAACTTAAAAGAAAAATCTGAAATCTAGACCTGTCTCTAAAGTATATGTACTTCTTTCTAGTGTCATTCCTCCTTTCTTGCTTTTCTGATTGTTTCTATGCCATTCATCTTTTAATGGAATAAACATAATTTTAAAACTTACCATTTGTATATATGAAACAAAAATGAACTTCACTTTGCTTCTCTTGTGCATGTGTGAGGGATAAAAATTACTGAAGTTGGTTTCCACAGTGCAAGTGCACTTTAAAGCTTGCAGTTTTGGAGAGGTTGGCAATCTGTAACACAGCTTTGTGTGCTGTCTCCAGTATGCACTGGAGTCAGGGAAAATTGCAGCCTGTGTGGATTTGCTCAGAACAGAACTGAGTAACGGGATGGCTTTTTCTAAAATGACTTAAATACAGCTGCTTCTGGCATTATTGGTCCTGTTTCAGAATGCAAAATGTAAAATATAATGAACAAATGATGAAGATAAGGCCTGCCTCCAGGGAAATGGGGCTGGAGAGCTAGTGGAACCATGCCTGGTGTAAAGGTGATTTCCCCAGTGGTTAAAGCCCACACAGAGACACAGGAGGAATGAGCTGTGAGTCATGCTGCCTTCTAGCTACTCTAGCCTGCTAAATGGTCTCATAGGAGGCTACTGCAACTGGCTCAAGATGTGGCATTGCCTGAGGGACTCCAGCTTGCCTTAGGGACAGCTTCAGTCAGGTGAGGTGCTGGGCAGGTGGAGCCATCTCCTTCCCTCTGGCTGCCTTTGGCTGGTGTCAAACATGGGATTTGCAGCCAGCCTGCCCTTTCTTAGCTTCCTGCACTCTACAGCATGAGTGCATGTTCCTCCTAGTGTGAAGTACATTAATCCATGGACTGATGTTCTGTAATATTAGAGCTGACTATTGGGTCCACCTGTGAAACAACACTAAGGTTTTAATTTCTCCCCTTTTGCATTATTGGACTTTCTTATGGGTTTTGCAATATTGCTGCAGTGGTATTACTGACCAAAGGCCAGGTGTGTAACTTCAAACTGTGGTGCCTGGGTAGCCTGATATTGCAAATACCAACTTATATGAATTACATGAAATAAGGATTAAGTTGTCTGCTATTTTCATTGGTTTGCGAAATGGCTCTTTTCCAAGCAGTTCTTCTCTTTCAAATAACATAAAATGTGTTTTGGGCCTAATCCTGTCTGTAGGGCTCTCTGAGCTTTCAAAGTCAGCCATAGCAGGTGAGGGGGAAGCAGAGCCTTGTAAAACCAGATGTCTGAATTATTTTATTTATGACACATTGAATGTACCTTTGCTGTTTTGTTCTGTGATGTCAGCTGGTTGGTTTATGCTGAGCTGTAATGAAATCTTATAGCCTAAATGCTCTGAACTGTGCATCAGATGATGTGCTTCAGTCAAAGAAGGCACCACCAGTCCTGCTCTGCTGCTGGTGCATTGTGGGAATCTCATCAGATGCTGCCATGCAAATGCTCCTCACAGATGCCAGCAGAGGGTGATGTTGGACAGTAGGTTGTAAATCTGTGTTGTAGCACCTCGCACAATTATCTGCAGCCATTCCTCAGGTTTTCATCATTTTAATCCACCCTTTAGAGCTGTTACTTAAATGATATAGACATGGGTGATATAATTAGAATGTGCTGTATCTGCCATTAATTTATAACATATGATAGGCTTATAGATGTCATAAAAGTGTATCTTGAGGATGCTGTGAACTCTGTTTAACCCTGATGTTTCAGAAAAGTTTAATTTTTATGGCTGAAGTATTTAATCACTGAAACAAGGTCTCTCCTTCTCCTAGAAAGTATGCTTAAAATGAAAATTCAGTTTTCTCTCCAGGCTTGATATTCTGGAATTGTATGCAAATAAATACCATGTTGTAACTTCAAGCATCAATGCAGCCATCCTGACCTGGATGTCAGGATGACATCCTTTGAGTTCCACTAGATCCAGAGATCCTTGAAGTTTAGGGACAGGAAATTAATTGATAAGATGAAAGTTAAATTTGTGCCTGTTGACCACATCCATGTTTTCCATACCGTTGTCACTGAAAGCTGTATGTTATGTGAAATACTCTCCATTTGTGTATTTGTCTCCCTCTTGTGGCTAAACAATTTTTTGGGCCTTGTATTTTGAAACGGCTGGTTTTAGTCTTTAGCTGAGATTACTGAAGTGATTTTTCTATACCTACTTGTTTCTCATGGATATTTTTCTCATGTGCTTTCAACAGATGTGTACGCCAAACTGTCTCAATAGTGCCCATCTTATTTACTGCCTGTATTTTGACATTCTCTAAAACATAAAATATTGAGTCAAGAGTTACTGGTTTTCCAAAGAGAACTGTATTTACTTTTAAAATATTCCATGGACCCACTTTCATCTGGAGACCCAAAATGCCAGCCAGTAAACAGAAGGAATGAACGAGGTACTTCTGTACGTGCTTTGTGAGGAGGGAAGTGCTGAGTTTTGGAAGGGTCAAGAGTTTGGTAGATTGCCCTGTTGGGCAAGGATGGCTGCACTAGTATGGCTCTTAAGCAGAGTAAAGTAAGTTGGGAATAAAACAAGTAGCAGTTTACCATCTCTGCTTCTGCAGATTTTGTATAAGTTGTTTCTGAGCTTCTAGAAAATGTTTTGTGACACGTTTCTAAATTAAAAGGCCAGTAAAGCTGTCAGGTCCTTGGGAATGGAGTCACCTAACCTGAGGGAAGAAGGCTTTTTAAAAGTTGTTTTCCTGTAAATTTCCAGTGAAATTGGACAGAGAGGATGTGATTGCATATCAGACAAAATAGTTTTATCTTAAAAATGCTATAGTGTCTTGCAGAACAATCCCTAGCCAAAAGACATCTCAGGTTTTAATATGTAGCACTTTAATTCACTGATTCACAAGAAGTTAGTTTTCTCTTAGGTGCTGAAACCACCTTACAGTTGCTCTTCAGCAGTTTTACACTACAAGTGTCCTGCTTTGTGCCTCACTTTATACCACAATTGCTGGTGGCAAGTCTTTCCTTGAACTTCTAACATAGACCATGTTATTTGTATTTGAGGAGTTAGAGATGAATTGGAAAAATGACCCTTTCAGGCCATTTGCAGCAAATGGTTTTGAGAGACTAAATCCTCACCTCCAGATTTTCTTCAGTCAGAGACAAACCTTTTGGATGCTACCTGTAATGACTGACTGATGAGGGCCAGGTGAAAGGACTTTTTTCTTTTTTTTCCAAAGCTGAAAGGACTTTTCTACACTGTAAAAGCAGTTCCTAGCTTCTACACCTTGAAATGAATATGTTTGTCCTGAAAAAAGGAAAGATGTCTCAGTGTGTGTGAGGAGGTTGTCAGCTCAGCACTAAGCCACAGCCCTCAGAGGTGTGGACACATCTTAGTGAGGCTACTCTCCAGTATGATATTATGTACTGAAGCTGTCCCCAGTTGGCTGTGATGCCTGTGTTTTCATTAGTTGTGCAGTCAGGTACTTGAATACATTGAGATTATACTTAAATCCAAGGCTTTGGAGAGAAAATTGGGTCCAGTTCCAGCTGCAGCTGGCTCTTGTGTAAATGAAGAGCTGTACCAAACCTCAGACAACTGAACAACTCCCTGCTTTGCACTGGTAAATTCCTGGCAATGAAGTTCCCATTTCATTTAGCGAAATAGCTCATATCTCTGCACTTATCATGCTCTGCTGCTAAACTACTCTGGTTTTCCCCTCCACTCCACAGTTCCTTTTAAACTGCAGTATTACTCAAGCTCTACAACAGCAGACAAGACATTTAACAAAAAAATCTGATTTTATTTGTCCTCCTATCAAATTCTCCTAAATCAGACCGTGACCAGACACAGAGCGGAAGCACCCCAACCTTTTATAGCACTTGCTCTGTGAGACAGGGAGGAGGCAAACTCCAGCTCTAAATCTTTCTGGTTGCCACCCTTCATGACAGGGAGAACAGGGTGCCAAAGTCTATTATGAGCTGAAAGGCCCCCAAGTGTTATTGTCAAGGGCTTCTGCAAACCCACCATACATTTTCATCTGAAGACTTTTAGGCTTGCACTGCACTGGTAAAAAAACCTGGTGGAGTATTTGTAGTGTGTAGCTACCACATTTTATAATAAAGAGTTCTTTCTGAGCAGCTCTCTTTTTTAATTATATCTTAAAATGGTATTAAATGTTGGCTCTCTTCATGCCAATTGCTGTTTGGTTGTAGTCACTGCAAGAGCTCTTGCTTGTTGGTACATCAATTTTCTTTTCATCGATGCTTTGCTTTTATGTTTGGACGGGAATTTGAAAGCATATAGGCTGAAGCAGAAAATATTGCTGAGGCACACGGAATGATAAATTTCCCTTCTGATACAGGAGAGTCTAAGGAGGAATATCTGTTTTGTTCCTTTTAAAAAGTTTTCCTTTCTAGATGATGTTTTGAAGCAGGAGGGGGGGGAACAAATTTTTACTTTTATGTGGTGAGGAGAGGAGGGTGTATGTGTGGGTTTGTTTTTTCTGCCTCTTAAAGTCTACCTTAAAGTGGATATTTTATTACCTGCTTCTCCTGACTTACGTATATTGGTAATTGAAGGAGAGTGCTGAACTGCTGGCCTAGTGCATTATTTGTGTTTTCTGAGTCTCTGGGATCTTGAAGGAGGTGATTATCCCAACAGCTGCCTCTTGGGAAATGCAAGGGGAGAGGGGAAATTGCCTGGTTGGGTAGATGGGCTCACCTCTGAAAGGTTATGAAGAGAACGAAATGCTGATGTATTGATACCTTGTGGACCCTTTCTTCCTAGCTTGACACAAAAAGGAGCTTTAAATTGAAAGAAGACTGTGCCACTGCAGAAAATAGTTCACATGTATTTCTGATCTTCTTGCCAGTCAGCCAACATTTGCTTCTATAAATCACTTCATTTTATTTTTTTTTTGATGTGACTCCTTTTCATTCTTTCTACAGATGTGCAAGAGGGAATGTCATTTGCTGTAATCAGCTTATCTTGCTTAGCCTTTAAGGATGTTAATTTTGCAATATTTAATCTGAATATTGTACTAGGATCATTCTTATTGATGACCTTTTGCCTCCTTGACTAACATAGATGTCACAAAAGCTGCAGTGGAGCCCTGTAACACAGGGATGATAGCTTCTAATGGAGATTATACAAGAACCAATACATTTCTTGGTATATCTGGTGTTTCTGAGAGTGTCCTTCTCAACATATTCAGTAATTTGCAGCCCAGTACCATCTGCTTGTTTTTCAGCTTGAATTATGAACTCATAATATGCCTTCAATCACAGAAACATATTGGATTTATTTATATTATTTTAAGGTGTATGATTTAGAGGTTTTTACTTATTTTTGAGTATGGTCAGTAAATTAAATAAATTCAGAATTTTTTCTGAACTTTTTTCTGAATTTAAGCAGGCTTGGTAGGTGCTCTGTAATAAAGTCTGCATCAGGATTTAGATATTTTACTTTAGATCTTTACTTGAAGGAGTCAAATCTTTGTTATTTTAGTTTTAATTTACACTTGTGTTTTACCCTCTCCTGTCCCACTCAGGTGTGTGATATGAAGCATAGCCTGTAACTTCATTTTGTTCAGATGCTTTGTTCTCTTGCCCCCTCCTGTGTGTTTGATTGCACACTAGTACACTTTCAGGAGGAGGTATGACCCCACTTAAGATGCTCCAACAGCCTGGTAGGCAGAACAGTCTCCTCGGGGCAAGGTGTGGGTTTCAACCCTGGGCTCTGACTGTGCTTTAGTACAGAGCTATTGTATAACTAGCTCTTTCAGGTGCTTGTGCTCAAGGTGGAGGGAAAGTGATGCTCAAGAGCCTTAGAGGTGAGATGATTTCTCCCTGGACCCCTGCTCCACTTAAAACACACATCTAGGCTTCCTACTAGAGTGCAGTTGCAGGCCATTATCACACTCAGGATGTGCGCATAAGTGTGTCACCTTGTGCTTTTGTCCTTATCCTCAAGACTTTACTCCTCAAAGTCAAATGACAGTCCCCTCAAAACTGTGGGCTCAAATATATGAGTAAAAAAATACAGGACAAGGAAGGTGAAAGGAGGAAGAGACATGTCTTTTAAAAGGACATGATATTCCTATTTATTCAGAGAGACATGCATGTAGTCAAGATGTAGAGAAAACAATTTCCATATTATCACAGGGGCAGCCTCTAAAACACAACATTCAGGAATAATTACAAAGTTCAATGTCAGCTGTAGAGAAAACATATTTTGACAGGCCATGCATTTAAACCAATATAGATTAAACTTTTTTCTTCCTCATGTATATTCTATAACTGAGGACATTTTAGAAAGGGGGTGTAGGGATGTGTGAAGTATGATGACCATAATGCATCTTAGGATTTCAGTAACTGATGATGAAAACAAATGTGATCGATGGAGTTACATGTCAACTGTAAGACAGACCCTAAAGCACCTGCTGTAATTTGCTTGGAGACAGCCAGCTACAGTGGACCTTGATCACATCTTGATAGCAGGTGGCCAGGAGTGAAGAAAACAGAAAGGTTTTTTTCCCTCTTTTAAACAGCCCCCATTTATTCACAGTTTTGTGCCTGGAATGGCTTTCATGTAAATAATTTCAGTATTTATTTCAGTTCAAGTTGATTAACAAGTTTACTGATTTTAAGGGCACACTTGACATTTAGCTGCAAAAATATGAGAAGCATGTTAAGTGCTGGTTGCTTGTTTCCATTAGCCCTCAGGAACACTGTAGGGATCTTGATGCTTTTTAGTGAAGTCAGTGTTTAGTGGGGACTACTTCCAGCAGAAAATGTTCTCTGGACTCTCAGCTGAGCAACTGTGTAAGATAAGTTGTTTTGTACATCTAATTTTAATAGAATCAATGGAGCTGTATATTTTAGAGTAAGGTAGAATTTGTCCAATTTGCAACCTGCAGTTACTTCTGCCCATCTTACATAAAAGCAGATTAAACACTTCCTAGAGTCCAGTAGATTGCTGTGAAACAGTACAGTGAGAAAGATGCTTTGAGGAAAAAGGAATCTTATTTGCTCCTTTAAATGCCTCCAAATTAAAAGAATACATTTCTACCTGTCATAAATGAAACCCAAAATCCTCTTGACTACTCCTGCTTTATCTGTGGCACATTTTGAATTAGTTGTAAAACTTAAGGCTTTCAAGATTTCATCTCTGGTTTCTTGATACAGTTTGCTTAATGTCACCAAGAATTAGTGCTTCTTACACTGTGCAATTTGCATTGTAACTTTTTTGCAAATAAATTTAATTATGAGAAATGGAAAGGTTTAAGAGAATTTGTGGGCTTATGGTAGAACAGAGAAATATAAAAAGTATTTGATTAGTATTTACACTGGCTTCAGTGTGAAATATCTCCTTTGTTCTGATATTTTCCAGGTTTTAAATACTTCTCTAAAATGAGTACATTGCAGATGATGTGTACAATATTGGACTTGGTGCAAGCTTGCATCGACAGAGAAGCTTTTTCTTTCATTTGTTGGCACTTTTTAATGATTCCAGTAATGTGTGAACTTTTGTGGCCAACAGCTGAAAATTTTTGGGAAGAAAAATACTTTGTCAGGTAATGAATGATTTTCCATTTCTGAAATAAAAAGGATAGTTGAAAACTGTCATCCCTCTTCTCTCAGCTGTGAACCTGCACACAATACTGGGGTTTATTTAAAGCAACATCAGTGCTGGGCCCTGTGCAGCCAGGTACCACTGACACCACACAGCAGCAGGGGCAGCAGCAATGCCTGCAGACTGCACTGGTCCCTCCACTCAGTGTGTAACTTCCCTCACAGGACCAGGATGCTCTCCCAGCTTCTGGGGTCTGTCCTACATGTACCACAAAGTAGATGAGCTGTGAGGAAAAGGGGCTCCTTTATCTTAATCGTTTCCTTTGTGTGTTGTTATTATGGCGTTACAATCTGTTTACAATTATAAAGCGTCATTTTTCCTCTGTAAGACCCCACTTTATACAGTGTGTAGGGGTGAACGTGCAATATGGTATAATTCAATTTCTAGAAGTAGCTGTAAAACTGGTGTGTCCTGTCTCCAAGTGCTGATATAGAAACCTAAGTAATGGTCTCCTGCGCCTTGCTCTGGGTTTTGGATTTTTTTTCATGTTGTGTAAAGGTGTTAGCTATAAATCAGTAAGAACTATGGAAGCCAAAAGTGCACTACTGATTTACAGATAACTGCTTCCCAGGGCAAACTGGAAAGTAAATAGGCCTCCCAACCTAAATTATCACCTCCCAGTAAATTTTGACAAGTGTGATAAGCAGTTTCTACATGCTGCAACTCTGTTACTAACTCTACTACCAAAACTGTTCTTGTATACAATTAGTATATACACATATGCCACTAATATACAGTTTGTGTACCAAAATCAATATATATATATGGGAAAAAAATTCATATCACTGTAAAATAATTTGCTTAATATTTGAGTATCTGTATTGACATACAGTTCATACAGGAATTGATTGTATTTCAGGATGAGGAAGCAAACATTCCAAAAGCTTTCTAACTGTTTTTACTTTGTTACTTTTAAAATTCTCATTGTTTTGTGATTTAAATAATTCTGAAATTCTTTTGAGCTTAGTCTAAATTTTGAATATGAGGATTTCAGAGTTTGGTTTAAAAAATTTGAGGGTAAGATGATAGATGGAGAAGCAACCCTGCCATAGATTTGATGTATGACCTTTGACTTTTCTGCACCTAAGTATTGTAAAATGTGAAATGGAACATTGTCCATAGGGTCCAGCGGCTCTGATATAAAATGTGACAAAGCTGAAGTATTCTTATCTGCATACTAATTTTGTATCCTTGCAGTAACATTCCTCTGAATTGTATTCTTTCTGAAGTCATATATACACACTCGATTTTTATTTTCTTTGTCTTACTTTCTGATTTCAGATGGTTTTGTTTTTATTTGTTACTTTGTATTGGCTTTTACTCCTTATAAATAATAGCATATCGAGTTCTCATTCCATCCCAAAATATCTCTGCATTAGAAAGTGTTTTACTACAAAGATACTATGCAAACTAGGAAAGATTATTTGTAATGATGGTGGAGTGTAATTGCTGGAGACTCAAACTGGTATTTAAGGCACACCAACACGTCAACAGAAGTGGCTCTAAATGGGTGACTTGGAGCATAAGGCAATACACTGTCAGTAAAGTATGGTGGACTTTGATTAGTGATGGGCTTTTAATTAGTGGAGATTCCAGACAAGCCTGTTGTCATTACTGTGTGTCCAGCTGGATACAGTTTCAGACCATTCCTGCTGGGTCATGCCTTTCTTAAGAAGAAATTTAAATGAGTATGTGTCTTTCGCTATTACTCTTTCTGAAGATCTCCCCGGATCATGGCTTTGCTCAAGTGGAGAGTTTCAAGCACTGTTTTTGGGGTGCCCTGGGAGATAAGCAGGGAGGCAGGATGCAGACTTGGTGTGAGGTGTGGGTCTGCGTGCCAGTTGAACCTGGCTCCCAGATTTGTAGCTTACCCATATGAAAAGTGCCTGCAATGTGCTGGAAACCTATGTCAGGATGATTTAACACAGAGAACGACCATAATGAACACTCAAATAGCAAGAATGGGATCAAGCCAAATGTGGTGATACTTGGAAAGTATACACAGTCTAAAGCTGTGTAAAGTATCAAAGTTTCCATCCTGGTTCTGAGATAATAGGGTTGCGTTGCAGTCCCTGCCATCCATCAATCTTTTTGCCTTTCCTGAAAAGGAAATTTGCACTTCAACCACGTATAATGAGAGATAAACTTACAATTTAGCCCATTGCTCTGTCGCTGTGGCTATGGCACTGTGCTTTCATTCACTGACCACAGCTGGCCAGTTGTGTCCTGCTGGTGTGCTGCAGTCCCTCTAACTGGCTGTGATTTAAGTTTCCTAAATATGAAAGTAAAAATGCTAGAGTAATATCCTCAGAGTATAAAATATATTACTTTCACAGTAGAAGATCTAGCCCTTCTTAGTGTATGTCTCACATGTAGGCCAGTGTCTAGTCACAACAATTGTATGTTTTATAGAGTGAATTATTTATCCACAGATTGTGTTTTCAATATAAATATTTCTGTTTCCTATTCAGCTCCACTGTTGTTTGTGGTCTACTGTTCTTTGTGATGCCACTTGGCCAAAGATGTTTTGCTCACTATATAACTTCATGTGGAACAGATGAATGAACCACATCTATGACAAGTCAGTTGGTGTTTTTGTGGGAGCACTAATGTAAAGAGATGTTTTGTACAATAATTGGAAGTAGGAGAAACAGACGTGAGCCTGTCTCCAGCACGGATGGTATTTAGCTTCCTGCTAAGTTAATAGTCTGTCTGTGTAAGGGACTTGAGCCATTCCTTTATGTCCTATTGTTTTTCTCTTCTCTGTCATTTCTCTTCCTCTCATTCATTCACTGAGTTAAATTAAGGATTAGCTATCAAAGTAAATTGTGTTTCCCTTCCAGAGTCCCTTCTATTTGCGTCTCCCATGCCCTACAAATGTAATCTGATGTTGCTTCTTGGTGTGTACTTCCATGCACTCTCACCCTCTTTCTATACTTAATGCATCTACGGTATTTGCTTTACCAGGGAAATCCATCTTCCACGCTCACTTGTACCTGCAGAGGAAAAGGAATAGTGGTCATGCTTGTGTGTCCTTGTAACATTGACTTCACCTTTCCATTAAACTCTTCTAGGTACTGAAGATATGTATTGGCAGCATTTAGCTCTCCTACCAGTGTCTCTCTCAAGAATTCCTTTTTTAAATTCAAATTTTTTAAGTTCACATGCACTTGCTGTAGGTGGGTATGGCATGTTTATAGTTTGATTTCTCCTGCTCTCTTTGCTGCTTCTTGGTTTCATTCTACGTCTCCTTCCTGACTCTTACTTCCACCTCTCTCCTAGGTTGTACTTCCTTGTCTCTCCCTCTGGATTTCATTTGTATTCCATGGTTACCAAAGACAGGAGAAATAACAGCTTAGTGAGGTTAATAATGCCATAAAAAGGACAAGTGTCCTGGTGTGCAGGAGGAGGGAGGTGTTTAAAGCTGCCTTCCTATAAGAAAGGCAGCTGGTATAAGAGGCATGTTGTATTGTCAGTTCAATCCTGTGTGATGCTGTAGACTTTAGCTGGTACTTAAGCTCAACTCTGCTCCTTTTCTTTTTACGTGTCTTATTGTCATTGCCAGAACAAATTTCTTAGACCAAACAGCCAATTATCAGTTCTGCAATCCTCCTAAACTGCTTAGCTTTTCATAGACAGCATCTCCACAAGATTTCTGGCATTGAATCAATACTTTTTTATGAGTGCTCCCATTCCAGATGGATCCACTGAAGGAAAATGCTTCTTGAGATTTAAGATTATTACTCTTGAATATCAGGTGCTACTTGTACCTGAAGAGAAAGGATTGCTCTTTTTCTCATTTATATGTAGTTCATTCTGGGGTAGGTAAGTTTATCTCACATTAAAACTATTCAGTGGAATCAATGTGCAGATTCCAAACATCTGTGTCCCTGACAACAGCACACTGGTGTATCTTTCCTTGGATTGATGGCATCCTGAGGGCAGGAGAAAATGATGTTTATGATATAAACTAAACAACAGCCTTTGAAGTGATTGTTCAGAAAGTACTGCAGGAAAAAGAAGAGGGAGGAAGCCCCAAGTGTAGTATATTAAAAGAATCTGGGGTTTTCAGAAAGCACAGTTGCTACCCTGCCCCTTCATTCATCAATAATTACAATATTTTCTTCTCTGCAAGATTAAGTGCGCCCCAGTAAAAGAACAAGGTAAGATCACAAATGTAAGCCCACCATTGTCCTTTCTTTCTGGCTGCCTGCTATGTCAGTGAAGTCAGGGCAACTGTGTATTAAGAAGCACATTGCTAATCCTGAGATCAGGACCCCACCTTACATTGCAAGTTTTAGCAAGTCCTAATCTGGAATATAAAATATGTCAACCTTTGAAATGCCTTGTAAGTCATAACACAAAAATGCAACGTTCTTGTGATGGAAGATGGTGTATTTTGCCTCTTGCTGACTTGCAAGGGACTGCTTAACCTGTTAGGTGTATTATAACCAACCCTTTTTTTTTTTTTTTCCCCTCCAAATATATGTATTTGTATGGTGAAATTTGATACACAATGGGGCTAAATGAACTTGAGCTATGGCTTATGTGTATGGTATGCAAGTGTGGTACATAGACCTTGAGATATCAGAATAAAGCATCTCCCTTCTCTGGTTTTAGATGACTTTTATTTTGAAGAAAAGAGATGCATTTTGCATCAATATTTGATTTTTCAGAGTGATGTGTCACCATAATTTTCCTTAACAACAATGTAAGGATGCAGATTTCTGTCTTGGTGGGTTGCTCTATGTGCAGAGTTGCTTCCTAATGTTATCCTGTCTTTAATCCGCCAACCCTGACAGGGAAACATCACGTTCCTTTTATCTGTCAGAATGAAATCCTCTTCTCTGAAGAGCTCCTGGATTTCAATTTTAGAAGAAAAGATAAAAGCAAAAACAAAGTGGGGGTAGTAATCCAGACCTTTTCTGACTAGGATTATCGATTACCCAGTCAAATATTAGATAAGATAATTTGACTTTTGTCATTGAGATGGCATTGCCAAAGCCATTGGTATCAAAATGATTTCTTTTAAGTGCCAGAACTGTAGTGGATGAAAGAATTTCCCCCAGTGATATTCTGCCTCTGAATTCTGGACTCTAATTTTCATTTCAGATGTATCACTATGCTAGCACTGCCATGTGACAGCATACTTGCATTCCTCAGGAATGGTTTGCATCACTTGTTTTGAAAGGAAAAAGCACTTCAGTGTTTTTGAGTGTATTGTAAACATCAGAAAACTGGAACAATTTAATTTCATTCCTCCAGTACTTCTGGAAAGGTAAATAGTAAAAAAAAATTATAGAGTTCTGTGTTATTACATGCTAAATTACTATAATTCTATAATAAATTAGGTCTGTGGATACAAACTCCAAGCGTGTGCAATTTGAACATACTTCCTAAATACCTTTGTGGAGATTCTTCTTCTTCACTTAGGAAATACAGTGTCAGCATCTGAAAAGGCTCTCTGTAAGTAATTGGATTTTGAAATCACTTCAGCTGGTTATTGCACTTGCTCTGTTTGAGGTGGTATACCTCCTTCAGCTAGCAAAATTTTCCCCCTATCCCTCCCTCTTCAATACTGTTGCTGGTCTTTGTTTTGTAGGAGTGTGGAGGCATACACTCAGCAAGTTTGTCATGCTTTGTATTTTTATCATCTGCTCAGCTTACCATACAAAATTAAAGATTTTACTCACACAATCAACATGTGCTCTCATAAATAAACCTTAGGCTGAAGTGATGCTCTAGAGACAGTGGGGTTTGGATGTTTATAATTGGAAGCAGAATCAGCTTCTTGACTTTCTATAACTTGCAGTGACTCCACGTCAGAAGCAGTTAGCATGGACTTTATGTAGAGATCCAGCATGTGTGCAAGCCCTCTAATGAGAAACTCTTCATAGACTCGTACAAGTAGAAGCCGAATTTGACTGTGACTTGTTCAGTCATGTAAATAAAAAACAAAGATGTGGGTAACATTCTGGAGGGCAACATAGCATGCTTTATTTTGAAGCTGTGAAATCCAGCCTCACATCTGACATTTGTTACTGCTGGGATGAGAACACTCCGTTCAGGACACATGTGCAGCCACAGCTCAGGAATACCACATGCATGGTGGGGAGCCCATTGGGTTTTAAACCTCCTGCTGAAGAGTGAGTATCCTTCACTGCTTCTATTATTTGCAGAAGCTAAGTCCACTCAGCATCTCACCAGTTCAAGCCTTGCATTCCCTCTGGTGCTGGAAAATGTGAGAGGGATGGAGATTTCAGGTAGTAAATGTCTCATTTACAAGCTCCACTTTTATATACCAGTTTTATTTCTATTTTACATTGATCCTGAATTAAAAGAACCTAAACAGACCCCAAAAAAAAAGCAGCACCCTTTTTCTACATGTGCCACTCCACTCCCAGCACAGAGATTGAACAGTAGAACTGCACTTACAAATAGTGTAAAACTAAATATCTTTTAGGCTGAAGTAGAATTGGGAGGATTTTGGTACCTGCTTTCCCTGAGTAAGACTGTCTTGGATAGAATTTTATAACATTCCTTCTTTGGGATTGCATCCCACACCCAACTGTTAAACTGTATTGGGCCCAAATAAAATTTTAAAACAGTTAACGTGGAAATAATTGTACTGGACAACAGAAACCTGACATTTACTTTACTATGGTTAGATTGTACTTTTCAGTTTGTTTATCTTCTTTCCTGTCAGTTTGGATATAACTCCTGCAGTAGTAATATTAGAAGAAACTAATGAGTGTATGTTCTATTACTGCTATATTGGTTTATATTGGTGTTATGCTATTTTTGTTATTGTATGTTATATGGCTATACATTTATATATCTGTATTTTCTGTTATTATGATTGTTTATATTCTATTATTGTTGCACTTGAAGATACAATAAATTGATATTTTTCCTTATTTTGCTGATTTTTCCTTCCTGGAGTTAATGTACCAGCAGCTCAGGCTTCATTTCTACCTGTTGGGAAATCTGCCTTTTGCAAAGTGGATCACCTTGAACATCTCTAGAAATTCATACCAGAGATATGCTAGCTGTGCTCCATTTTCCCCTTAGTAATCTTTAATTTTAAAGCATCTTGAAGTCTTTACACTCACTAATAAATTCAAGCCTCATGGCACACAATACAAATTGAGAATTATAAAGCCATTCTGCAGAACTGTCCCTCTTACATTCTTGATGTATTTTATCCCATAGAAATCCCACTTTGGTCTTTGCAGTGGAGTCTCTCCAACACCACTTCATCTCACTCCAAATTACTCTTCATTCTTGTAAGGTTTGTCAGAACCTTTAACATCACTTTACATCACTGGATAAATTTTAGGAATCACATTGTGTTTTAGGATGAGAATCCTGAAAGACAGCCAGCTGGTAGCAGGGAACCAAATAACACAGGTAATGGCAAACAGTGCAGCAACATTATTGATATTTTTATTCATAGCTCTGGGTATGTTCTGGAGCCTCCAGATCTTTCCACAGATTTTTGTAGGGTATTCCCTTCACAATAAAATCTTCTTGCATTGTCACACTTAAAAGCATTTGGTGAAAATTTAGTGATGTCTAATAACTGCACAATTAAACTCCTTTTGTACGTTAGGATGATGTCTCTTTTATATAGAGTGTGTTGAAAGGTATGGTGATCATTCTTCTCTTACTCAATTACCTTTATCTTCAAAATCTTCAGTTTTCTTTTTCAGAGCTTCAAAATTGGTAGTATAAAATCCATATCCTAATCAGACTAGATAATTATGGCTGCAGAGACCTATTCAGGGTTAGCTGTTTGTACACGACTGAGTCTGCACTGAAGCAGGGATGAAACTGCACATAATGGTTCACCCAAACAAAAGCACAGTATTACTGGGGAATGTTTAATTCAAATGTAGCAATCCATAGCACATCAAAGCTTGATTTAGAGTAAGAGTTATTGTTGAGGCCTTTTGAAGGTAGCTAATACCAAATAACTTCAAATCTGAAAAGTTTCAGAATTAATTCTGGCATCTGTCTTGAGAGGAGAAGACAGCAGGAGTCATCCAAGGATAATCATAGCTAGATTTATCATTTGCTTTGAGTGCTTGGATAGGTGACCTTGATGGGAAAAAGGTTCTAGTCACACTGTCTCTGAGGTGTGCCAAAGTGCACCAAAGGCATGGCAGCTAAGAAGACCTACTTGTATTACACTTGTGCAGTTCCTGTGGCATAGACGCCTGAGGCAGGGTCTGCCAGGGTTCAGTAAATACAAGGGAAAGCAAAAAATTGCATGCTTAGGCTGTACACCATGAAATGCCACAAATAAACTTGTAGCTATAGGTCTTTTAAGCATTTTGCTGGAAGATTTTAGGATTCCAAACCTCTACCAAGGTTAGTCAAAGGAGGTACTCAAGGCAGACTATCTATCTATCCCATTATGCACAACGGAGTAGGAAGCCAGGTTTGTGAAAGTCCTCCTGGCCACTGCATGGATTAAAAGACCATTCATTGTGTGTTGGTTTCAAAGAAAATACCCTAGGGCCCACCAATAGCTGATAGTATGTGTGACCTTGTCCAAGCCTCACTATAAACTTTCCCGCCATAAATATTTTTTGGGTAATTTATACATGCAAATCACTCTAAGGCATGTCCCAACTCCCTAGGCCACAGGTGAACAGTTGAGTGTAGAGATGATGCTTTGTACCATTTCCAGTGCTAGCTGGGGAATGCTCCTCATGCATCAAAGTTGGTCAGCACCATTCAGGTTGTTTCTGCTCTTCATTTGTGCTGGGTGCCAGAGAAAAAAGGTCTGTCCCAGAGTGTGTCCTGTCTTGGACAATTAGTAAAGTGTCCCAGAATAAAATCTTCCATGTTCACTCCTAGTTGCTTCTTCTGAAAGCATCTGAGAGTGGTTGGTTTATTTGTTTTGTTTTGTTTTTTCTTGTTTTTGAGGGGTTATTTTGATCGTTCAAAGCACAAATTCTAAGTGTCTGAAAACTTGTTTTTGCCTTTGTCGTCTGGGAGCATTACACCAGGGCAAAACATCATTTTTTGCCAAGGCAGAACTAGAAAGCCCATCTCAGTCAGAATATCTAACAGGTTATGTTTGTATGGTTCTCTTTTCTTAGACATTCTATCCCTTTCTAAACCTGTGTTATCAAAACAGAAGCAAAGGTGTAAATAAATTTTGTCTTCCCAGCTTTGACAGACACTTAGCACACAATAGATGGAGACTGTGGGCTCCAGTGTTTGCTGCTGCTTAGGATTCCTCGAGCACCTTTGATTCTGCTGTCCCTACTTGTGCATGCCCATTTGTCCCAGTCAATATTCATGCATCATTTCCTGTCACATGTTCTCTTGGGCTTCTCTAACAAGTCTGTCAGGACCATCATCTTTCTTTTAAAGTGTGTTCTGGTACTGGCTTAACACAACAATGCAGAGATTTTAAGGGTAACATGATTTGCAATTGCACTTCTGTAAAATCTCTAGAGTGGCTCCTAGAAACCAGTCAAAAAGCATGTCCATTTTCTCACTTCAACAGTCACTTTAAATAGGATCAGCTTCCATGGAACTATTTCAGTGGTAAGTTGGCCCCACACTAACTTGTGTGGGTGCCTTACCTGTTTAGGGAAAAGAGTGTTTTCCCTCCACAGGATCCTATGAGACCAGCATTCAGCTGTCAAGTATGGGTAGAGCTTGAAAGGAACAATTTGTCTTTGGTTGACCTGCCATGCAAGAGGCTGTCAGGGAGAAAAACTTGTATAGCACAAATTATGCCCTTTTCAGCATCAAAAAGTGTTCTGACCAACTGAAAGAGACCTTCATAAAAATGGCAGAATAATTCCCTGTAAAAAAAAAATTAGCCTAGATGTTTAATTCAAAACAGATTATAATTTCTGCAATATTTTATTTTTTTTAAAATATCGTCTAAATATCTTGAAGAGCTGTTTATTCACTGACATCCACGTTGTCTGTTCATGGGGATCTTTTCCCCTATATTTGATAAGATTTATGTAAGAAAAATAAATGGAAACTAAGTAAAAAATGAAAGGGAATGGCTAGTAATGGTACTATAGCCTATAGGCTTCACTGCTCATGATAAGAGCTCTCATTTTTGCACAGTCTTGTTGACATTCATATTTGCAAGCCCATGGGTACTGGAAAAAAACCTCATCTGTACAAATACAGCACCCTGTCTTGCACTTCCTGACAAAAACATCCACTGAAAAGACCTGCCAGTTGCAAATGTGGGTCAGACTTCAGTCAGCATCCAGCCCTAGGATAATACAACATTATCTTTATCTGAGAATTTTTCACACTGGTGCTATTTTATAACAGGAATTTCCCTCACAGCTTGGCCAGCTGAAGACAGTTAGTAATACCTGTGCTATTCTATTCCAATGAAGACTTCTTTAGATAGTAGACAGCCTAGAGATTCAATGCATTAATTTAATCAAGAACTATAATTTACTACTTTGTTTATATGTTTCAGTAAGAACATCTTTTCATTATTGTAATTCTTGTATTAGAAATACTTTATGAAAAGCCTTAGGTGGTTGCTTTGTGCCTTTTCACTCCAGGTGCAAGGCTGTATATTTTAATAGGAAGCCTCAAGACCATTTTTCTGGTCTATGTTTTTCCATACTTCCAACACTTCATTTGCGCTGCACACACTGCTGACCTGCTTGAAGGTTTCAATAGTGATCTCTCATCAATCACTAAAAGAAACAAGATTACTGGGTCTAAAATTCAGAGTAAATCTTGTCAAAAACATTTAATCTTATCCGGCAATCTCTGCATTTTAGAGTGCTGCTTTGAAATAATGTGTTGGGAAGAGTGCAGGGCAATTTCTGAAAAGTAGCTACTATAAAATATATTGGAACCATATATTGGTTCAGGGTGCTGAATGAGTAGTGGAGGCAAAATAGGAAAAGAATGTCAGTATTTTAAGTGTGTGGCTGTTAAGAAGGTGCAGGTGTATGTGCCTGTGTTCAAGCCTGTATCTTGGTGTGTATCGTCCTGTGGGGCTTTGTCACCCACGAGTAATGTCAGTGATGGATGCAGTGCTGTGGTCACAGCTGCCTCATCCCCTAACTCCTCATTTCTTTCATCTCTCTCCAGACTACCTGCAGCTAGAATAGATCTTTAGAATGGATCTGCATCTATCCTTTACAAATATGTCAAAGGTGACTAAAATGGTTCACCAGTCTCTGTTTTCTTACAGAAACTTTCTATGTCTGAATAAATGGCTGCATAATAATAATTTCAACCAATATTAGCTACAGTCCAGGGAACAAAATTTGTGTTGTGAACTTCAGCATAATTTCCCAATTCCTGCAGACTGAGCAAATATTACTGTAATTGCTTTACAGAATAAGCTGAAATAGAGGTAATTGAAGCAGTTTGCTTGGGGTTATCATGAAAGGAGCTTGTGGGCATGGGCAGAAATTTACCATATCTCCCTTTTCTTTTGCACATATTGTGACTGCAAAGCTGCAAATTAAGGAAATTCCCACCTGGCCTGATACATGTGTGACTGAGACTTAAACCTAATTCTCTCATTCTCTTGAACAAGCAGATGTTATATGAGATTAAATGTGGGTGGGAAGTCTTGATGCTGGCGATTTAAATTATTTGATGAAACTTAATCTATTTCAGTGGCAGGATGTAAGTGGGCCCTTCCCACTCAAAATGACCCAAGTCAGCCTAGAAAGCATCCACTTGTCACCAGGATGTTACCTTCTGGCTGGGGCTGTGTCTCTGAGCCTGTTTCTGGCAGGTGCCAACCTCTGCTAGCTATGAACTCGTGCATTCTCCTCCCCATCTGCATCTCAGCTGTGCCTGTCCCTTGCATCTTTCACTTCCATCCAGTTGGTTCTTTCAGTCTCTTTCTGCCTTTCTGTTCGTTTCCTCCCTGTGAAAGTTCCCTCCTCCTAACTGCACGTTCACACAGGAAAAGAAAACCATAAATCTATTGTGATATTTGAGGTCAATGTATACTTTATGTTGGAGAAACTTCTAAAAGTGCCTCTTCCTGTCTCCTTTTTCATCTCTATAATAAGTAGCTGGTAGAATCTGCAACGATGATAATATAATGATGATATAATAGATAATATCTTCTATTATCCATTGTTTCAAAGCAAAAAATTGGGTTGTTAGCCTGTGAAAAGTAACATTACAGCTGCTTCAATCCTTTCTAGTTATATCACTAAAGTGAGTTCTAATGAATTGATGCATCACAAATAATTTTGAGTAGCTGGAAAAATGACATTTATTTGAAAACGGTGAAGGTTTTTATTTCTTTTCTTGTGCATTCCCTGAAAGCTCTAGTTTTTAAACACTAATTGCTTTGTAATGCATCTAGCCTTGAATATAAGTTGAGATCAGTGATACTAAAATTCAAATATAAGATGTGCTTAATCAGCATCTAAAAATGCATGGTACTTTTGTGAAACCCCAACTCAGTCCCTGAAGAGAAGCCTTTCCACCTTTTTTGTGAGTGGACTCTGATTTCAGTCTTTCACTGAGGAAGTGAAATATATATGATTGTTTTACCTCCAATTATTTGTAAACAGAGACCCAAGATGCAAAACTGTAAATTGGAAGAATCCTAAATTTAATTATTTGAAGCCATTTGATCTTTATCTTTTGAGTCTGTGCCAAATTAATTTTTTCTTCTCCTACTCCGTGTATGTAATACATAATGTTGCAACCTAAAGTTTAGCTGCTTTGTTCCTTTTTACTTCATAACCTTTTATAGGGCTTTGCAAATTAAATTTGGTGATTAAAACAGACAAGTTTCTTTAACACAAATTATAGGCTATCTTAGAATGCATGATCTGTTTCACAGCCATTACTGTGACTAAGTGGGTTGTGTGGCAGGAGACTCAAGGCTCTAGCTTAATAAATCATTGCCCGCTTGGTCAGTTTTAGGCATGAAAGAACAAAAGCATAATATAATTTCTGGTTCAACTAAAGGATTATCAAGAAAGATTTGTGAGTTGTGTGCAACCCCCTAACCTTCTGGGAAAGAAGGTATTCTAAGACTCTCTTATCTTCCCATGAATAAACAAAACAGCCTTGCCAATTAAAAATCCTTTATTGATAACCTGCAGATTTATTTTGTGCTATAGCTAGAACATGGTACCACCAGAAAAAGCTGAATGCCATGGTGTAGATCTCCCAGAGGGAGGCAGGAAATGTGTCAAAGAGCCTGTGCTTGCTTTGTGAATGGGAGGTTTTGGAAACTGTGCACAACTTCTCCATCTGGATGGCCTCCAATAGACTGTGAAACCAACTTAGTAAGGAAGCAACTTACAGAAGCTCTAATAGACATTCAGCTGGGTGATCTGGGGTTTCAAAAATGCAAAACATATATACACAATTGAATGGGAATTTCTTTAGAAGTTAAATTAGGATCTTGAATACATGCAGGGGAATGAGGATGGTTTAATCATAGATGAATGAAGTTTAACTTATTTAAATGTCACTCTGTGTCTCTCCTTCTAATTGTACCATATGGTATCACCTAATAAGAGCCAAGTGCAGATGCCAGTTACATCACAGTATGATATATTATAAAGCAATCAAATTTGAAGTGAAGATTTATGATGGAGCTCTTCTTTGTTAAAATCAAGCAAACAAAAAAGCCATCTGATCCATTATGGTCACTGAATAGACCTCTGTCTTAAAGCTCCTGTTCCAAAGATGTTCCTTGGTGTGCATCCTCCATCCTTAGGAAGCCTCATATGGGGTTAAGAGCTGAGGGAAGGTTTCCAGAGGTTAGGCCTACCCTTTGTGCTATGGCCAAAATTCTTTGCTCAGGAAGAACAAAGTGGCAATGTCCTGAAGGAGTGGAGGGGCTGTATGTGCCCTGCTGCTGTGCAGCTGATGGAGCTGGCATGCCTGATATGCTGATGCTTCTGGTAACGTGCTTAGGAGCCCCAGTCTGAGATTGTCATCAATTTTCTCTCCCCTACTCAGACATCTATTGCTACATGTTAAGGAGGTGGAAAAGACTACTTATTAATTTAATTACACCCTGTGTAACCTCAGGTAGAGAGTCTTGTTTTGGGCATTAGGTTTGAACATGTGACTGAATATTTTTGAGGAGATACTTAATCACAAAATCCCAAAAAGTGATGGAGAATCCTTTGCCTACTTTCATGTCTGGATAGTATTATGTGGTTCTAGAAAACTTAGAAAACTTGAAACTTAAATTGGGTGCCAGTAAGCTTCCTTAGCCTGCCTGTGTACACGTCATCATTAAAAATGAATAACTCGATCAGTAATGTAATGTTTTTTCCTACATTGTCTTCTCATTATTTACATCCAGAATTCACAGCTGCATTTCAGTCAGTCACAGTAACTCCTCAGAAACTGCAAAACTGTCATTTCTTTCCCTGCTTTGTTACAGGACAGGTAGTGAAATTCAAATGGTTTTTATTTTACTTTTTTTTTAAATGAGGAAAAATCAGCATAGCTCTCTGTTTATTTCCTTTCTAATGTCTCCAAATGATTAGCAAAACCTTTAGAAATACCACAAATAGTGATAATGTTCCTGTGTTCAGAAAGAAGGCATTATAGTTGATGTTAATTTGCTCGAGATGGTATAAAACTCAAAATGACATGGTAACACTCTTGGTTTAAGAAATCGCTGCTTGGGAAAAATTTCCAATAAGTTTGAATTTGAGTGATATATTCAGCCAATTGAAGAATCAGTCTTTTAAAAAAAGCTAATCTGATATTATTTGAAACAATCTATCATTCAAAAGCAGAGCAATATCCTGCTGGGACACCAGGAGCACATCAGCATTCATCTGCAAACAGGACTCAAACAGTAATTTCTGCTGTTGCCAGTTAGGGAAGCTTTAAAATAACAGTCACCAGGAATAATCTGCAGGTGAAGAAATTGCAACACATGTGCTTTCTGACTGTAATTTGACCTGTGTGCAAGCATGTAAATCTCCTATTATTCCCAAACTGAATAATCCTTGGATAAAACCAAAGCCATCAGGCGGAAATAATAGTCAGAAGTATGTAGCACTGACAGTACACAGAGCTCACTCTTCTTCTCTGGCTTTTGTTGCATGGCTTGCTGAGCGAGGGGTGAAATAAAACAGTTCCATGCGAGTGTGTGAATCTTCAAGTACAACAGAATGATCTGTCCAGACTAAAAATACAGGGAAAGATGAAACAGGAAGAAGATTAGGGTGGATGTACAGGGTCTGAGACAACACAGCAACAATGCTTTTCTCCTGCTGAAGAGAAGTGTATGGGTTTGATCAGATGGGTTAAGCTCTGAACTGAGTGATTCCTAGTTCCTCCTCACGTCTGCCTTTGGGACCAGGATATTCACAAAGTATTTTGTTACAAAAGTAAAGCAGTGCCCTGGCAAACTCATGCCATACGTGACATGAAACAGATCCTCCCAAGTGGAACACAGCATACATTTTCCTTTCAAATTTACCCCCAAAGAATTTTCATTGTTCCTAATAATTTAATCCAGGTTCCCTCCTCTCTCTGCATGTTATTTACAGAAGTAGTTCAATGTACAAACTCATTTGTCTACTTTCTTTTGCTGTTAAAAATTTTCTGGGAAATGATTGGAGAAAGTTAAGCAGAATCATTGTTCAGATTTGAGTCTGCCTCCTGAGACTACCCTCTCTGTGAAAATTGTCGTGGTTTTTCTGATACCTCTCTCTGTGGAGAGAGTCTGCTGTCATGCTTTTGTTGCCTGGCCTATCCAGGCTTCTTGTAGACAATGGAGAGATAGAAATTTTTCCAGAGGGGAAAAATCAAAGCATCTTTATGACACACCTCTTGTAAATAGGCCTCTCCAGAGACTGGTCTCTTCCATTTATTATAGGTGGCATATAAAACTTTTTTTGAAGCAGCAGTGCTGTATCCCAAGGAGATTTTTGCATAGCCAACGCAACCTTTTAGGTTTATTCTCTTATAAGTTGATTTAGCTGCATTTTGTCAGCTCTAGCCAGGGTTGTTTCTGGGAATGGGTGTAAGCAGTCCAAAAAACCACACGGAGTTCTGTCAGGTAGGGTTGCCTGTTGGGAATCTCTTATTAGGCTGTAAGGTGATGAGTGTTTGAAAAAGCCCCTGTGGCCTATTGCAGTGGGGAACCCCTGGAACAGCTGTATCTCATGAGAAGTTGTTGATCCACAGTTAGAAGTGTTAGGTCTGTCCTTTTGTGGGGCTGTACCATGCATTTGGAGGAAAGGAGGCTTGCTGCCTCAAGAAGGTCCTGGCTAAAGGACATATGCTTGACAGCTGAGTTGTACCTGATAATCCTGCTGAAGGCACTAGCTCATCAAGAGGAAAAGCTTCAGGATGGGGCCTAAGGTAAGAAAAGGACATTATTAGCATTGCAATTTTTAACAAGAAGGGAGCTGCCTGTTTCATGATGGCAAATTCTGATTAAATTACTTGTCTCTGATTTTTGATGCGACTGGAGGACATGTCTGAGTATCAACGCAATCATGCCATCGCCCAGACTCCAATGATTCCACATTGGGCAGAACCATGGTTTGTGGTTACATCAGCAGATTCCTGGCCTTGCAGTTGAAATGGGTTTGGGCAACTTGTGACCGTGTGGGCCCTTGCCTTCCCATGCAGAAGGCATGCACAATGCTCCTGTGGATGTTGCATTTTTAAGCTGCCTGGATGCTGTGCCTGCTGTATCCAACTAGGAAAACAGAGTCCTTGTGCTGTGACACCTGTATAACGAGCATTCTTCTGACTGACTGGCTTCTCCCGTCCAGTTCATTTCAAGCATCTCCGCTAAAGAAATTTTCCTCTCATCACCCTGGTGCTGTCACACCCACACCCTAATTGGATCCCCTTCCCATCAGCTACCATGTCACCCTTATTACCACAGCAATCCTCCACCTAGACTCTCAATGTTTTCCACCCAGTCCATTCCCCATCCACTGCTCTGTCCCCTCCCTCTAAATATCCTGTCTGTATACATAACTTAAAAATTTCAGCTGTTCTGTCACCAAAATTGAAGCAACCTCATATACCATTTTAAGATTGAGGCAACAAATTCTTCAAGAGAAGGAGGTAATTTGTATACTTTGGGAAAATCCATGAGTTTTGGGTTAGTCTGGGAAGTTTTACTAACAAGAATAAATGTGTCAGTGGCATCTCATTGAGTATCTCCTCTCAAAACTCAGATTTTCTGCTGTGTGTACTTTCTAAGTTTTTGCTGTTTGCAACCACCACATATTAAATTCAATAATGTTTTGTTTTCTAAAGGACAATTTGTTTCCAGAATTAAAGCACAATTTTAAAATCCATTTATAGAAACTTAGTTCTTTGGGAAAAAAGAACATGACGATGCTTAAAGTACCTTTCTTTCTGATAGATCAACGGTGGATTTGTTTATTTTGTCTTGGCAGATACTACTCTGAATTATTCCTCTTTTACCTATTTCTCTTCCAGATGATTCTAGTTTCAAAATTACACACCAGTCCTTTCTGTACACATCACACAACTAGATCATTTAAATTAACTGTGGCATGCTTGTCATTAGAACTGAAAGTGTGCTGAGTTCCATGCCTCTGCATTACCATAAATTGTTTGAGACCCCTTTGCAAGACTTGTTAAAATTGTTTTGAGGGATGTTTCCCACTGTTTGGTCTGGTTTTGGTCAGTATCTCTGTCATGGATAAGTACATTTTATTTTCTCTACACAGATGTTTTATCTGTCACATACAATGCCAATCAGATTAGGTAATTCCAGGTGATCTTGTCAGTTTGTTCTATATAAGTCTTTGCAGGACAGGCAACCAGTATGGATGTAGTGCAGGAAATTCATTTGTCTTCTGTTCATTTTCATACTTAGCTGTCACAGAAAATCATTTCTCACAATACCATATGTGCTAGACCCATTATCCTGCTCTATGCTATACCACATGTATTTTATGTCAACTGATGCTTGGTTTTCACATTTTGGATTAAGAGGAGTGACTCCATAACATGTTCTGAAGGTGTTTATCAAATTCACAGATCCTGTCACACTATGTCCTAAAGAAATTTTAAAAAACACTGTTGGTGTGCAGTCTGAGGCTGGAAATTACTCTTTAAAACCGTTATTTTAACAGTAGTTTGTTCATTTTAGGAGGAAAAGGAAGTCTGTAAAGTATGAAAAATAAAGTTCTTCCTCTCTTATAGTATTATGTGGGCTTGGTCTAATTCTTTGGAAAGTGTTTTAGGAAGAGAGAGCATCTGCAGTTGGCATTAACTTGAACTGCACATAAGCTAGATGTTTAAGGGCAAGACTTGACACACTACCTGCAGAAATGACAGTAAGATTATCTTAGGTGTTAGCTTTCACAGTCTGTCACAATTTTTTAAGTGACATTCAGCCAGCTCAGATTCCTGCACAGGTGTTAATCTCACTGGGTGACTCTTCTGTGAATAGAGATTCTGACTGATCATGTAACTCAATGAGAGTCACAGAACCAGGCCCTAAGACCATAATGTTTTCAGCTTCCAGAGGTTATCTTTATGCCATGTGTCTCTTTGTTGTTGGGGTGTTTTTTGACCTTCAAATCATGTGTTAAAAAACCCACTTCGTTCCTGAGTACTGCTTAGGGCACAGATATCCAGAATTCCTACTTGAATTTTGCTATTGCAGTGGCAATTAAAGATAATTAAGATGGGGGGAGAACTCTTAGCCTCAGTATGGTTTCTATTCATGATTTTTAACATTTGCACTGAATGAACTACCTGTCTTTGAAAGATGAGCTTGTTTTCCTTTAGCATAGTCCTATGATGTCACCTGAGCAGGAGAGCAGAGCTCAAGTGTCCTGTCAGCCTGCAAGCTTGCAGAGATGATCTGGGTGTCCTTGAGAATCTTAGGAAATCATATTTTTCTACTCTTTCCCCAGACTTGAAGCATTTCTGTTTAGGATGATCACTCCATTTAGTGCCAGAACATAGAATTCTGATTGCTGAGGTTTATGTCAATCAGGGCTGATTGCTTAAAGCCAGGAATAAATCCAAGATTTTATCCATATGCAAACAGCCTTTCTGTGTGGTCTGCTCAGCCCTAGTAAATTGATTAACTTTCCAAACCTTTCTTTGCAAGAAGGAAGATCAGCTTTTTCTCCTTCCCTCCTCCCTCAAAAATAATGTTCCTTACAGCATGAGAAATTGTCCTGTATAATGGAGACACTAGATGCATGCCATCAGTGCTGGGTGGACTTATGGCAGGGAGAAGAAAAGATATCAAAAGCTGTTGTAGAGAGAATAGACCAACTTATCTATTTATTTGTTTTTTTATAGAGGAAGCATTCTAACAATTTATTTTACAAGACTCATGAGTCCTACTGGTAAATAAGAGTTTTATTACCCAATGTGGGAACATAGGTGTCATTTTAGCAAACTGACCAGGCCACATCTCTAGTAAAACAGCAAATGGTATGGATTACAGGAGACCTTGTGACTGGATATTGCTTAGCAACTACACGTGTTTAGATCACAGGCCTGGTGAGGTAATTCATGCTGGGGATGAATAGGTAGCATCTGACCACATAACACACACCCTGTTCAAAACAACTAACCCTTTCACTGCCTTCTGGCAGCACCCTTCTCTTTCTCTGTTCCTATCTTTATAAAGCACCGTTTGAGGATGAGAAATGTAACCTTTTGATAGTTTGGAGAACACTGAAGTTCTTTCCTCTACAAAAGTTTGTCCAGATTGAATTTCTGGTCTCTGTTGTCTGGCTAAAATTGCACAGGAAATGTCACAGTCAAGAGTCAACTTTGCTGTAGGAATTTTCACTTTTTCCTTTCATATAGTACCCACTACATTTGAGTCCCTAATTTCCAGACCTACCCATATACCATAGCTATATGTCACAAAGAAGGGACCCTTGGTATGGAAAGGCATGTCTGTGGTGGTATGGAAAGGCATGTCTGTGGTAAGTTTTGTGGTAAGTTTTCTCATGATGCATTTTTTCCTGTGGTTTGAAACTTTCATGAATGTGTCAGTATGTTCTTATCTAAAGCTGAAAGTTATGTAGAAGTCCTAAAGGAATTAACAAAGACTGTTCAGTGGTTTGTTGAAGACTACTGTAAGGATATTTTTATCCTTATGATGTTGAAGATACTGCAAGGATGCTCCCAGAATGGAGCATTATGTATGTTTGCAGTGACTTCTGGAGGAGGATATTGCCCAAACACTGTGTGAATCTGCTTTTGCCCCAGGATGGGGATGCGTGTGGTTTGTTCTTAAAAAAATGAACAAATAAAATGAAAAATACCTGATCCCCTCACCAGTTTGTGTTCTTTCAAAATCTACTTGTATTTTCCTTGCTCTTGTCAGAGAAGTAAAACTACATTTTTAAAAACAAAATTGCAACCATTCATCCCTATCTAAGAAAAGTGTGATGTTACATAGTCCATCATCTCTAATAATATACTTGATCTAAGTGCCATGGGCATCCTTGGTGTCCCCTGTTTTGGAGCATTCTGAGTGCCTCAAGGCTGAGGTACTTAAGTGTGAAGGTTATGACTTTCTCAAGCACTGATTTCACTTGCAAATCAGGAACAGTCCCAATTAATAAATAGGTCTTTCAGAACAGACAAACAAATTGTATGTTGTGGTCTGGCAGGGATTTTGAATTTGAATACCCTTCCCTTCCCCTCTACCCCTTTGCTAGGAAATTGTTGAAAAGTAATTTTAATTGCCTAAAATTTCATTAAGCCCAGTTTTCACAGTTGGCACTGCCCTCATGCACAAAACTACACAAATGTGGTTCTGAGATGGTAAACTTATAATTTATCTCTCACAAATTAAAAAAACCCAGCATTAAGAGAGATTCTCCTCAGGCCATGCTTTGTAAAGGGATTCTTATTTAAATTGTAAGAAGAAAATTGTAAACCAAATATAATAATGAAAAGTTGTAAAAGTCACATTTTACACCTGAAATTTGTAGCTTTGTTTGGAATTTGAAACTATCAACTAAAACATTTCTGATTACATAGAGTGCATGAAGTGTTAACTAAACTAGCAGCTCACATTGCCATATATGTGAGCAAACTGCTGAAATGAGAGCTCAGAGACCTTCTCACTGTGTTCAGAGACAGGGTCAGACTCTGCATGTTTTAACTCAGTAAAAAGTGTTATTGTCTTCAATGTCTACACTTAATTGATGTTCTTAGTTTATGATGACCACATTTAAAATGTCATTTATGAAACAAAGCAATATGTGTGTGAGTTTGTGTGAGAAGCATCTGGAGTTGAGCTCATTTGCAACTGTTGAGAGAACAGTATCTTGCTCTTCAAATGCTGTCCATCATTTCAGATCTTACTGTTGTCCCAAGCCAACCTGTGACACCACTGAAGAAATAAAGATAGAAAGGAGAGAGATAATTTTTTCAATGTCCTAGAGGAAATGTGCTGGAATTGGAGCCCATCTCCCCTGAGTCTTGCTTTTGTTTCTTGATCAAAAGGTTGCTCTACCTCTCCATCGGCATCCAGTGTGTATTTCAGCTGACCCTCTGTTCTGTGGGGCACCCTTTGTTTCAGATCTAAATTTAACTCTGTTTCATACACAGCTTGGCTTTTCATGCTGCTGTTGTAATAAATTATAAATCTGAGAGGCTGATTCACCCAACAGTAAAAACTGTTATGATTACAGCCTGGGAACATGATACTGTTTTAGAACCTGAGATTTATTTTTTTTTAAATTCAGGAGAGCCTTAAACCCTTTTCTCTGTGATAAATCCCAGCACCTGAACAGCTTTGCATAACTGGTGAAACAAATTAGTACTACCAAGCTGGTTTGGTATCTAGAGGTTGTGGAGTCAGGGTTGTCTGAAATGTAAAATATAGATGGACCCCGAGGTTTTTTCCTTATTAGCATGATTTTTAAATGTTTTTTAAATTGATATTTTATGGCCAGGAAGGTGAATTGTTTAGGTGAAGAAGAAAAGCTTACCCAAATCAATCTGTGTAAGACCCTGTTGATTGTCTAGGTGCATCTTGAACCAGTAAAAGTTGAACATATTCTTTCTCTCTTTTGCCTGCAAAAACATCTCTGCATCCCCTGAAGGGTTTGTGCCTGCACAGCACAACTGAAATGCCTTTCTCCCTTTAAACCAGCCACAACCCATGGGTAGGATCTAGTGGAAAGGAGTCTTCATTTATAGCCCTCACAGTTCGCACCCTCCATGTGGATACAGGGCTTGTGTGTGGAATCTCAGCTGTGCTGCTTGATTCAGCCCCTTCTCCACTTCTCCAATGTGAGCTGCACCTTAATCTGAAATGTGGCTTGTTCAAGGGCTGTTAGTTTGTTGGCCCTCAAATCTCATCTGTGAGAGCTTGTTCTTAGGAGTAAATAACATCTGTTCTCCTCCTTTCCATCAAGGCCAGTCCCATAGCCTTTTGCAAGGAACTTTTGGCAGTCCTTCAGAGTAGAACAGCCTTGTCAATAGACATTTTGGGGAGGAGTTCAATAGGTTATTGATTTTCCCATAATATGGACTTGTTTGTCTTGATAATGGAAGAATATTGCTGCAGTTTACTCAGGAGGTCTGTATGAAAAGATTGGTACAAAAGTCCTGAGTGTTTGGGATGAAATTAGCATGAAACAATGATTTCAGGACTGTTGGCTGCTTTGCTGTTGTGTCGAGTTGCTTGGTGAGTCTCTTTTTATCTCCATTTTTTTGTGTTTATTCCTTTACTGGCTTTTACTTTACCATCTTTTTTCAAAGGAAATTCTGCATGTGCATTCAAATAATAGTGTAACATAAAATGGGTCTCTAAGAAATACATATTTTTACATGCTGCATATAAATGATACATTAAAGAGGCAGGCATCATCCCAGCCTAGGTCTTTCCAAATAATCCAGTGTTTGGATTGGTGTGGGGTGGCTGGGAGGGTTGTGTGTTTTTAGGTAAAACAAAGTAAACTGTGAATCCGATGGAAAGCGTTGTGCTGGAGACTGGTACTAGTCCTATCAGCCTCTTGGCTGATGGATATGTCCCTCATTTGGAGGCCTTTTCTCTAGATGTATTTCATAACATGATAGTAGCAACACACTTTAACTTGAAATTATTTAAAAACTAATTAAAAAGATTAATTTAATCTTTTCCAGAACACCTTCTTGAAAAATCAGTTGATCTGTGGAAAGAGAGCCAGCCAGAGACAGTGCTGAAACTATGCTTTTGATCTGAATACCCACCTAATGCAAAGGTCAGACACAGACTGCATCTGGCTGCCATCCTTTGAATGAACAATTTCAATCCTGTTCCATGTCCCCATACACTCTTGCAGGGAAAATACAGAGTTAGGTTTAAGTCCCAAATTATTATCTTCTTCAAATACAAATTCTAGGTAACATACTCTGCTAACTATGCGTCAGAAAATGGAAGGAAGGGAGAGAACAGTTCATTCACTGTGGGGTTTTGTTTGATAATGGTAGCTTATCCAGGTGCTGTGTTAGCAATAATTTTCAATTTGATTGAATAATTGGAAAGGAATACATTGCCTCATTCACCCAAAGTCCATTAGCAGCAAGGGGAGGCTAGCTGCTTCTCCACAAAACATGCAGGTGTTGCTGCTATTCTGACTGCTATAAATTGTACACGTGAGGATGGGGTTTCAGGAATTGAGTGGTGTGATGGAGCAGGCAAAACAATCAGAATAAATCTGTGGGAGGATCCTTCCTTTTTTTTTGACTGAGGAATACATGAAGTGTCTACCTAGTATGATGTCAATTGGGATCAAAGCTTCCAAATGGCATCTCCAGTAGTAGACTGGTTTAAAGGGAAGTGTACAAGGAAATAATAGAGGCACAGAAGAGATGATGGCTTCTGAGGCTCATTGGGAAAGATGAAATGACAGGAGGACAAGGGCATTCCATCAAGTGGTCTAAGTGACAAACTGTTTAGGTTTTCAAAAACCCATTTGGCTGTCACCCAGCACTGAGGACATTGATGTTAGTGTTGTCAAATGACCAAAAATGCTGCTTGGTGTTGAGATTGCTGACCCATTCTGGGCCTTGCTTTAATCTAAGCCCACCCAGACTCACAGATTAAATGCTCAAGTGCACATTCACTGGGCTATCACCAACAGGCTCTGTCAGAAGACCAGTTCCATGTGTAGGACCTAAAACTCAGGCTGATGGGTTAGAACAGAGCATGTGCTCTTCTAGGATATATTAGAAAAGACCACAGCTCTTAGCCCTTCCTCATTTCTGAAAAGTGAGTTCCAAGCCTCATATGTTCAAGACTAAGTTTTAAATGCAAGTTACCAAGGTCAGGGTCTGGGAAGATATATATTCTAAATTGCAAAGAGGGATGGGAAGCCAGAAGACAGAGGCTCCTCTGAACTCCCTGTCGGCAAGCTTTATTTGCTCCCTGTTGAGGGTGCTGGCTTTAGGTACCTATTTTTGGTTTCCCTACTCTCTCCACATTCTATGAACAGGCATTATAACAAATAATAGAATGCCAGCATCCTTCACAGGCAAATCTGGCTTGCTGAGTACTTCAGAACACATTTTCCCTTCCAACATAAACAGAGGGAGCTTTACTCCCTTCAGCTGTGATTTTTACCTCATAACATCCTTAGTGCAGTAGGAAATGGGTGACCTGGCTGTAAATTAAGGTCAGAATTGCTGCATGTGTACACATGGTTTCTACCATCAGATAAGTGCACAGATAAACATGTGATAGCTATTTTCATCAATCATGCCCTGGGAGCTTTGCCCACTGTGTTCCCAAGAACAGGGCGCAAGATGCAGCACTCTAAACAAATTCCACACGTTGCAGCAAGTGACCCTTTACCAAAACCAGGGCTGTGAAAAACTGTAATTTCCTTATTAGAATCACATGTCATCACCTTGCCAGCTACATTCTTGAATGCTCCTCAGCTCTTTTTTTGCACTGGCTTCCCACAAATACTGCACATAAAACCGGGGTGACTCACAGCGTCTTTCTATGTCAAACAATTCTCCGAAAAGGCTGTGCTGGAGTCATTTGATGCTGTGTTTGCTAGTGCCCTGGAGGCCTCCAGGCAATCCCCAAGTCAGTTGAGTTCATGTTACCAGAGATAAGTAGTTGGCACTCAGACTACATGCCTGCACAATTTTGACTTCTTTTCAGTCATAAAGTCATTTTCCAATTTATGTGGAAATCACATATTGCTCACCAAATACAGGAAATGGGTCACATTGCAGTCAATATTCTCCAGGTGTCCTATGGTCGGGTCTGATTGGTTACTCATTCAGAAGTTCCTTTTGGCTTTGTTTCTTCCTAGCTGAGCAAGCAGTGTTTGTGTTTGGCAGATAACCATATTACAAATGTGAGTAAACACTAATTATTTACAAGATAGATAATTGCCCAGGGGAGCAATGATCGCCAACTTCCTTGATTTCCCATTTTCTTCTTCTGTCTCCTCAAAATTTGGATTTTTGCCCTGTGAAAGAAAATTTCTCAGTTAAAAAGTGGAAAATCATAAGAGGGTCAGGGAAGAAGCAGTTTCTGGACAGCACCCTCAGGGAAGTCTGTTTTCAAAACTTTGAGGACTATATTAAAGTTGGAACTGTGCAGAGTGGAGTTTTTACTTTTTTACCTTGCATCTAAGTTTACATAGTTCCCTTAATGTTTTTAGGAAGTATTGCTTCAAAGGAGCTCTGAAACTCCCTTTTAGATGACGGATTGGGGCTCTCCAAAACGTGGATCTCCATCAGGACTGCTGAAAAAGGCAGTGAACTATGTGAATAACAAGCCTTTACTTACTCAGGTCCTGTTAATCTCAGCTGACTCCCAAGTGATTAGCAGGGTGTCTGCTGGAGGAAGCTGTGGTGCTCCACATGCAGTTGGCCTTGTCTGTGCTTCCAAGGCATGATCAAGTGGCTTTTTCCGTGGGCCCCAGAGGACTGCATGCTCTGCCTCAGCATGAGGAAGCAGAACAAGATCATCCAAGGGAATGTACTTGTCAGTTGTCTCCAGGATGGGAGATGAAGTTATGCTATCCAGATGAACTCTCTCTTACTATTGAGAACTGAGTGAGCATTTGTTAATGTTTAAATGAAACTGAAGCTGCAGTTGATGTTTAAATTCATTCTGTGTAAAAGTTGCAGTGGAGCCATGAGTCTTTTATCTCTGAAATTTTTTTTATTGATAATAAGAGAAGCTTTATAATAGAATTCACATTTTGAGCAGCAACATATTACAATTTAATTGGAGGTTAGTTTGGTCATAGAGAGAGACAATTTTTAGGAGTGTATATGAAAACTGAAGGTGGGACTTTGAAGAGCATTTTTAGACCTGGAATTTGGAGCTCAGCAGATGGAAGGTTGTGATCCCAGAAAAGTAAAAATCCTCTTTGCAGAAGAAAGAAAAGTTTTAAGTTTTGCCTGTTTCTGTTTGGATTCGAGGAAGAGTACAGACTGATCATTAAATCCTATATATCGTATATATTCCAAGCCAAATATATCCAGTTGCATGACTGGTCTTTACTGTCTGGTGGCTGTGCCAGCACCTACAGTGGTCACCAGTGTATTTTTGTGCCATTTCATTTGTGCACTCCAGCCTGCTTGTATGGACACGAGGCTACAATATCAGCTTTTTAGGCTTTCAGAAAACGAAGACAAATGTCCTAGGGATGGAATAGGAACTCACAACAGGAACACAACTTCAAGCTTGGAATCAACTCGGTACCAGATCAGCTCAAGACATAGAAATACTGGAGAAGGGAAAAAAATTTATAGGCAGATTGCTCTGCTGTAATAGCTACTGCCTGCCTGAAAGTCCAGCCATTGTTCAGGAGCCACTTTAGCTCACTGCCTGTAATGTCAGTAAAGACAGCCCAGAGGTTGGTGAAATCCTCTATCACGTGAAGTTTCCATGTTTCTCATGGTGATATCAAGTGAGAATTCAAAGAGGAAGTCGATTAACCTGTTATTATACTGGTACAAGAAATGAGTGTGATCTTTCTAGTGCACCCAAAATAATCCTTATCTTTGAAAATGAGTTACTGTGTACATCCATGCTCAAGGACAGCTCTGAGAGTGCATGAGCTGGAATGAAAGAGCCATCATGCATCTCCCCTTCCTGTTAAGGAGATTGAGTTCTGTTCTGAGCCAGAACAGCTTGCATAAGAAATAAATCCAAATTATGGAAGTTAATTCAATAATGGTGGTGTGTCTAGGCAGGCTTTGAGAATGCCCATGTCAGATATGTAAGGACTCTGCAGAACTTTTGGCTTTGTTAATACCAGAAATTTTGAGTCTACTGTTCTTGTGCTCATTAAAATGAGGTCACTACAACAGGCTAGAAGTACTTCACAATAAGTAAAATTGTTTTATAATCATGAACACAGTTCCTCTGTGTCGGTGTCCTTTTGTCTATAAATAGCCATATTTTGCATCCTGCCTTTTGCCCTTTAAAAAAACCAAACAGACAAACCACAAACAACAAACCTCCCCCTCCCCCAGCCAGCCAAGCCCCAAAGCATCAATGGAGCACAAAGAAGCTCCTCTGTGCCAGCTAACCAGCCAGTTTGGTGTAGCATAAGGTGCAGGAAAGGAATGAATGTGACTTGTTGTGACTGATTAAGAGGGGCAAGAAAGGAGCATGGGGAACAATGAGTGCATGCTGTGTGGAGTGTGCATAGTCCTGGAAAGTAAGAGAGTGAAATGCTGCTGAAATATTGATAGGGTGGATAGGATCTGGAATGATTGACGGCATGTGTGTGTGTCTTGGCAAGTTTAATTGGATTTGTTGGGGTAGAGGGTGGAAGAATGTGGTGCATTTCCTTTTATGGGTTTCTTTTTTTTCAGCCTGTTCTTTTCTTTCCTATAGAATTGACATTCAATGCATATACTTTCCATTGTCTGCATAGAAAACCTGGTCTTTATTCCCCTAAATTTTAAGGTTGAGGGAGCTGCGTAGAGGGGATGAAAAGAGATGTAAAACAGCTTTCATTGCTTTTTATTTACTACTTGTCTTCACTCTTCAGTGAGCAGTCATGCCTAGTAAGAGTGGTGACTTGGAGAGGAAAGAAAAAAATAAAGTATGTAATTGAATGGCGGCTAAATGAATTTCAGTATTATGATTCCCATTGTAACAGGGATTCTTCTATAAGGACTTCTGTATATGCTGTACTGAGTATTACTTTTTTTTTTTCTTTTTGGCTTATCATCAGTAACCAGTTTCCTATCATCCTGTCACAAGATGAGAAACTGGGGCTCTATACACAAAGGTCTTAGTGAATGATGAAGTCCAGATCCCCCAAAATGCTGATCACCCCAGTGCCCATTCAGCCTTCTAACTTTAGCTGAAACAAGTAGGTTCCTGTGGAGATCTGCCTTAGTTGCTTTGATGCTCAAAGCCTGGATTTCCAGCAAGTTTCCAGCCACAATGTATGTGGGTTTTCTCTGCAAGGCTGTCTTTTAGCCTTCTGTTCTCCCTCATGCCTTTCTGCAGCATGAGTATACTGTGCTTTTAAGCAGAACTGTTCAATCATCTGTTCTCTCCCCAAGTGTGACTTCCCATTCTGGTATAAGCCAATAGTTCCTCTGATGTCAAAACCACTCTTGATTGCTTATTTTTGTAAAGTTGGGATTTTTTAATGGGTTTTGGGTTTTTTTCTGTTGTTTTACAGGGATTTCTTTGGTTTGGGGTTTTTTTTGTCATGAATTTTGGTGTTGTAGGTCAGAGAGCTGATGCTGAGGATGACAGCTTCCAAGGTGTCTCCAAGTGAGAACCCCCATAGCTGCTCCTGGGCTCAGTGGGAGAGAAGCCTGGTCTGAGTGTGAGTGAAGGAGCAGTGAATCCAGGAGGCTTCCCTTGTGTGGTGAAGATGGACAACTACTGACAGAGGACACTGCAACAAAAGGTAAAAATTTTCACTTGTTCCTGTTCTGAGTTCAGTGTGACTCACTAGCCAAAGACTTGGTAATCCCATCTCAAACTTGTGATCTTTCCAAGCCCTTGGGCATATACTTCAGAGCTTTTGTTTCTTCCCTTCTTTCTGCTTCACTCTGCCCCATGAGCAAGCTTAACAGTCTGTGAAAACCAATGGGCTGGTAGCTATAAGGAGGGGGGACTTAATGACATGTTCAGTCATCTCTGAAGAGATGAAGCCAAACATGTGTCTGGTAGCAGGATATTTTTGGAGCTGTTTGTCTATTTTCAAATAACAAGTTTAATGTAATAATGTCATTACACAGCTCTAAATTCAAGGATGTGTTTTCACTGGAACACAATAGAAGCTAAGCTATCAGTCAGATAGCTCATTTTCATTGCAGTAACAGCCAGTTTCAGTGCCAGAAGTATTTCTGAATTTTGCGCTTTTACTTACTTAAGGCTGCTTTTGGTGTGAGATAAATGTGTCTTCCTGAGAACAATTAAAGACTTCTGGGGAAAAAAGAGGCAAAATAAAGGAGAACAGTCTTCTTTGTTTTTTTGATCTGATTTGTTTTTGTTAGTGTGTAAGCTAAATTCAATTTCTGAGTAATATTGTTGATGCAAAAAACCACATATCATTTTTCTGCTCTGGATGTTGTACCTTCTTTCTTATGAAAAACCTGCATTTCAGAGAAGAAACCCGAAACAGCAAAGGTATCATTCATGAAGAGTCAACCAATATCTTTATTGCTTCAGTAATCAACAAACATCTATCTCTGCTTGCTGAAAATTTTCTCCCATTGCACCAAATGTTAACTCTTTAATCTTAGCACCCTCTGCTGTGGACAGCTATAACAACATCATGCTGAATTATTCTTGGTTTATAATTTGTGTATTTATTTTGGACCAAAGGGTCCACAAATGCAATAAAACTTCTGTCAATGGAACTGCATGAATATGATATGAAAAATGTATTCGTTTTCTTGTGTTAATCTGGCAGGTAACTTTCTTTTCAATTGTTTACTGAAGAAAAGATATGTGAAATACAAACAAAAAGCTCTAAATTCTTGTAGATTAGAGAGGATCCCAAAGCATAATCTTAACCTTTGCAAAAGAGAGGTGTAGGCAAGCAACCTTGCTTCAACCTGGAGATCAGCTCCAGGTTACTGAGTTCATAAGAAAAAGCCTATATTTGCCACATGCACTGACCATATCACATCTACCTCTGTCGATACCACTTCCAAAATGTCAAAATAGATAAGAAGGGAAGAGTGAGTATGACATACCTGGGGTGCATGGCCACAGTATCACCAGCTGGACAAGAGAGGTGACTGTCCTGCTCTGCTCTGCATTCATGTGGCTTCACCTTGAGTCCTGGGTGTATATATATATATGGGTGTATAGGGATATATATGGGTGTATACGGATATATATGGGTATATATGGATATATATGGGTATATAGGGATATATATATATATATATATATATATATATTCCAGTATATATAAACCCTATTATTAAGACCCAAAGGAGGGCCACAAGAATGCTGAAGTGTCTGGAGGTGAAGCTGTAAGAGAAGTATCTCAGGCCAGGTCAGTTCA